>NC_090657.1:143969911-144288163 GCF_040937935.1 Hyperolius riggenbachi
CTACATAATTTTGCATCTGCTTGTGTCAGGGAAGCCATATCTGTAGCTTCAAAGAGTTTCTATAGAAGCGATATAGCATAATGTCACACTGGTTCATTCTGGGGTGCCTTTCATTAGTGTTTCAGCACGTTGCTGATCACCGGTGTTCAGCAACGTGCTAACTATGTATCCATTCTCACTGCAGCGTTCGCGATTTCTATACATTGCAAACGTACGGCATGAAGCATTTCAGTAGCGATCATGATGCAATTCTTACTCCCCAAATCTCCCCCATATGTTCAATTTTTCCAATTCTGAAAAAAATGATTGAAAAATTGCTTAGGTCTGTACATCAAGTAATTAATAATCTACCACACATCATACAATTTTCATAAAAATTGATCAGAAAATCCAACACTCCCAATCTTTTTATCGAATAAAAACTGGAAATTCGATCAGATTTCTCAAAGGAATTAAAAAAAAAGCTTTTCGATATCTTAGGACAACTGATCGTTTTATTGAGTTGCTGTAAAATTTTATTGTATGGTGTGTGTCCACCTTTACTGTATGGCTACATGTGCTCTGTGCATCATAATTATTATTATTTATTATTATTTTGTTGCGCTGCACAGAGTAAGAAACAAACATGGGATACATTATAATACAGACAGCGGTATATACAAAACAGACTGATTGGTACATAATACATCAATTGTTCCACACTAATGCAGCATTGATGGAACTCTTAAAAGATGAAGCCTACCACAAAGGAAAGACTGCATGATGAAATAAACACACAACCAAAATGTATCTTTCCTGAAAACTGCGTATCAAAATATTCAGTAGTTGCTGAGATCTGGGCTGATGACTTCTGGTGATAATGAAAGTAGGAGTAATGAACAAACTGAATTATTATTGTTTATAAAGTGGCATCATATTCAGTGGCGCTGTACAACGTAGAAATCAAACAAGGGGTACATAATTATACAGACTATGATATACATCAAAAATGGACACTGGTACAAAATACAGAACTGGTGATTACAATGATAGAGGTAACATGATGAATAAAATGTATAACAGAGTGCAAGTTATTAAATAATTACAATTCCAAGACACAACAGTGTAAGAGAGCCCTGCCCTTGCGAGCTTACAGTTTAAAGGAATGGTGGAAACGAGGTGGGGAAGTATACAGTATACGTACAGGCAGGCCTGTGGTTATTTAGTAAGGAGTAAAGCTAGACACAAGGTCGTAGGGTGAATGGCTTGAGTTAGAGCATATGCTTGTTGGAAAAGGTGAGTTTTGAGGGAGCGTTTAAAGATTTCAAAGGTGGGAGAGTGACAGATGTGCTGTGGAAGGGCATTCCAGAGGAGGAGTGAGGCACGTGAGAAGTCTTGTATGCGTGAATGTGAGGAGGTAATTCTAGAAGAGGATAAAAGAAGCTCATGTGCAGATCTGAGATTGCGGTTGGGTTGGTATCTGGAAACTAGTGAGGAGATGTAAGTGGGAGAGAGATTGTGGAGAGCTTTGTAGGTTAGGGTTAAGAGTTTGAACTGGATCCTCTGGTTAATTGGTAGCCAGTGAAGAGCTTGACAGAGAGGAACAGCAGAGGAAGCCCGAGATGAAAGATGAATGAGACGAGCAGCTGAGTTCAGTACAGATTGGAGGGGTGCCAGTCGGTTAGTTGGAAGTCCACCAAGCAATATATTACAATAGTCCAAGCGAGATATAATAAGAGTGTGTTAAACTGAATCTTAGAGCTTTCTTAGTGAGTGAAGCCACTCATCACTATAGGGATCAATAGTGTGGCTTTGGGGTGGAGTTAAGGTAGACTGTTGCAAGAAAGTTTGACATGTGCATATTATTTTAATAACCAATATCTCTTTAACTGCTGACTGTTCATTTTCATAGCAAGTAACCTCATATTATGTTTGTTTTTTTATCAATGTTTATTAACACTCAAAATATACAAATGGACAACTTTTCCTTTAAATCAATCATATTCTCAGTTTGGATTGTCCAGGTTTGTAACAGAAGCATAAACACACTTATTTTAGTTTTCGATAGTGCAGAGAGCAGCGATAATTTATTTGGTTTTCTTTTTTACTGCTTTCTGTGTCTTTATTGGTGTGTTTTACCTCCCTTCCTGTAGTTTTAATATGAACCCTGGTCGAAGTGAAGAGCAGGAAATTCATGGGTGTCGTTCTCTACCACACTGGCATTACTGCAGCCCACTGTCACAGACGAGGCAGCTGCGGCGAACAGCTCCGCCGCCGCAGCTGCCTCCGTGTCGCCATCCGTCCTCTCGGCATCCAGGACGCAGAGGACGGAGCGTCCGTTTGCTGGTGAGGTCGCCGTCTCACGCGGGCGCGCGCACACACGGGACCTTTATGTGGGGAGGAAGCCCATCAGCTGACCTGCTGGTCGGCTGACGTCAGAGGAGTCCCACGGCGCCCAGGATTGTCTGCTTCTTGGGGGCGTGCCAGTGGGGTCTCCTCTGCTTCTTAAGCCTCCAGGCTGCAGTCAGAAGTTGTCTGTTGTCGTGAATGCCTCTTGTGTTAGCGCTCAGACCTTAGGCTAGATCCCAGGTGTTGATGCCAAGGATTTCACACCTAGACTAGGAATTATTTGATATAGTTTTGATTATTTGTGTATGACTCTTAGCTAAAACTCTGACTCTGATCTCGCTTTCTGATCCTGTACCTCTGCCTATCTGCCTTATTAGTTGCTGAACCTCTGCCTGATTACCGATTACTCTCTTGCCTTACGATTCTGTACCGATACTTACCTCTCTGTTGCCAAACCTCTGCCTGATTACCGACTACTCTCTTGCCTTATGATTCTGTACCTATACTTACCTCTCTGTTGCCGAACCTAGCCTGTCAGACCATTCTACTCACCAGTGGGCCCTCGCCACTGGTGAGGTGCCAGCTTCACCAGCTCCTCTGGTGAAGTTATTCTTTAGTGCAGTACTGTTTGCATTTTCTGCTCCTAGGCTGCAGTACAGTCTGAATCACCTGCTTCTCAGGCGATCATTAGTGCAGTACTGTTTGTATCTCCTGCTTCTAGGCTGCAGTACGGTCTGAGCCGCCCGCTCCTCAGGGAATCCGGTCTCCGCAGTATTGTATCTCCAGCTTGCTGGGGTTGGAACTCTATTACCTAGTTTCTCAACATGCGGTACGCGTACCCCAGGGGGTATTTCTGATGGTCCCAGGGGGTACTCGGGCTTGATATACTTAACCAAGAATAACAAATTTAGAGTTTTAAAAAATGATAAATCTTAAATAAACAACACCAAAATAGTATTTTAGATAATTAAAAGCAATAGTTAAGGCTTGGAAATTGTTTGGTACCAATTATCATGTACTATAACTGAATATATATTTGTCAAGGGGTACTTGTGATAATGTTTACTATGCTAGGGGGTACTTGGTGAATTCAGGGTTTTAAAAGGGGTACATACCAATAAAATGTTGAGAAACACTGCTCTATTACACGGTCAGTGTACCGATAGTACCTCACCAGCCCTCTGGTGAGGTCTCATAAAACTATTAAAGTTACGGTTGCACCAAACACTATACACTCAGCTCTTTGTGTTGCTATACTGGTATTATTGGTGATTCTGCAGATCACACATAATCAGGTATAGCGTCTGTATTATTGGTGATTCTGCAGATCACCAAATAATCAGACATCTGAGTTGCGACACCCAACTGTTACACCCACATTGTCAATGCAACCCAATATAAAGGTGCCTATACACTCATCGTTTTTCCCATCGGAAATCTATTCCCCACAATGTCATATTGATCGATTTTTGATCAGACAGGATGAAAAATGTAAAACAATTGGGGGCGGGGCAGGAGCATTGACAGATCGGTGGCCTATAGCTTTACACTGCATCAAACAGTGCAACTCTGCAGTTTGATTGATTTTCAATTAATTACCTGCTAGAATCTATTGGAAATTTATGTGCAGTGTATGGAAGGTATCAATTCCTTCTAAATCAATTCTTTTCGGTAAGGAATCAATCATTTTTGAACATTGGGTAGAAATCTATACGTTTTTGGCTAGCTTTAGGGTGTCCCTTAGTGCTTTTAAATCTAAACATATACAGGTTAATAATAGCTTGAAACGGCAATCAATCAATGTGGTGTGTGTGTGTGTGTGTGTGTGTGTGGGGGGGGGGTTCTCTATTAGCAGCAGAGTAATGTTTTGTATAAATCCAGGCGTAGGACATGTACGGTAATAATAGTAGTTGTTGATTTTCCTTATCTGTGTTCCATCCAGTTCGTGGGGTCACATTTACAAGATCTGCAATGTGTTTATCTCTATCAAAGCATTTAAAAAAACAAAACAAAACACCGGGCAGCTTAGTGAGAGAACCAAGTTTTGGCGTAGAGGATTTAAAGTCCCTCTTGTAATTGACTGTAAAGGCTTTGCAACCAAGTATTTAAGAAGTGAAAGTTTTGTTCATGATTATTATTCTGTCCCATTACTTTTGCTCCCTTTACAAGTGGGAGGCACATATGTAAACTTGTGCAATTTCTACACCATTCACCTGATTTATATGTAAATACCCTCAAATTAAAACTAACAGTCTGCTGTAAAAGTGTACCAGAGCTGACAACCTATAAAAAATCCATACTTACCCAGGGCTTCCTCCAGCCCCATAAGCACTTGTGAGTCCCTCACTATCCACCTGCGGTCTGCCGTTCAGCCGCAATCAGCCCCGGTAACCTGCTCAGTCGGGTCGAGTCTGGTTCTTCTGCACATGCGTAGGTTGTCAGCTCTGGTTTACTTTAAAGCACATTGTGTTTGTTTCAGTTCAAATCCATTGTGGTTGTGTATAGAGCCAAAAATGTTAGAATTGTGTTGATGTCCCAATATTTCTGGACCTGACTGTATATATTTATGCTATATCTGCTCCATACTCCACAGATTGGCATATGGAATCAAAACAATGACCTGCGTTATTCCACCCACCGTTCTATAATGAGGATACACACCTTATTTTCTGAGCTTGTTTTGGGAGTGCAGCTTGTAAATGCCTTCTGTTTAATAATGAACTTCTACATGTCTCGAAGTTTGTAAAGTAACCAATTGGCTTGATATATTGTGTATCGTAGGGTTATTTTTAGGCATTTTCTGTTATACATGTATGCCAGTAATTATATAGCACCCATATATCATATAGCGTAGATCTAGTGGTGGCTGGATAGTGTAATGGTTAAGTGCTCTGCCTCTGTCACAGGAGACCAGGGTTCAAATCTTGGCTCTGCCTGTTCAGTAAGCCAGCATCTATTCAGACCTGGGGCAAGTCTCCCTAAACACTTCTACTGCCTGTAAAGCACATCCTAGTGGCTACAGCTCTGTCGATTTGAGTCCACCAGGAAAAAAGCTAGACCTTAAAGCAGGGGTACCCAAACGTTTTAAGTCAAGGGTCATATTGCCTTTCTTGAGAGTGTTAGCAGGTCTCTGCTGATGGCACAGTCCCAGCTACTTATCAGTGGCTGTTACTGCTGTTGGCATAGTAGCAGCTGCTAATCAGTGGCTACTGCTGCTGCTGGCATAGTGGTGGCTGCTAATCAGTGGCAGCTACTGCTACAGTGGTGGCTGATAACCTACAGGCAAGCAAAGGGGGAGGCAAAGCTGTACCACAAGGTGGCCCCTGCATGGGCACTGCATTTACGGCCTGGAATTAACAACTATAGAAAGCTTTGGGGGCCACCAGAAAAGGCTTGGCTTCCCGCTTTTGGCCCCTGGGCCGCACTTTGGACATGACTGCCTGAAAGCAAACACCTAACACTAGTCACTGAAATCTAGGACTCACTGGATCTAGGTTCAAGTGACATGAAACTAGTTCCATGCCGGGTCTAGTGGAGATTAAGCCTTATACCACTATCTACAGAAAAAGAGAGTTGGGGGCCAGGGGAGTAATCTCAAATTATGCCCTCCATCCAGGCATCAGGGTTACACTTAATTGTTCACTGGAGTGTGTCTTCTCTCAGTAGCCGGCAGCACTTCTCCCTGACTCTTCTCTCCTACGCTACACTACCTACATTGTGCGTCACTCGGAATCAAGTGCCACTACTACCGTGCCGCCAACCCACTGCTGATCGAGCAATATCTTCCATTTGATCAAACCTGCTAGAAATTGATGCCATGAACGACCACCTAAAAATCGATCGAGAATTTGCAACATCGATTTCTTACAGATTCGATCAAAGGATCGATTGGACTCGATATCGATGGAGAAAAATCCATCAATGTATGGCCACCTTAACATGAAGGGGGAGATTTGAGTTCAGTTTTCAGGAGGGGGATTTCAGTATGGAAATTGGTTGTGGGCAGCTAAACGTTTGGGCGAAATAATGTAAGCACCACTGAAAATGGCATTGACTCGCCAATGAGAGCCATAATCAGCTGCTCTGAATCTAGACATACCTGCAGGAAAAAAAATAAAAAATATACACACACATATATACTGTATATATATATATCTATATATATCCATCTATCTATCTATCTATCTATCTATCTATCTATCTATCTATCTATCTATCTATCTATATATATATATATATATATATATATATATATTATATATCTTTTTTTTGTTTACTCAGTGTGTCTTTTAAATATTGTACTGGCTGGGGTAATTACCTCATATAGTTACTGAATGTGAATGTAGCCTGGTGTTTAATACATTAGACTTTGGCCTATTGACATGCATTTCTGACAAAATGGAAAATCATAGTGTGGGTCTGGACGTATGCTGCGGGCTTTATGGAGCTATACAGGAAATGAGGACATTGTCTGTGAATGCACATTTTCCATCCACTTTATTTCATATTGCAAGCTCAGCAAACAGATAAGCTCAAACATGGACATGTGACTCGGAAGGGCTGGTTCACATGACTGGTTGCCAGCGGAGACTAGCGGTTACCAACATTCCATAGTACTGACAAGGAAGCACGCATGACTCTGCCTCCTGCCAAGCTGCACAGTCATACATGAATTTAAAGGGGAACCTCGGGAAAAATGGAACACAGGACATATTGGATCCATATGTGTGTAAGATTCCACTGTCCAATGGTCCTTTCCATTGTTCCTCTGTCACCCCAATTAAAGTCTGTGATCTTGCTGGGTCACGCTCTATGGTGCATGCGATGTCCTGGCTACGCATCTTCTTTATTGTGCTCCCATGCACAGAATGAAGTAGGTGTGTGGCTGGAACTGTGCACACCGTAGTGAGTGATCTGGTTACGTTGTGCACTTTAATTGGGGTGACAGTGGAACAATGGTACGACCTCAATGGACCTCAGAGGCTACGGGCGGGGGAGTATTTCTGGAAAAAGCGCCAGGTAAGTAAAAATGAACTGTTGGCCTCCATCTCGGGTGCACGTTAAAGTGAAACCACAGTTGCTGAGAAAAAGGCAATTCATTTTATTTTTAAATAACCAAGCCGAAGTCTTCTGGGAAGTTTCAGCAGTTTATTGAAAAGAATAGTGTATTGGGATTGGCTGTTGTAGGACATTGCACAGCACACCATCACTGCCCTCTGCACTGTTTTTATTGAGTAATTATGTATATGTCCACTTATCACTTCCCCTGTGAATATCTGTCTCTTGCAGTCATCATAACATGCTCTGTAGATATTTCCAAACGCTGACTGTGATCCCGTTAAACCATTCCCAAAAAAAAAAGTAGTAACAGAACGACTGAGATGACCTTTCCCTTACAAATGCTGAGTGACTTTCACCACGGCTGCACTTGTGTTTAATGTGTTACTGTTTTGTGAAACTGAAATGTTGTTTGTTCACGGAATGTTGCATTCCTTTACTGGTACTAAGTTTAGACTTCATGAAGAGCTTTTCATAGCCTTTCAAGGACCTAAACTCACAAGGGAAAGGTTGTGTCTAGCTTTGTTACACCGCACGGCTTCAGAAAAGTCAAATTATTCCGATTTAAATCGCACCTGCAGTGTGCTAAATCTCTCTATTCAAGAACATCGTGGGCTAAAGTACTCTCTACTGACCATCCTCCTTCTGCATGTTGTCTTTTGGGTTGATCCCAGTGCCATTTGCGATAGTAATGGTTATGTCTAGGAGAACTCATGGAGAAGCATGTGATTTGTTTGATCAGCTGATAGATTTGCTGAGATCACATCCTTATTTTAGCACATGATCATAACTAGCAAATCGGAGACTTACATATCTATCGCCTGACCAAACTGAGTGCATGCTACTCCATGAGTTCTCCTAGACATGACCATCACTACTCCTGGATGTACATCCAGCAGTGAACAAACAATTCTGAACTGGGCATGTGTGAAACCTAAACTGCGCATGCTCAGTGGTGTGGCACTTATTTTGTTTGTCCTACATAAGCACTTCATTTTACTGGGCATGCTCAGTTCGAAAGAGCTCTTTAAAAGCCACGGGAACAGCACAATTTTTCTAAGGGAGCAAAGACAGAAGTTAATGTAATGATGTAATGAAAACAAATGTTAATAATAATAAGCAATTGGATTTTGGCCTGACCACATGCAAAAGCAGTGTTGATCTATTTCTGTGACACACTTTTGTAGACAGTTTCATTGCCATTATCTTATCAAACCCAGCAGATAGCCAGCACTGGATTTGTATAGAGCTCAGGTTTGCTCTGTGCTTTGTGAGAGGTGACATCAATACATGCGTAAGAGCGGCACATCAAAGACTAGCCTAATTGCCTATCCCGACCTCCCCCAATTACATGAACTTTGAAGAATTATGCCTGTATAGCGAGCTATACTTGAGCTATAGAGTGATCATTGTTGAGAGAGTCCTAGTCATGTACAGGAGGTTTACCTGAACTTCCCTGGGGTTGTGTCTGTCCTATGATATCTTCTGCTTGTGTTACTCATCATATAAAATCAACCTGTGAAAAAGAAAAAAACCTCTTTCAGCTGATAAACACATCCTGATTATAGTTCTATTCATGGAGTGAAAGAAAAGCAATCAGCATTCATGAATGAGTCGCTGAGAACTATGAGCCCTGCGGCTGAACTGGGAGTAAAAACAGGTCTAACAGAAAGGATAAAATACTAACCCCAATCTGGATGTATGACAGGCCTCTTTATTATTGTCAGCTTTCCTGCACTTATTTCTGAATGGCAAAAGTAAGCGACATGCAGAAGAGAGTGCAGAATAATTACACTCGGGTGAAGGGTGTAGTCTTGTCACATGACAACCTTTTAAGAAAAGCTTCCAGTCATTTGCACGTTGGATCATGCTGATAATAGAATATTGTAATGTTACCGATATTCTACTATCGCTGTCCTTAACTTATTACTCACATTAACTCTCTCCTACCCAGTGGCATAGCTAGAGACTATGGGGCAACATTTTCTATGGGGCCTTTAGATCTAGGGCAGTGATCTGCAAACTTGGCTCTCCAGCTGTTAACCTCTTGACGACCAGCTAACGCCGATTGACGTAAACTGGTCGTCTGCGGGTTTCCATGGAAGCGGCCTTTGCATGTCCGTTCACGGAGGGTGTCTCCGTGAACAGCCGGAGAGCCGCCGATCGCGGCTCGCCGGCAAAATGTAAACACGCGGGGAAGAAATCCGCAGCGCGGTAAGGCAGATCGGCGATCCCCGGTCTCTGATTGGCCGGGAATTGCCGGCCTATGATAGGCTGAAGCCTATCCTTCAATGCGCAGGACGGTTATCCGTCCGGCGCAGCTGACAGGGAGAGGGAGAGGGACGGAGCGCAGAGAACGCTGCGGAGGGGGGCTTTGAAGAGCCCCCCCCCGCAAAGCGCAGCAAGCCGGCGGCGATTAGACCCCCCCCAGCAGGACATCCCCCTAGTGGGGAAAAAAGGGGGTAAGTCTGATCGCCCTGGCATAATCCTGATCTGTGCTGCGGGCTGGAGAGCCCACGCAGCACAGATCAGACAGAAATCCACTGATCGTCAAGTGGTTAAGGATCTACAAGTCCCACAATGCATTGCGGGAGTCTGACAGCCACAGTCATGATTCATAAAGGCAAATGCATTGTGGGACTTGAAGTTCCTTAACAGCTGGAGAGCCAAGTTTGCAGATCACTGATCTAGGCACTCTTGAGCAATGCCACCTGCCCCTACCCTATGAATATGAGTTGTCTGAGCAATTTACATCCCCACCATGCAATGCACACTATCCATGGGCACTGAGACAAAGTCAGAGGGTGGAGAAACAAAGTGAATACATCAAGTGCACTCTATGCTTCAGGGCCCCATGGCAGTTGCTATGGCTGCTATAGCTATTGCTACGCCCCTGCTCCTACCCACGCCTAACCCTTCCTCCCCATCACCTACTTCTAAAGGTGTCCACTAACAAAACAATCTTCAGTGAAAAATAGCCCAAATGATCAGATAAATGATTGTATTGGCAGAAAATTAACCTCACTGATATCAAATAGTCTGTGAATGAATCTATTGGTGATCGTATGATGGCAATTTATTTGATCTGAATTTTTTTTTTATAATCGGTTTTGAGTGATAGGAAGTACAGATTGGTTAGTTAATGGTGAAATAATCGATATATTACGACAATTTGTTTCTGATTGTATTTATCTGATTGGTTGGGCAAAGATTGTATTGTTAGTGGGCACCTTAACACTAACCTCCCCGTACCGATGCCTATCGCTAACTCCCCTACCTATGCATAATGCTAACCCCACCACTCCTAATAATAATCTCCCCCCTACCAATTCCTAACACTAACCCCTCCACCTATGCATAAGACTAACCTCCCACCTACTACTAACAATAATCCACCCCCACCTATGCCTAACACTAATCCCCCTACCTATGCCTAACACTAATCCCCCTACCTATGCCTAACACTAACCAATAGCCAATGTGGGGTTTCGACTACCCCGGCACCTGATTACTTACCTCCACCGATACCTGGAGCCGAACTCTGTGTGCTGCTTATTGCCCCCCTCCGCTGATATCTGTGGTTCGGCTAGAATTTAAAGCTCACCGCCTCATCTGCTAACTCCTTTATCTACTCCCCACTACCCCAGTGTCTCCACCCCACTACCCTCTAGATTGTAAGCTCACAAAGGCCGAGACCTCCCCGTTTTGTTTGCTGTTTCTATGCAAATTATCAAATGAACATCTATCAATATTGGTGATGTTATTCAAAGTACATATCAATAGCATGGATCGGTACTTGTGTCATTGGTTGTCCTGATTGTACAGTATGCTCATGTATCTATGCTCCCCATTGTTGTTTGTTTTGCACATTGTACAGCGCTTTGGAACATGTTGGTGCTCTAGAAATAATAATCACTCCTGGTACCGCTTACAGACCTCAGCTGTTATTTGGAGTTCGGCTTCATGATAGCGCTGCCGCTTGGTCAACTCCAACATTATTTGACCTTCGGTGCATAATTATACAGTCTGTATAAGCCTCCATAGCCTAAATATACATTGTGGTCTATTGCGTTACCCAGATTAGCGATGGGGCTGCATGCCTAAACTAAATGCTTTGCTCAAACCACCTCATAACTATAACGTGATGCATCATCCCTTCTGGTAAGTGCCTGAACTTCCAGATTACCAGTCCAGGCCTAAAAGGCCTAGTATCAGATGCTAACCTCTACCAGCCTTTTTGCTTCAATGCTGGCATACGCCGATAAGCCACAACATTACATCCACTGGCAGGTGAAGTGAATAACATTGATTATCTTGTGACAATGGCGCCTGTCAAGGGGTGGGATATACCAGGCTGCAAGGGTACAGTGTGTTGTTGAAGGTGATGTGTTGGAAGGAAAAATTGCCAATGCAAAAATCTCAGCGACTTTGACAAGGGCCAAATTGTGATGGTTATCTCCCGGTATGCTGACTGTCAGCTGACAGGCTCTATCGAGTCCTGTAAACTGCTGCCAGATATCAACAATACAGAGCTGCTCAGAAATCATCTACATATATAAAACTAGATGTGTGTGTTATGCATGGCAGAGTGAAATGCTGGGAATGATAACACATAGTAAACCATAGCAGCCAATCAGAATGTCTGTTGTAGCGTGTAACACCACTTTTGTTGTAAAAACCCCGAAACTTTGATTACAGGATAAACTCATTACACTGGCACTTGTTAGGGGTGGGATATATTGAGCAGCAAGTGAACAGTGGGTTCTTTAACTATTTCAGTCCGCGGGGATTTTTCACCTTATGCATCAGAGCAATTTTCACCTCCCATTCATTTGCTAATAACTTTATCACTACTTATCACAATTTATTGATCTACATCTTGTTTTTTCCGCCTCTAATTAGGCTTTCTTTGGGTGGTACATTTTGCTAAGAATTATTTTTTTATAAATGCATTTTAACAGGATTAATAAGAAAAAAAATGGAAAAAATTCATTATTTCTCAGTTTTCGCCCATTATAGCTTTAAAATAATCCACGCTACCATAATTAAAACCTATGTATTTTATTTGCCCGTTTGTCTCGGTTATGACACCATTTAACCCTCCTGGCGGTTGATTTTTTTTCTGCAAAATATGCAGAAATCCTTTTTTTTTTTTGTTTTTTTTGTTTCATGTAAAGCTACCAGAGTGGTAGCTACATGAAACACCACTAGAGGGCACATGTGTCCCTCTAGTGCGATCGTCGCCGGCATCAATAGCAAACAGGTGAACGCGTATATAACGCGTTCCCCTGTTTGGCTTCTCCTGTCGCCATGGCGACGACCGGAATAACGTCATGGACGTCAGCTGACGTCAGACGGCTCAGATCCAGCCCATAGCGCTGCCTGGAACTCATTGGTCCGGGCAGCGCAGGGCCCTAGCGGGGGGGCCCTCTTCCGCTGCTGCGTGCGGGCGATCGCCGCAGAGCGGCGGCGATCGAGCTGTACGCACGTCTAGCAAAGTGCTAGCTGCACGTACAGCACTTTAAATGGCGCAAATCGCCCCACCAGGGGCTGAGATATCTTCCTGCGCGGCATAGCCCGAGCTCAGCTCGGGCTTATCGCCAGGAAGGTTAAATTTTGTCCCTATCACAATGTATGGTGCCAATATTTTATTTGGAAATAAAGATGCATTTTTTTTGTTTTGCGTCCATCACTATTTACACGCTTATAATTTAAAAAATGTTCGTAGTATACCCCCTTCAAATGCATATTTAAAAAGTTCAGACCCTTAGGTAACTATTTATGTTTTGTTTTTTTTATTGTAATTTTTTTTTTCTGCAGGCTCCGTTGCAGTAAGGGGACCACACTTCTGTGCATTCTGTGATAATCCAGTGCAGACGGATGTGCATGCTTCTGCCCTGGGCTACGCTTATCGCCGCCGCTTGCTCCCTGTACATAGGGAAGTAGCATGGGGATCTCCATTGGGCTGCAAAAGACCAATGGGATTCCTCAGCAATAGAGAATTATCATTGGTTCATGGTAAAACAGTGAAAATTCTCCGTTGCTAGGGAGAATTGGCCTAATGCAGCCTATGGAGAGCCTCATGCTTCTGCCGGCTTCCAGGCTGAGTATAGAAACGGACTAAGTGGCGGCAGGACAGGTGAGCGGTGATCACTGCTGGCAGGATGCAAAATGGACGGAGCGCATCTGCTACTGTGTCCATTTTGGTTCCGCTTTATGCTCTAGTGGGAACACAGCCTAAAGAGAAGGTGTCATTTACACGGCTGAATTTTTAACCCTTACAGTGTGTGAGAAAAAGATCTTAGTAGGATTAGGACTTTACATACACGTTTTATCTCATCATGCCACAGGTTACTTCAGGCATCCTTTATCACATGCATTAATAATAAAAAGCTGAACTTGGGCTTTAAGAATGAGTGAACGTTTTAGTATATTTTTATATTCTTGATGCTTATCCTCTCTTTTCCCTTCCTTGAATCCCTGACCCTTTCTTCAGCTTCCTCTTTATACTCTACCATCCTTGTGCTTATTCTTTTATGCAAATACCAACCTAGACATTTGGTATTACTTTACAGTTTTCTTTTAGCGCTTGGTAAAAATGGCCGCATGTTTAACTTTAATAGACTAGATGGAACGAAAACAAGAAAAGAGATGTTTACACTGCCGCGTTGGTAAGAAGAAATGGGTTCACTGCAATTTACTGTACAGAAGTGAATGCAGCAGTTTTTCACCTTTTCCCTCATTTCCATTAGCCTGCGTGTTATTTCAGGCTGATGTTGCTTGGTACACCACCGCTATTAATCAGTTTATTTAGTCTGTTACAGACATTTTTCTCCATTTGTTGAAACACTTGTCAAATGAAGTCAAGGTCACATTTTGCTTTTCAGCGCTCATATGCTATAAAACTCTTGGTACTGTGAAGTCTAAATGAAAAGCTTGCATAAGAACCTTGTCTTGAATAAATTCTGTCAGAGTGATGCCATACAACATTTGCAAAAATGTGAATATTCTCTTAAAGGGATACTGTAGGGGGGTCGGGGGAAAATGAGTTGAACTTACCCGGGGCTTCTAATGGTCCCCCGCAGACATCCTGCGCCCGCGCAGCCACTCCCCAATGCTTCGGCCCCGCCTCCGGTTCACTTCTGGAATTTCAGACTTTAAAGTCTGAAAACCACTGCGCCTGCGCTGCCATGTCCTCGCTTCCGCTGACGTCACCAAGAGCGTACTGCGCAGGCACAGACCATACTGGGCTTGCGCAGTAAACTCCTGGTGACATCAGCAGGAGCGATAACACGGCAACGCAGGCGCAGTGGTTTTCAGACTTTAAAGTCTGAAATTCCAGAAGTGAACCGGAGGCGGGGCCGGAGTATTGGGGAGTGGCTGCGCGGGCGCAGGATGTCTGCGGGGGACCATTAGAAGCCCCGGGTAAGTTCAACTCATTATCCCCCGACCCCCCTCTACAGTATTCCTTTAAAGCAAACCTGAGCGGAAAATGAAAAGTCAAAACAAACATACACACGCCTTAGTTACCTTCTGTGTAGTCTGCCCATCAATCTCTTTGTCCTCTCCTGCATTCTGTTTGTTTACTGTGCTCAATGGAATTCTCCATCCTCCATTTTGAAAATGGCCTTTACCCTATCACAGCTTCCTGGTCAGCACACTGTTAAACTGTAATATCACCCACTTGAGCCATAGGGAAACATGGACATTACCTTGCACCTCAGTTGTCCTTTCAGTTATAACTGACAAAATTCTGTTAGAACTGGAAGAAATCGTTCTAAGAAGAAAATGGTGAGCTTCTGAGGGGAACTGGCGGTGAGGTCAGTATGTAATATTCATCTCCAGGTACATTAGGTGTTAATTTAAAAAAAAATTATTTGGTTCAGCTTCACTTTAAAGAACAATTGAAGTGAGAGGAAAATGTAGGCTTCCATCTTGACACCTTTTTAAAGGGAACCTGAAGTAAGAGCAATATGAAGGCTGCTATCTTCATTCCCTTATAAAGAATGCCAGTTGCCTGGCTGTCATGCTGAGCTTTTGGCTTTAGTTGTTTCTGAGTCCAACACCTGCGAAAGGCATGCAGCGACGGCAGTCAGAATCAAGGCATCTGAACTAAATGTTCATTCTGGGTTAGAGACTTATGCTAGGTACACGCTGTTTAATTTCCCAGCCGACTGACAGGTCGATACGATTATTACCTACATGTCTGATAAGCTCCCAATCAATAACGAGATTGGGAGAGATCAGAAAATCGTTTGCGCTAACGGTCGAAAGCTGATTGCACAGGTCCGAAATAATAATTTCGACTTATGAATTGAGTGAAGATTCAAAACAGTGTCCTGAGTGGCTGGATGGATGTCAGCAGGGTAGTTTATGCAGGAAGGCTGGAGGAACTGAAGGGTGTAGACTAGTGGTGTGGGGAAGGAAAAGGGGATTTTATACTGGGTAAACTCTCGTGATTTTGGTGCGGTGGTGAAATAGTATCATTGGTATGCTGCTTTTTTGGCAATACTATGTTGAATGCATTTCATCGCAAACACCCCTTTGCTCCCTTGATGCTAACCAAACCCCCTAAAGCTAAATATCCATTTTACAGCTTACCCTAATTCCCCTACCCCAAAGTAATTCCTTTTCTGATAATTAACTTTAAGGGACAAGAAATTACTTTTTTCCTATGTTGCTGTCGTTTACAGTAAACAGTAAAAATAGTCAGGTCTGTAAGTGACAGGAACATAGGAAAAAGTAATATAGTGCATTTTACTCTGGAACGAATGTACATTCTATACACAGACATTTTACATTTTACAAATTTCCGTGATAGTGGTCCTTTAACCCTCACCCAGCGTAAATCCCCATCCTGATGCACAACCCTAACTTCCCTCCCGGAAGTGATTCCCTTCCTGATGTTTAACATTAACCCTCCCCTAAGTAAATCCACATCCTCATGCCCAACCCTACCCTCTCTTTCCTCCAATAAAAATTCTCTTTTGTCTAACCCTAAACTCTCCCTTGCGTTTACTCCTTCCTGATGCCTAATCTTAACCTTTTGCCCTTGCATACTGTATATACAGTATCTAACCTTCACTCATGGGAACCATATCTAACCCATACCTACCTGATATATTCTTCATCCCCACCACTGAATCCTAGGTTCACACAGACCATGTGCAAAAAATCTCTGGTGCTTGCATCATGTATAGCGCCAGCACCCAAACTATAAAGCTGAACAGTGAAGTTGTCAAAAAGTCCATGCAGTTTGACAGGAACCAGAGATGAGAGTGATATGGAGGCTGCCATATTGATTTCCTTTTAAACAATGCAGGTTGCCTGGCTTTCCCCCTGGCCCAGTGTCTCTAATACTTGTAGCTATAGATCCTCAACAAGCATGCAGATCAGGTGCTCTGATTCAATCCGCATGCTTGTTTTACTGATGCCAGATTAGCAGGTTCAATCAATTGTTTAAAAGGAAAGAAATATGGCAGCCTCCTTATCACAGGTTCACTTTAATGTGAAAGCTATCATGGTGCCCCACAGACACCCTAACCTAACAGCACCAAACTGGCCTGCTCATGGGGACGGGGGTCAGCTGAGTACATATACAATATTAGTGATGTGTAGAGGGTACACATCTACTGATCAGCCTGTACTGCCTACATTATATTGCTTCTACCTTCTACTGCTGAATGAGTCCATCAGTAATGCAGTATATAGCGTTATTGATCAAGTCACTATTCTTATGAAATTATCTAAATGTGCAATAATGTTGTAATTAATAATGTACCTGAAATGAGAGGGATATGGAGACAGCCATCTTTATTCTTGCCTGGCTTATTTTGGGCTGAATTTGTGGGAGTTTCAGTAATGGAAAATGCATGCAGCCAGCGGGGTCAGATAAATGTCAGAACATCTGCATACTTCAGCTTCTGTGATTTAGGATCAGTACAGCAGCCAGGCAAGTAGCATTTGTCATTTGTACTGTTTTTTTGGCCATTGAAAAGTTATCAGTTCTTAGCGTTTAATGCCAGAATTTGGGGTTTGGCATCAGGAAGCAGTCAATTATCCTCCAGTAACTTATAGCAGTGATCACTCAGCCTAGAGGGAGATAGCAGTGACCAGTTAGCCTTCTATGATATAGCAGTGGTTATTTGACCTCCTGTAGCATCGCCACGGTCATTTGACCCCCTGTGACATCACCACGGTGACGGTCATTTGACCTCCTGTGACATTGCTGTGATCATTTGACCTCCTGTGACATTGCTGTGATCATTTGACCTCCCGTGACATTGCTGTGATCATTTGACCTCCCGTGACATTGCTGTGATCATTTGACCTCCTGTGACATTGCTGTGATCATTTGACCTCCTGTGACATTGCTGTGATCATTTGACCTCCTGTGACATTGCTGTAATCATTTGACCTCCTGTGACATCGCTGTGATCATTTGACCTCCTGTGACATGCCCATGGTCATTCGACCTTCTGTGACATCACCATTGTGATTTTTTACAATACGATACAATACAATAACATTTCTGTCTACCTCCTGTGACATAGCAGTGACACTCGGCCTCTTGTAATTAAGTTTATCAACCACTAATGTGAAAAATTTTCTGAATAAAATGCACTGTAAATTACTTTTCTCCTATGTTGCTGTCACTTACAGTAAGCAGTAAACATCTTTTTTTGGTTACAAGTACTCCTTTAAGTTCAGATCTGCACTGTAGGTCATACATACAGGCTGGATGTAGGAGCAGGTGGATTAGATGCATAGACATTTAGATAGATTTGGTGCTTCGTTACACCACTCTCTTCAGTATCACAGCAGAGGTTGGGTGCTAAGGCCTTCTTCACACTACAAGCATGGACAAATGCGATTTTGTCCATGCGTTCCCAACACACATAATGCAGGTCGCAGTGCTCTATAGCGCAGACGTTGGCAGCCACAACATAATGGAACCCGATGGGAAATTGTGTGCATTGTGCAATAAAATGTTTCTGGCTGTGTTACATCACAATGTGGGGTAACGCATAGCTGTATGGTGAACATTGACATGAAAGTCTGTAGACTATCATGTTACCATGCGGATCGCACACAATGTGCAGAGCTTCAGCTGACAGCACTGCACATATGGGTGTATGCACTAAACTGCATTAAGCAGAATTACACGCGTAAAGACTTATATGCAATGCATTACACTCTACTCATCCTGTAGTAAGGCTTTACATGGAATTCTGCTTAACGCAGTTTAGTACATACACTCCATAGTGGTTAATGAACCCTTAGCCCAGAAGATTTCAGCAGAGGGCCAGTGGATTGGATGCTTAGTGCCAAAGCCAACACAAACAACAAAAGTTGAGTATTAGTCCTCCATTAGGAGTGGCTAAAGGAATTGCTAGTGCAATGCCAGAAAAAGGAGGTCCTACCAGTTTTACTATTTTTACACTTAACTTGCTGGCAGTAATGTAATAATAGACATGCTGTTTATGTAAAAAAAAAACGACTATTGATGGCAAAGCGTGTTGTTTTGCCAGTGTTATGATGTTTGTGTAGGGTTTTTTGTGAATAAAATATATATTTTTAATTACAAACAAATGAACTGACCTTACCTTACCCTAGTGATGTATCTATAAATGTACATGGTCGCCGTGAAAAATCCCAAGTGCCTCTCCAATGGGGATAACATACTTACCCTCTATTAACGAGGTTGGAGGTTACTTATTCCCTCAACCTTAAACTTGATTGACTATTATTGTTTGGGATTATCTCTTTTATGGCTTTATAGTTCAAAATATGAGTATTGGCTATGGTTAGGTGTAGCTAAGGATGGTTTAGGAAGTAGGAGGAGGTTAGTTTTAGCATTTAGGGTGAAGTGGTTAGTGTTTTGGTGTCATAATTTGGGGATTTGCCAAGAAGGAAGTGTGCAATAATGGCTGAGGTTAAAGTGAGACATCAAGAAAGGGCTCTTAGCTGGAAAGGAGCAGTTGAGATTAGCAGATAGAAAAATGGGTTAGGGTTATGGGAATCTCTCAACCAAAAACATGTTATATAGGTGAGTAAAATAAGCAGTGTAGTGACATATAACAGAATGCAGTAAATTATTCAGAAACATTTGATATATCTATATTCTGCTTTATAGTGGTGTGTAACCCTGCCTTTCTAGTGATGCTTAAGAACTGGCTTTAGAACTCTCAGTAAACATACATTCCACAGAGATCACCTGACAGTACTAAAGATGGTGCCGCCGGAGAAAAATTGCAGAAACTAAGGGCCCATTCACACTTGGGCAATTTGCAGGAGTTTACCACGGATCATCGACGATCGCTAGCGCTTTCAAAATGCGCCATTGTCTCAGATGTATGGCAATGCACTCACTGGGCTTGATTCACTAAAGGGCGCTAGCACAGTTAGCATGCCTAAAAGCTTTGCATGTGCAAACTAGGGTGCTAAGTAGTTTGCACAGCAAAGCTGTTACTGTTCGCGTGCTATTTTACCGCGCGTAAAAATTTGCGCGTGTAAAGTTTTACGCGCACTACTTTGCTTGCAAAATCAGCTGCTTCGCGTGCAAAGTATGCTTATCACACTACTTAGCAAGCAAAGTGGCTGATTTTGCATGCGAAGTAGTGTGCATAAAACTTTACATGTGCTAAACTTTATGCGCGCTAAACTTTACGCGCGCAAACTCTTATACGCGCATTAGCGTGGGAAGAGGCAGTTTGCATATGATAAACGGCTTTTCACTGTGAATCAATCCCACTGTCTGTTTTTTCTGCTTTGGTAATGCAAAAGTTTTACAGAGTATGGTTATAATGGAACGGTGACGGAACCCATGGGTCTGTACGTTGGTCCGCTACTGTTTGCTCCAGGAAGGGTCCCTCAGCAAACCTAGTGTGAACCATAAGTGCCTACAACACTAAAGAATGCTCACTCTAGAAAGCTTGGACAATGCTGGTCAGACTTAAACATGACCCTAGCATATGGAGAGTTAATTCAACGTGATGTGTTTCATGGTTCATTTCGACATTCCTAATTATGCTGTAACATCAAATGCAATAATGAGGCACATTTTTTTTGCTGTCATACAGCTGCATTCTGCACTTATGAAAAATTACATTTGTGTCACACAGAGTCCCAGACTGCCCAGATTATTATGTAGTTGACAGAAATGGGCAGCGTTGTAGCAGCTTGTGCTGTTCCACGAAATGACATATTAATTACTTCCAAAAAGTTTGTCGAACACGTAGTGCAAGCAGAAATGATGTACACAGCACATAACACATTGTAATTACATTTGAAGAGTGCGTTTCAGTCAAACATAGCATTTTTCCATGTAAAGGAAAATTGGACTTTTAAGTTTTATTTTTTTTTCGGGAATGTTTTGAAAGTAGCTCTTGATTGACAATGTAATTATTTTGCAGAGCTTGAATGCTTAGAAACCACCACTTACAGTGTTAGCTCTCTTTTTTTATGGCGCTTTGTCTATAACCGTCCCCCCCACCCACTGGACTGTCTACATTCGCTACATTACTAGTACACTAAAATACTTGGCGATCACACAAACAATCCAGTATCTGTGCTGTGGATTCCTGTCTGAATCCCAGGAACCCAGAATAGGTTACTGCACTAATAGGGAAGAAATCTGAAGGCACAGTTAGGATAAGGAAGCTGTATGTGAGACTGGACTGGCTGTGTGGCCATTAAAGCGGAATGATACCCAGCAGTTCTTTTTTGCTCTAATAGATTACTTACAGCATACTATATACAACCAGCATTTTTTTACTAGAACAGTATTCAAAGGGTTGCACACAGGACTTGGAAGTTCCCTACTAGCAAAGCTGGACGCATGGGAGCTTTAGATAATGTTATCTTGTATTTAAGTGAGGAATGAGTGAGGAATGTAAATAAACACTTCGAGCTGTGGATGCAGATAAAGAGCAGAATGGAGGTCAGACAAGGTTTTGTATTCTTAATAAAGCTATGTACACATTTTTAATCATTAGTAATTGTTTTGGGTTACAGTTTATCCCCATTATTGTTCAGACTCGCTGCTCAGCTTCTGACCAAACAACATGTTCTTTTCTATGGAAAACAGAGTTTGGAGATTCCATACTTGGAGCTTCAGTTACTTCAGTAATGCTCTAGTCGAGGATTTTTTTAGTGTGCCAATCACCAAAGGGGTAAAGACCGTTTCCTGGTGAAATTACGCTCACAGGTTGTTTTTACCGGAAGCAATCACAAGCATTCCTTTTGAGCAGTGAGACTCCAATGTGTGTCTATAGCTTATTCCTATCTATAGAAGCGACAACTCCAGAACTCCAGGAGGCAAAAGAGCATGCACCATATTGGCCTAGGTGTCTAATCACGTGTGTAAGATAACATCTGAGCTTGGCATAACAGAGAGAATCAGTTTAATCTACTGAAATTCTTCTAAAGGTGCCCATACACATAAACGTTTTCCCACCGATAGACAGCAGATTTGATCACTGTGATCGAATCTGCTGTCAAAACCGATGCGCAAGCGCTGACCGAATGACCGATTCCTGTCCGAAATCGATCGATCCCGTCGATCTGTCTGCATGGAAGATTTCCTTTGATCGCCAGCAGGTCGGGAGTGCATCGATAGTGGCGTTAGAATATCCGACGACCGAAGCTAGTGGCAATACATTACCTGTTCCGCTGGCACGTGTCCCCGCTCTCCCCGCTGTCTCTTCTCCGTGCTGGGCCTCCGTCTGACTTCACTTCTTCCTGTCCCGATAGGAAGTTTAACCTCCTTAGCGGTATGGACGACTATATTCGTCCATTACCGCCGGAGGTCGTCGCTCAGGCCCTGCTGGGCCGATTGTTATCAAATAAAAAGCAGCACACGCAGCCGGCACTTTGCCAGCCGCGTGTGCTGCCTGATCGAGCGGCGGCGAAAGAGGGTCCCCCCAGCCGCCCGAGCCCTGCGCAGCCGGAACAAATAGTTCCGGCCAGCGCTAAGGGCTGGATCGGAGGCGGCTGACGTCAGGACGTCGGCTGACGTCCATGACGTCACTCCGCTCGTCGCTATGGCGACGAGGTAAGCAAAACAAGGGAGGCTGCTCATTGCGGCCTTCCTTGTTAATTCTGATCGCCGGAGGCAATCTGAATTACGCTTCAGGAGCGCCCTCTAAGTTGGCTGCATGAAATAGATTTTTTTTATTAAAAAAAAAACCCTCCCGCAGCCGCCCTGTCGATCTTAATAGAACGCCAGGGAGGTTAAACAGTAGAGCGCCCTCTACTGTTTAAACTTCCGCCGACAGGAAGTAAAGTGAAGCTGGAGCCCAGAGCGGAGAAGGGGCAGCGGAGACCGGGGGACTCGCGCCGGCCGGATCAGGTAATATATGCAACGGGGCGGCGGCACCAGCAGCTCCACAGCTTGTGAATCGGTTTCATAGTGAAATCGATTCAAAATCTGTTTGCAGTGTAGGCAGCCAATAGATCCCGATTTGATCAGATTCGATCACAGAGGGATCTATCTGCTAGTCGATCTGGTGGCAATCGACCAGTGTATGGCAGCCTTTAGGGAGAACTCCTGGCTTGTTTATCATCATGTGACTATGTTTCATTTCAGATTTCTATTTTGTTTTTTACGAAACTGAGACATGATCACAGCCAGCCTCTAAGAAGCTTACAAATAAACCCCATGATCAGACATGTTTCTGCATGAACTCAATGAGGGTAAAGAAGCGCCCAGAGGTTTATAAAACTGAGTTAAAAACAACCGTAAAAACGATAAATGAGGTGGCTTACCTCAATAAGGACATTCTCATAGGAAAAAAGAGAGTTTTATTTTTGCACAGGCAACGCGTTTCACGGGTCTAAGTACCACTTCCTCTGGCCAATAAGAGTGCCAGAGTATGTAGAGCCAGCCTCTTATTGGCCAAAGGAAGCGGGCTTAGACCCGTGAAACGCGTTGCCTGTGCAAAAATAAAATTCTCTTTTTTCCTATCAGAATGTCCTTAGTGAGGTAAGCCACCTCATTTATCACTTTTACAGTTGTTTTTAACTCAGTTCACAGTTTTATAAACCCATTGTGCTTAGTCACCCCCCCCCCCCACACACACACACCCACACCTGTTGTGGGTGGGGTTCAAAAACGGACCATGTTTGAAGCCGTTATTGTCTTTTAAAGAGGAAGCGACCACCACCAGTCCCAGTCTGAGACACCATGAGTGGAGACGGGTTCATTATCTCCACCTGCTTCCTGTGGTCGGTTGCCCCCAGCAACCCACCTTTGTGAGTAGCCCTTTTATCATTATATTGTTTTCCGTGTTACTGACATACTACACCATTTGGGCTCCTGATTTTTGTTTTGCCTCTTCTTTCCAGGGTGTCCCGACACGCCATCCACTGCATTCTGCATGAACTGATATCATGGACGACTTCTGTAACTTTACAGAATGCGATTGAGTTTGACACCCCTGTATTAAGTAATACATTGAAAAGGACTTGACCTAGTACTGACCCTTGTTGTGGCTTCAGTGAATAGAAATAGCATTCTATTACCCTGTTACATGGACTACGTCACTGTGGGGGTCACATGACTTGGTGTTATGTGATGAGGGCATGTGCTACAACTGTCTGGGGGAGTTGGGGAAGTTCACAAGGATCTGGATGCCAGCAGAAAATGAGATGTGCAACATCAAACCGCTGCACCAAGTATTTTGATTGTTCTTGCAAAAAGTAAAAAATGAAACGCATTCAAATTTAAAGCACGTTATCTAAGAGATACATTAACATAAAAGGTCTCTGAAGTGGTTCTTTAAGGACAGGTTTACTTTCAAGTACTAAAACATGATTAATAATGTATGACTGTTTAGGAGCCAGGCTGGTTGCACAGGGTCATAACATAACAGAGAGTAATTCTCAGTATGCTGACTGTCAGCTGACGGGATCTAAAGTGCTCTAAAACTTAGTAGATATAAAGAATGCATAGAAATCAGTGTGAACACATGATGTATGTATAATAAGTGAGATCTTCCTGACCCGGACGCTACCAAGCTGCTCATCCATGCCCTTATCATCTCCTGCCTTGATTACTGCAACTTCCTTCTGTCTAGCCTCCCCTTGAACCACATTGCCCTCCTTCAATCAGTTTTGAATGAGGCTGCTAGACTCATCCATTCTTCTCAGCTCTCCGCATCCCCCCCTCTTCTGTAAATCCCTGCACTGGCTCCCTATGCTATCCAGGAGTTTCAAAATTCTGTGCCTGACCTATAAAATCTGTTCACAAAACCTGCCCTACCTACATCTCAGCGCTTGTTCACAGGTATACACCAGGCCGCTCCCTCCAGTCCTCCAACGACCTTGCCTAACTGCCTCTAGCATTTCCCACTCCCATGCGTGCCTGCAGGATTTCTCAATAGCTTCCCCCAAACTCTGGAACTCCCTTCCACTGTCCATCAGACTTGCCCACGCCCTTAACACATTTAAGCAAGCACTCAAAACCCACATTTTCAAGATGGCCTACCCACCCCCCACAGTAACTCTTTGCCTGACAAACTTATTCTACAGCCCTACCAAGTGTGTCCATCTCCCCTACCCTTAGAGTGTAAGCCTTTGTCAGGCCCCCCTCCCCCTTCTCTAGTGTATTCTACATGATTGTGTGCGCTTTTCCATTGACCACCACTTACTAGAATTACCAGACCTACCTAACCAGCCCAAAATCGCATGATTATGTATTTTGTACATTTATATTGCACTTTTCTCCAGGTGGACTCGAAGCGCCAGAGCTGCAGCTATTAGGACACTCTCTATAGGCAGTAGCAGTGTTAGGGAGTCGTGCCCAAGGTCTCCAACTGAAATAGGTGCTGGCTTACTGTCCTTGTCCTATGTTGTATAACCTTGTTACGTTATGTCTGTCATCCTTTGTATCATTGTATATATTGTCCAGTGCTGCGTTATATGTTGGCACTTTATAAATACAATAAATCACAATAATAGGAGTAAACTGCAGCTGCCAATCAGAATGCCAGTCTTAAAGTGTACCACCTTTTGTTAAGTGCTGTAGTATACACCAATCAGACACAGCCTGAAAACTATGACCAGGCGAAGTATGCGGGTTAACACACACACTAGGCCCACAATTGGTGTCACACCTGCTTTGGTGGCACAAAGGGGATCTTCTCAATATCAGGCAGGTGGTTTTAATTTTTGGGCTGATCAGTGTATATCAATTCTACATTAGTGTTTTATATGATTTAATGTCATTGAAAATTATCCGTATCATTTTACTGCGAGCTGTGAATTTTCCTGCATGAGTCATTAGCTCCACAGTTCTGCATAGCTAAATGCTGGCTGGAGCTGGAGAATCAGCTGTCTCAGTAGCATGGCTGAAGCTGTCTTGCTTTTCTTGTTAACAGCTGTTTCTGCAGGCAGCAAAGGGTTTTCTCTGTTTTTTACTGTTGCTTTGTCAAGAGTTTACTTACATTGGTGGGGCAAAGTAGGGACGAACAGTCAGGCGGTGCTGTTGCCTTTACTTACAAAGCAGACTGTTTTCACTACAAACTTTTGCACTTTTAACCCGATGAAGTGAGCTTGACTCACGAAACGCATTATAGATGCGGTGGACCGAATACCTGTTCCATGACCCAAATATACATGGAATTGCAGTGAAGCTTGCTTCCTCTCTGCTCTGGATTTACCTGGTAGTTGAGTCAATTAGGTGTGATCATGTGACACTCAAACAGGGGTTATAGGAAGAAAGCATTGGCGATAACATAACTGCTATTTACAGAGTAAAAATAATGTAGTTAGACACTACGATACCTTTAATGTTTGGGGACTTCAGACATATAATTTGGGGCTCTTCTTGGACATGTTCTGGGGATCCATGCGTGGCAACAACGTGAGACGCCTCTGCAAGAGCTTCACTCTTCTTAGGTGAGTATCTTAATACTTTTTTATTTTTATTTTAATACTGCCTCAGATACACTTCAAACCTTGCACATATGGTACGGTAGATGATTGTTGGCCGAGGCGGCCATCTCAAATGAAACTGCAGATTGCCACTTTATAATTACACTACAGTAGGCGGTTAAAGCACTGATCACCACCATAAAGAAACACATCACTTCTTTATACATGTGCCATCTGATTTTTCAAATAGGTAGAAAAAGAAGCATCAATCTTTATTTAGGTTGCCAGATAAATAGCCCCTTTACTGTGAATCCTGGCATTTGCTTTAAGTGGATTGTCATAAAGTAGACTTTGTATTACTGGTGTGGTCAAGTAACCTCCTCTCTCTGAGCCACTTATTATTTATTCTTTAATGCACCACATTCCATTATAAGACTAGTTTGTTCTTTATTCAGAATGGGAGACCTGTTGCAAGTCTCTTCTGAAGAGCCTCTATCAATAGACATTAAAGTCCCACTGCAGGCTCCAATGATTTCCTAGTCCTGCGCAGCAACTTAGAGACAGAGTTTACTTTCATCTGTATATTAGCTGCTTGATTATCAGATGTAAAATATAGCCGCTTTCAAATTCCTGCTAAGGAGTAGTGATAATCACAAAATTCTCCTAACATTGAAATCTCCACTTAATTGTAGTGTATAAAAACCTCTAAAAGGAACCAGCTGCCAGCTAAACGTTCTACAGCTTCTGGTACTGATTGGCTCAGTGCATTTCCCTTTCCGGGTCAGTAGAAATTTGCACAAAAGAGGTATTTGCTTATTACTTGTTGGGAACCTATTCCTGTGAGATAGACATCCAGAGCTGCAGGTTGTGGTATCCTTAGACAATATATATACATTTTGATACTCAATTAAAGGCCTGTACACAAGCTTGAAATGGATGTTGATCCCTTGTGCAACATCGCTGGGCTGAGACTGTGCAGACGCTTAGTTAGTCTGAAGGCTAACAATGCATTCTGTTACAATTTGAGGAGGGGGCAGAGCAGCACAGAAGTGATGCCATGCAGTGGGCAGGGTGAGCAGGTAGAACAAAGCTATCGGCTCTTGCTCGGCCAGATTGATCCACATAGCGGATCGCTGGTTGGGTAGCAGTTTGGGAGTGCTGTACACATACTGGATTGTTGGCAGAAATGGCCCCACAGTTGTGAGTACGCGCCTTAAGCTGCAACAACATACCTGCCAACAGAGTCTGCTTTTACATTTTTCAGCTTGGATGTTTCAGGTTAGAAATGAACAAATTAAAAAAGAGGATTTCTAGCCTGGTTGAAAACAAAAAGTTGACTTTTGAACACTGCTTACTAACCTGTCAGGTGTCAGGTGTTCATTTTGTGAACTGGCCTTGGGTTGCATTTTAAATGATTATATATCTGTAATAGGCTGATATTTTTATTTGGTTGCTCCTGGCAACCCACATATTTTTTTCTGAATTCTATGAATCAGTCTGATCTTACAGTATTAATCTGCTTCACGCTGGTGTATAAAACACATCTCCTGGTCTGTGAAATCTAATGAAAAATGCACAAGTTGTAATTACCAGCTCGCACAGTTGATCCGACAGTAAACATGGTGCTTAGTGAATGTTTAATAAAGTCACATCACACAGGAATGTTTACCGTAACACTTGGCAGCAAAGTCAAGTGTCATCCAAAAATCACTAAAATAACTTTATAAATAATGTGAGATGTCTTTAAAGTCATGTACTTAAAGGTTAACTGACTTGAGGCAAAGCTACTAAGGTAAGCACAGAGATATGTTCGTGCCGGATCCACATACCTCTGGGTGTTGTCCAATCCTCTCCTTATTCCTCCTGGTCCCTGTAATCACTCCTTTAAAAATGTGTGGCTAATGTCAGATTTTCATACAGGAAGTGGGAGGCTTGCGGTGTTGATCCCTCCTATCACCCTCTCATTTCCTCCTCTTAAAGCGGAATATAATCCTGCATTTCAACTTTGCTCTAAAACATTATTTACAGCATATTATATGCAACCAGCATTTTTTTTTTTACTAGACCAGAATTGGAAGGGTTAAACACAGAGGTTTAAAGTTCAGTGGAGAGATATGCAGAAGTTTAGATAGATACATTTAACTAAATAGAATGTAACAAGTGATAAATGTTACACACTCTTTGGCTGTCCTCCAGCTCCTTCTCAGTCAGAGAGAGTGAGTCACATTCCACACTTAGATACATTTATGTAAACAAAATGTATCTATGTAAGCTTCGGATAGTCTGCAGTTCTCTCCAGGAACTTTAAAGCTCTGTGTAACCCTTTCAATGCTGGTCTAGTAAAAAAAAATGTTGGTTGCATATAATATACTGTAAATAATGTTTTAGAGCAAAGTTGAAATGCATGGTTATATTCCGCTTTAAGGGAAGTGAATAGGGCAGGGAAAAGGAGGGAATGGGAGGGTGATTGGTGGGAACATCACCACAAGCCTCTTACTTCCTGTATGAAAATCTGATGTTAGACACACATTTTTTAAGGAGTGATTACAGGGACCAGGAGGAACGAGGAGAGGGTTGGACAACACCCAGAGGTATATGGATCCAGCATGAACATACATCTGTGATTTCGTTAAGTAGCTTTAGTCAGTTATCCTTTAAAGATGGCTTGCAAGCCCATTTATACAAATGAATGGACAGAAAGGCTGCATCTGAGTAGCCTTACTGTACCTTAAAGGACAACTGCAGTGAGAAGAATATGGAGGCTGCCATATTTATCCTCTTTTAAACAATACCAGTTGCCTGGCAGCCCTGCTGATCCATTTGGCAGCACAAGTATCTGAATTACACCAGAAACAAGCATGCAGCTAATCTTGTCGGATCTGACAGTAATTTCAGCACCGGATCTTCTGCATGCTTGTTCAGGGTCTGTGGCTAAGCCAGGCAACTGGTATTATTATTATTTAGCATTTATATAGCGCCAACATCTTCTGCAGCGCTTTACAGAGTTTATATTGGCTCATCAATAACTTTCCCTCAGAGGAGCTCACAATCTACTGTATTCCCTGCCATAGTCATGTGTCTATGTGTGTATCAAGTAATGTATGTATCATAGTGGGGGGAAGCCAATTACCTTATCTGTATGTTTTTGGGATGTGGGAGGAAACGGGAGTGCCTGGAGGAAACCCACGCAGACACAGGGAGAACATACAGACTCCTTGCAGATGTTGACCTGGCTGGGAATCGAACAAGGAACCCAGCGATGCAAGGCAAGAGCGCTAACCACTACACTACCGTGCTGCCCACATTGCTTAAAGGGAAGGTTCACGCAGGAGCTGTAAAAAATAGAAATCAAAATCCACTTACCTGGGGCTTCCTCCAGCCCGTGGCAGGCAGGAGGTGCCCTCGCCGCCGCTCCGCAGGCTCCCGGTGGTCTCCGGTGGTGATCCCGACCTGGCCAGGCCGGCTGCCAGGTCGGGCTGCTCCTGCGCTCCAAGTTGCGTGTCACTTGTGCGCGCTGACGTCATCCGACGTCCTCCGGGCTGTACTGCGCAGGCGCAGAAGTTCTGCGCCTGCGCAGTACAGCCCGGAGGACGCCGGATGACGTCAGCGCGCACAAGTGACACGCAACTTGGAGCGCAGGAGCAGCCCGACCTGGCAGCCGGCCTGGCCAGGTCGGGATCACCACCGGAGACCACCGGGAGCCTGCGGAGCGGCGGCAAGGGCACCTCCTGCCTGCCACGGGCTGGAGGAAGCCCCAGGTAAATGGATTTTGATTTCTATTTTTTACAGCTCCTGCGTGAACCTTCCCTTTAAAAGGAAAAAAAATATTGCATCTCTCTCACTTCAGTTGTCCTTTAATCTCTATCTTCCATGTCATTCTTGCTACAGAGGAGGCTGCCCCATATTTCCCTCCTCCTCTGGTGCTTCTTTGAGTGTTTCACATAAGCTTTTGTACTGTCCTCAGCACCACTCAAGGGAGCGAGAGATGGAATATATGTGTGGAAGGGGTGAGCTTTGCATGTCATCAAAAGACAAAGTAGCTGGATGTACCGTTGATAAATTTATTTGGCCAGGTTAGTATGCATTTATAATGCAAACATTGCAATTGTCTGATATTACAGCTCCCAGTTTTCCACAATCAACGTCATTTGTCTGACACAGGAATGTGTTTGGGCTTGTCTAAATAGAATCAGGTAAGGCTCAGCTCCTACTTAAGGGGTCCATACACCTAACGATTTTCCCGCCGATATACAGCAGATTCGATCACTTTGATCGAATCTGCTGTGAAATAGTTTTTGCAAACGCTGACCGAATGATTGATTTCCGTCCGAAATCAATCGTTCTCGTCGATCCGTCCATGCGGAAGATTTTTCTTGATCGCTGGCGGGTCAGAGTGCATCGATAGCGGTGTTCCAATGACCGACGCAATACAGACGAGATACATTACCTGTTCCGGCCGGCGCGACTCCCCCGGTCTCCGCTGTTTTCTTCTCCGCTCCGGGCTCCAGGGCTTCAGCTTCACTGAACTTCCTGTCCAGGCAGGAAGTTTAAACAGTAGAGCGCCCTCTACTGTTTAAACTTCTCCTGGACAGGAAGTTCAGTGAAGCAAGCCAGCCAGACCGGAGACCAGCGCGGATAATAAGAAAACATCGGAGACCGGGGTAGTCGCACCGGCCAGATCAGGTAATGTATAGCTGGCGGGTAGGCGGCGGCGGCAGCTCCACAGATTGTGATTGGTTTCATGCTGAAATCGATTCACAATCTGTTTGCAGTAAAGGCAGCCACACGATCCCTCTCTGATCAGATTCGATTAGAGAGGGATCTATCTGTCGGTCGAATCTGATGGCAAATCGACGAGTGTAAGGCTACCTTTATCCAGATCACCAATGGCCAGCAGGAGTGGACAGTGCATGGCTAACTGTCTATGGCTAAAAGTATTAGAGGCAGAGGATCAGCAGGACAGCCAGGCAACTGGTATTGCTTAAAAGGGCTTGTTTAAATAGAGTTAGTGTAAGGCTCAGCTCCTACTTAGCCAGATCACCAATTGCTAGCGGGAGTGGACAGTGCAGTGTCCGCTCTGATGGTGCATTCTGGTCTGGTTAGAGTCTGGTAAAGAGGCGTTTCCACCTCAGGCTTCTGTGGGAAACACATCTGCTGTCTGTTTGGATCTATTGCAGACTGAATTATAAACAGATCCTATTGACATAGGATCCGTTTGACCATCAGTTCTTGCGATCCGTTGCTATCAGGCAAAAATTGTCCATTTTGGGTTGTAGTGTGATGCAAACCTAAGGCATATGGTCCAGGTGGCATCCATCTTCTGCTATTATAGGACACTTGAAGTGACTTTAAAAAAAGATACTTACCTCAGTAGTGGAAAGCCTCTGGATGGACCAGAGGCTTCCCAGATCCTCCTACAGCCCACTGTCGCCAAAGCAGGGTCCCTCTGTCTCCCCCCACTTTATTGACTTTACATAATGTTTTGTCTATAGCAGTCTAGTGACCTCTGGGTAAGCTTCCACTACCTGTACGATCCTGATATCTATCTACCCCTGTATCCCTGCGTACTGCTGTCTCTGTGTATCAGGGTCCGTGCTTTTTGCTACTGCGCATGTGCGCAGCATGTAGCCGGACAGCAGTTGGGGCTGGAGGATAGGGCCAGTGAGCCGAGCGCGTGCGTGCAGCGGGTGCGACGGCTGCACGTACATGCGCACAGTTAAAAAAAAACAGACCTAGAGCCCATTTTTAAACTAGTTTCTTATAATCGGTTATAGTCCCCTTTCAGAGACACTTACATCTGCATCAAATGTCAAGACCTACTGCCTCATATGTTGGCTCACTGTCTCACCTAGTCTCCACCCACTACCTTCTAGAATGGGAGTTTACAAGAGCTGGGTTCTGCTCCTAGCGTTTCTTGTTTCTACAGATCTACAGAGCACCTGCACATGAACAAAGTGTACCTTCCCATAAGGGAGGTTTGTAATACAGTGGGCCATTGGGGAGGGGGGGATAGGCATTACTTACCTGCAGGGGGCTACTCCTCTAGCCCCCTGTCCATATAGGGTTCACTATCTACCCCTTACATCTGCATCAAATGTCAAGACCAACTGCCTCATATGTTGGCTCACTGCCTCACCTACTGTCTCCACCCACTACCTTCTAGAATGGGTGTTTACAAGAGCTGGGTTCTCCTCCTAGCGTTTCTGGTTTCTACAGATCTACAGAGCACCTGCACATGAACAAAGTGTACCTTCCCATAAGGAAGGTTTGTAATACAGTGGGCCATTGGGGAGGGGGTGATAGGCATTACTTACCTGCAGGGGGCTACTCCTCTAGCCCCCTGTCCATATAGGTCCATATAGGGTTCACTATCTACCCCAGGAAGTGACTACTGCGACCAAAGTTTGATGCTCCAGTGAGTCACATGTCTCTGACTGCCGCAATGCATGCTGGAAAATGTGAATACATCTCCCAGCATGCATAGCAGTGTCCAGGAGCGTCCAACGCCACCAGAATCTTGAAGCTGTGGTCGCTCCCTGGGGAAGATGGCAAATTTTTACTGAAGGGGATGCTAGGGGAGCTGCCCCCTTAGGTAAGTACTGCCTATCACCCCAATGGCACCCTCTATCATAAATCTACCCTTTTTGTATCCCTTTAAACGGAACCTGAAGCTAGAGGTACCGGTATATGGTGGCTGCCATAATTATTTCCTTTTAAACAATGCCAGTTGCCTGGCTGCCCTGCTGATCTTTCTGGTCACTAGTGTCTAAAACATACAACTGAAAAAAGCATGCAGCTAATCTTGTCAGTTTTTTTGTCAGAAACATCTGATCTGCATTCTTGTTAAGGGTCTATACCTAAAATTATTAGAACCAGGGGATCAACAGGACTACCAGGCAATCTGCATTGCTTAAAATTAAATATGTCAGACTCCATATTCCTTTCTCTTTAGGTTCCCTTTCATCTATCAAATGAACATGTACCTACTGTATATTGCTGGATGTTATACCATACATGAACTACCGTATATACGCGAATTTTTTTTATTCACTCAAGTATAAGTCTACCCAGCAAAGTTAATGGCTGCACTTGGGGCTCAGGAAGGCTTAATGACTTCATTGCATACAGTATTGCAGCCATTAACCCCTCCTGTCCCTTGAGTGCAGCCAATACCTCCTCCAGTCCCCCAAGTGCTGCAATTAATCACTCCCTTTTATGCAGCCCAGTAATTCTCGCCTGACCCTTTCCTCGTTAATTGTTGTGGCCAGGACTTTCAGACCTGTGTTTTCATGGCATTTCTTTTCTTTAAAGTATCACTTACCACAGGGTAAATTGCTGCAATTGGGAATGTCACTATTAGTACACACATTACTCAGTGTGCTTAGTGTTGCCTGTGACTCGTATAAGTCGACCCCTAAACTCTTTATGAAGTGAATCAGACCTACATTTCTAGACTTATACTCCAGTATATACAGTATGTACTTATTATGCATGGTACTGTGCGTGAGTTATGTATGTATTTATGGACCCCACTATTGTCTATACTGTACCCATGTGCTTTCAGCCCAGACTAGTTCTTGCATTCCTTCCAGGTGGTTATATAGGAATTAGTCCTGCCCTTATTCCAGTGTTGGTGTTTTACCAGAATACAGTAATATGGTTTCCAGTTTTCAGACTCAGACATCCCTGGCTTTGAAGTTTTCCCTCTGGAAATGTTCTTATTTCCCAAAGTTAGTCAGCTTGATTATGAAAGTCACATTTTTCTGCATGTTTCATTTCTTATCAATTCCGTTTACTTTGATGTATTTTTAAATAGCTTCATCTAAAATATATATTTTTTATAAGTCACCAATGATTAGTGTTCCATAGAGCTCAAATGCAGCGCCGGGCTCTGTTACACAGGCTCAGCAGCAGTGCCCCAGGAAGTTACTGACCCTAGACACTTTAGGTGGCCACACTGTCAGGATCTCTCCTGTAGCATGTTCTGTCGCTTGCAGTGGAGCTGCAACTGGGCAGTTCTGACTTGTCTGCTTGCACTCGGTTGCGCATTCGCAGTAAGTCTTATTGTCATTTGCAATCACTCTGCAGTTCAGAGCATTTCAGGATGCTGTCAGGATTCCTCCTATGGTTTGCTGCAGTTGAACTGCAGCCAGATAGCCCTAGTTTCCTGCATGCATGTTGTTGCATAGTACTGCATGCATTTGTTATGATAGTCTTTCAGCTAGCAAATGGTAATCAAGCCAGCTTAGGATTGAATGATTACTATTCGGCTGATGCCGGCATAAAAGTCTGCCTCCCATTTCAGACCCCGCCCGACATAGCATTCAGCTCTCTGAGTTGTGGCTGGGTCTATGCTGTGAAAGTTGTTATTGTACAAATGTATAATGCCTTGCTCTGTATTTTCATGTCTGCTGGACGTTTGCTCACCTGCGGCGGTCAGTGAAGTCCTTCTGATCCTGATAGTTTGGATTCTGCCAGCACCACGTTGGTGACTGGTAGTATTCCTTCTAGCCTTGTTCTTGAGGACGAACTATAGCAGCGGTTGCCATTAGTTTCGCTCCTACCTGTTAGTCTTGTCCATCTCAGTGTGAATGTTGCTGTCGCTGAAACAGCGACTAGATTGGCTGAGCATTCCGTCTGTCTGTCTGTTGTCTGTCTTGTTAATTGTCAGTTCTTGTGCTTTAGTTAGTGAGTTATTTGAGAGCTACATTTCATATATTGCGCATCAGCACAATATATATGTACTCTAGTCAGTCAGTATTGTATTATTTGTAATAGTGTATATTGTATTGTGTACCGACCTTTGCCTGCCTCTCGACTACGAATCTGCCTAATCCTTCCAATACGACTGACATCTGAATTAACGTGTATAACCTAAGCCTTACCGACTACGTCTGTTGTGTATTGTATCACTTAGCATCTAGCCTGTTAGGCGGCCCAGAGCTGCAGTTGCTCTGGGCAATCTTGCTCCTTTGTTCATTACTCCTGTGTCCATCTGTGGAGCCTCTTCCATTATCCAGCCACTTAGCCTTGTTGCGCTGGGTGGTCAAAGTATGCCCCCCCAGCATTACACACACACCATACAATTTTTTAAATATCTGTTCATTTCAAGAATAGCAATCAATTTTTCTGACTGATTGTAACAACGCAACACAACTTAATGCAGCATTACCATCGCATAAAGTAGATACAGTAGAGCATACAGGCAATGAAAAGTATATTTCCCTGCATCTGTAAACATCTGCATTAAGAGATAACGCAATGCAGCAGTGCGTCACAATAAGCGCAACATTTACTATGCGACTTGTACTTGCGCTGTACTGGGGATAGCCGTGTGACCGCTGTCATAGGCTGAAGCCTATGATAGCCGATTGCGCTGATTGGCTGGCGGGGGGAGGGAGGGTTAAAAAAAAAAAGAGAAATTTATTGTTAAATAAAATAAATAAATATTTGTGTAACATTGGGGGAGTGATCACAGCCCACCAACAGAAAGCTTTGTTGGTGGGCAGAAAAGTGTGTGGGGGGGAGAGTCACTTGTGTGCTGAGTTGTACGGCCCTGCAGCGAGCCCTTAAAGCTGCAGTGCTCTAATTTGTAAAAAATGGCCTTGTCACTAGGGGGTTTAATACCGTGGTCCTTAAGTGGTTAAATGTGTTATAACTCATTTAAACACGTTTCAAACTGCTTAAACACGCATGCGTTTCTATGTGTTTTTATAAATGCAGCAGTGGGCTCAGGCCCTCAAGGGATATGCTGACAATGAGATTTATTCAGTAAATCAACAATAGGCACATAAAGAGTCAAGAGACTAACGCGTTTCACATCAGATAATGAGCAAGCATCATGGTCTGATGTTAAACGTGTTGGCCTCTCGCTCCCTTATGTGTGTGCTAGGCATTGACATGTTGTGAAAATGTCAGGTAGACAAAAACCAAGAAGGAGATCCACACTCCTAGGGATATGCCCTCAGCATATCCTTTCAGTGTGGATCTCCTTCTTCGTTTCTGGATATCTGAGGCTGAGTGAGCTAAACATTTATTTTCTGTAAGACATTTAAGCCTAGCACACACATCCAATTTTGATTTGACAATTTGATCACACCATGGCCCATATGCAATTGATTTTTCTCTCCTGAGTTTTCCCGTAAGTGACATTTTCACAACATGTCAATAAAATACCCTTAAAACCACCAGCAAGCAAGAAAATACTTTTGGCAACACCTTTTCACAGACTTTTTGATACTTTTTCAGTTGCAAAGTGCTGAAAAATTATTTTAAATATAAGATGAAAAAGTATGTCCAAGAAGAAAACTTACCTAAACAATCTATTCATAGTGTTCAAATTCTGATGGCCCTCATACTACATGCAGGTGGTAAAATTGGTTGGTCATTGGCCAATAAACAGTGTTGGACTGGGAGGTGGAAAAACTGGGGAAATCCAGCTGCTGGCCAAGCAGCAGTAACCCTGTGTTATCACTCCCAATAGAAACCTGCAGCAAGTCTTCACTGTGAGCAGCAACACCTAATTACTGCTGCTTGGCCATCAAGTGGATTTCCTCAGCTTTACCACCTCCCAGTCCGACACTGCCAATAAATTGCTTTAAAGGTGGCCATACACTTATAGATTTGCAGCAGATTCGACCATCAGATAGATTTCTGTCAGATGCCTGTCAAGTCGAATCTGACAGGAATCTCTCTGATGTGTGCCACACATTAGGAACAGATTTCCAGTAGATTTCAGAATGAAATCTATAGGAAAGCTATCTAAATGCATTATTGGACCATTAGATCGAATGCAACTCTATGGGCCATGGATCTGCTACCAGCAGCAGATCGACCTAGATCTTCCATCCTGTCAGATGAAATCGATCGAAATCGGCCACAAATCGATCGATCAATAGATTTGAAAGAATCGATTTCTGATTCTTTAGAATCGATCGATTGATGGCTAAAATTCGACCAGTGTTTAGGCCCCTTAAAAGGACAACTGAAGTGAGAAAAATATGGAGGCTGCATGCTTCTTCAGGGTCTATAGGCCCGTATACACGCTCCACAAAACTGCCTGATTGTCGTCTGTTTTAGACTGTTGGATGACAATCAGGCATGTGTACACGTACAAACGACTTGATGAGCGACCGATAACAGGCGTTTCTAATGATCCAACGGTCAGATCTATTCACACGACTGTTAGTCTGATATCGTGCAGCGTGTTTACAAGACGTCTGAACGACATGTAAACATCTTGTACTTGTTTTCAATGTGTAGTCCGTCGTTCCACTTGCGTGCGCAGTATGTAAAGGAGTTGGTCGTTTATCCTTCCAGACGTGTGGACATACAGGTCGTGTGGTACGTCAGGTTGTGCAGTTTGTCAGGTCATGCAGGTGGTCATGTGCAGTTGGTCGTGTGCACGTTGTGCGCTTGTTGGACGTGTGTATGTAGCTTATGAAATTATTAGAAACAGAGAAACAGCATGATAGCCAGGCAACTGGTATTCTAAAGAACAGGGAAAGGATTGGCAGCACTCAATCAGGCTGCAACTGAAATGAAACCACCTGGTATTTGGAAATAAACACAACAGTCTCCATATCCCTCTCATTACAGTTGTCCTTTAACCTCACATTGAATAGAGTTTTTCAGGTAGCCAGACAATAATTTGACTTTCAGCAGGCTGAGGGAAAACATCACTGGGCAAGGTGAACCAAGCATGTTAAACCTTAGGATTTTAATGGAAATCCGAACCCAGCAACCACAGTGGCAAGCTTGACCTTCAAACAATGTCTGTCTCGTCCACTGTCACGCTCAGACAGCAGTGGCACAGAATTCACAATCAAGTTAGAAATTCGGAAGGCAGGATTCTTTAATTCTATTTAGAACATTTAGATATTTAGCTAAATGATTTGTATCTATTATTTGAATGAAAAATAAAAGAACAATGTAAACCTTCATGACATACATAATAAAAAAGCTGAGTCCCTAAGGCAACTATTTATGTAATTTTTTTTCAAGTGTAAGTTTGTCAACTGGAAGAGGTGGGAAGGGGTCTTAGGTGGGCTCATAATATAAAAAAAAAAGCAGGCTACTTGATCCAGGGAGCTGATCAAGTAGCCTCAAGAAACTCCGCTCCCTGCCGCTCCTGTGGGCTGCAATGGCCCACTTTCACTTTCATGACCTTTGGGCCATGACGCTGCAAGGAGAGACTGTGTGTCTCTCACCAGCGTGCAGGGAGGCGGGGGAGCGACAGGAGGTGTGGCTAGGGATAGAGCGCTGCCCAATGGCAGCTCTGAAGACCCTGTAGGAACGCCCTCGGCGGGTGTCTTGAACAGGGAATCCCTCTCCCCTGTGTTTACCTCAGAGATAGCGACCACCTCGGGTTCTCTTTACTTAAATTTGTATTTAATGTGATTTGTCTGTAATGTTACTTTTCTACCACTAGATGGCGATAGAAGCACTATCGTGGTAAACAAAGAGGTGTTCAGTTTTTGTTTTACCATTTCCATATACTCTTACTACTTATTTTATTATGAATGGACATAACCACTGATCGGGGTCATGTCCATTCATCCCAGGCACTGCGATTGGTTCAGGGAATGCTTATTCCCCTTCACCAATTGCCGCCACGGAATTGCCACCGGGAATAAGTGGCGGTGCGCACCTGCCACCAAAATAGTGGACTAGTATATGAGTCCAGCAAGAGTTCAGCAGCTCCTATCTGGACAACAAGAGTCGTCCAGGTAGGATTACGTGGTTAAACATGGGGGTGAAGCTTTTAGTTTCCATTGCGCTCACCCTGGAAGCAACGTCAAGAACTAGCTTGTGTACAAGGCTTAAAGCTAATCTTAAAGAGAAACTCCAACCTAGAATTGAACTTTACCCCAATCAGTAGCTGAACAGACCATCAGGGGGCGCTGTATGACTGATTTTGTGCTGAAACCCCTCCCACAAGAAGCTCTGAGTACCGCGGTACTCTGGGCAAACTGCCACAATGTAACAATGTTCACAGACAGGAATTAGCTGTTTACAGCTGTCTCTAACAGCCAAAACAGCTAGGAGCAGCTACATAACCTGCCCACAGTAAAAATGTCACCATGTAATAAATGTCAGAATGTAAATCGAGGAGTGGAAAGATTTTACAATGAGCAAACGCTGACTAAATCATTTATACATAATTATGGTAAAAAATGAAGCACTTTTTTTACTACATTATTTTTCACTGGAGTTCCTCTTTAAGTTGATTTAAAAAAAAAAGATACTCACTTATGGAGAGGGAAGACTCTGGGTCCTATAAAGCTTTCCTTTTTCTCTCACAGTCCCCTTGTTCCAGCGCTGTCACCCCCTTCAAATCTGCTGCCATGGGAAGCTTCTGAAGCCTGATTGCTCCGTACTGCGCATATGCGAGTGGGCTGGAGAGCGCACTCATGCATGCACAGTAAGGAGCGGCTTGTCTTTAGGCCAAAGCCCACTAGCGCAGTTGTGTCTGCTTTTGTCCGCTTTTCAGCAGTTGTTACATTGATGTTTTTCTAAAAAGAGGACACAACTGTGTTAGTGGGCTCAGGCCCTCAGGGAGCACTTGGGCTCCTGAAGCCTCTCAGTGCAGTGTTCAACAGGTGGGTCGAATACCTCTAATGGAGGTGATGATGTTGGAACAAAACAAGGGGACCATGATAGGAATGGGAAGGCTCTATAGGACATAGAGCTATAGGACATGCAGCTCAATTCCAACTAAGGCCAGGGACACACTACAAATCGCTACCACTTTGTGTAAGCGTTTTCTAAGCTTTTTACGGTATGATGTCCAGCGATTTAGGCATTGTATTGGACTCAAAGGCTGGCAAAATGCTGCAAGTCCTGAGACTGCGATTAGCCCTGATCGCAATCGCTCTAGTGGGCTCAACACCATAGACTTACATTAGCAAAGCATTTTTGAAAGCACCAGCAATTGTTGGAGCTCTGAAAATGCTCAGAAAAAGCCCCCTAGTGGTCCTAGTACAATGTATGGTGACAATATATTATTTGCTAAACTACTACTTGCTTTTTACTAATAATTACTTGCCCTTATTTGCAAAAATAACATAATAATATATCCTAATGACATACATAGTACTTTTTTTTTGTACAATTATAGTGGGGAGGGACGTCAATTTATTTTTATTTAATTTATGTAATGTACAATGTAGATATATATATATATATATATATATATATATATATATATATATATATATATATATATATATATATATATATATATATATATATATAATTTTTACCACTAGGTGTCGCCACACATTTTATTCTATGTACTCTGATCAGAGTTCAGAGCACATGGTTCACCGGCTTTTGGTTGAAGCCATGATCCTTCCCTTACTGGCACTTTGAATGGCCCAGGAAACACTTTTTCCAATTTACCAATCACAGATGTCTCAGTCTCGGCAGGTGAGAGAGGTTGGAGTGGACGCACACGTGAACAGCGAGTGACGCACTTAAACGTCCAGTTGCCATTAAAAGGGTCAAACAGGACGTTTTAATGCGTCCAGTTTACATTTAGTGGTTAATATAGTTTAGCCAACACATCTATATCGCTGTTGCTCTTGGCAAATCCATATTTCCGTATGAAACAGCATTATAAACTGAAAATTTGCGTACTATAAATCAACATTTTATTACAAATCAATAGTCTAATTTTGCCTTAGCAGGGACCTAAACTTCCACAGGAAGCCTAAAGTAGACCTCTGGACTTTGGTAAGTATTAAAGGGGAACTTCAGCCTAAACAAACATACTGTCATCAAGTTACATTAGTTATGTTAATTAGAATAGATAGGTAATATAGTCTCTTACCCACCCTGTTTTAAAAGAACAGGCAAATGTTTGTGATTCATGGGGGCTGCCATCTTTGTCATGGGGGCAGCCATCTTTTTGGTTGAAAGGAGGGGACAAGGAGTAGGAGACACAGTTCCAACTGTCCTGTGTCCTGATCACCCCTCCCAGCTGCACACGCTAGGCTTCAAATGTCAAATTCAAAATGTAAAAAAGAAAAAATTGCACCAAAACAGCAGAACGAGAAGAACAAAATCAGAAATCCCATCATGCTTTGCACAGCATCAGGGGAAAAAAGCCCGGGCAGTTTTCTTCTGTGCAGCTAAAAATGAGGCTTGTATAAGAGAAACAAAGTTCCAATGCTGTGAAACTGTTAAAGAAACACCAAGCCTTTTCAGTGCGGCTGAGTCGATTTTTAGTCCGGAGGTTCACTTTAAATGCAGTTATTAGAGGTCTACATGGCAGACATGCTATATCCATATTTGTGCCCTGCTGACATGTGCCTAGTGCATGGACGGGAATATGACAAATACTACAGAAAGCTGTATCTGCTGATAGCTTACCGTTCATGCAGAGGTCAGATTCTCACTACTCAGAGCTACCCTGCTGTGTTTGGAGACGTATCTTCCACTTGCCTTTGAAGTGACTGAGCTCTATGACAGTGTAATGTTTGCAAGGGGTCTTTGAAGCTGCCCGGTTGTCACGTTCTGTGAAGTGATCCTTTTCTGCTTAAAGATTTCTGCGATTTTCTAATAAGGAAGCTGTTAAGGGAGGGCTCCGACCGCTAGTCTTGAACATCTCTGAGAGAGAGCTCTGCTGTCGGAGTTATCATTGGACTCGCTATCAGAATAGCTCACTAAGTCACAGGAGACCACAACCACTAAAATAAAGTGACCCTGATGGAAACCTGGGTAATATAAAAAGAGCATAAAGTTACAAAGTACATTTAGAGCTAGCTTAAAGAGAAACTCCGACCAAGAATTGAACTTTATCCCAATCAGTAGCTGATACCTCCTTTTACATGATAAATCTATTCCTTTTCACGAACAGACCATCAGGGGGCGCTGTATGACTTATATTGTGGTGAAACCCCTCCCACAAGAAAAGTACGTACTTTGGGCAGTTTCCTGTCTGTGAACCTTGCTGCATTGTGGGAAATAGCTGTTTACAGCTGTTTCCAACTGCCAAAAAAAGCATGCAGCAGCTACATCACCTACCAACAGTAAAATGTTCACTGGAGTTCCTCTTTAAGTAAAAAAAAATATTGTCTGAATTTTTAACAGTCCCTGAAGTTGGAATGGACCTGAAAATAAAGTGAGCTTGTCTCATGAACTTTCCTGTTGCAATTATCCGATCCAATTTTGTGGTTGATCTGAAGTTTTGAAGAAACTGATCGATTTAAAGTGAACCTGTAGTGAGAGTGATATCGAGGCCACCATATTTATTTCCTTTTAAACAATACCAGTTGACTGGCAGCCCTGATGATCTATTTTCTGCAGTATTGTCTGAATAACACCAGAAACAAGCATGCAGCTAATATTGTCAGATCTGACAATAATGTCAGAAACACCTGATCTGCTGCATGCTTGTTCAGGGTCTATGACTAAGCCAGGAAACTGCTATTGCTTAAAAGGAAAGAAATATGGCAGCCTCCATATCCCTCTCGCTTCAGCTGTCCTTTAATCTCCGCCTTCCCTGTCTTTCTTTCTACAGAGGAAACGGCACCATGTGCCCCTCCTCCCGTGGTGCTTCTATGAGCATTGCACATAAGCTTGGAATGTTCATTTTTATATTGGCCAAATATTGATTTGGCCAGGTAAGTGTGCATTTATGATGCAAACCTTGCATTTGTCTCATATTACAGCTCCCAGTTTTTCATTTGTCTGACACAGTAATGTGTATAGGCTTGTCTAAATAGAATCAATGTGATGCTCAGCTACTACTTAGCCAGATCACCAATGGCCAGCAGGAGTGGACAGTGCATGGCCAACTGTCTATGGCTAAAAGTATTAGAGGCAGAGGATCAGCAGGACATCCCGGCAACTGGTATTGCTTAAAAGGAAATAAATTTTGCAGCCTCCCCACCTGGGCTTATAGCCACACCCCCTTCAGCACCTCCCTTTCCCTAATAATTTATTTAATGTCCTAACTAGAGGCGATGTGCCTGGATATATGTATTTTAAGGTCTCTTTGATAGGTGGAGCTTAGCTAAAAATGCAGCTAAAAATTATGCTTTAGTAAGAAAAACAAAGTTCTGATGCTGTGAAACTGTTTAAGAAACACAAAGCCTTTTCAGTTCTGCTAAGTAGATTTTTAGTCCGGAGGTTCACTTTAAGAGCATGCTTTAGAAACACTGCGGAATAGCTGTGCTTTATGTGAAGATAAAAACTAAGCAGGTTGTAATAATGTTGTTTTCTGTTAATCCTATGGGCCTGAGCACACAAGAACATTAGACAGTCCATAGACTGTACTGTCAGATGGGAACACTTATGCCCTGCACAGCACCTCTTTCTATCAACACCGCTGAATTTCTGTGCCCACCTCAAAGCTGTTCTGTTCAGGGTCTGGTAGAAGATGTCAGTGCCGCAATGGAAAAGCAGAGTAGGTGGCAAGCGTTTCTGTAAAAACACACAGCCACCTGCATTGTGTTCCAATGCTGCAGCATGCCTAGGCCCTGACAATATGCAGAGCTGAAATGTTTTTTCAACAAACATGGTATTTCCCTTCAGATCCCTGCAGTGTTTATGTGTCAGTTTGGGGAATGACAGAGCTTGACAGGTTGCCACAGTGTAACTTGCTGGTGTGTGTGGACGTCAGGCTGCATTATGAGACAAGGGATTGTTTTGTGGCTGTTTGTCGCTGGTATGTGAAGGTCGCTGTATGGGGAGGGGTTGGGAGCTAATACAGGTAAGATTTCGGAAAGTGCAGGTGGTGCTGACTTCTCACTGTCTGCAGCACCGCCCTCTGAAACCTGTTTCAGGATGGCTGAGTAGTTCCTGTACACTCCCCCTGCTTCTGTGCAGTGACAGGGCTCACCCCTTCCATGCCAGGGGACCCCCTCTTGCACAGCATTGTGATCACTGTCCTGTAGAAGCTGTAACCTGCCTGTAATGGTAAGAGAGCAGATTGGCTGATTGCTGTATAGTAAACATTCACTCATATTGTCTTTTTTGTGTGTTTTTCCTACAGCCCCTGAGACAAGCCCTGTGGAGTGCTGGAACTGTAAGTACGATGTGACCACACTTTAGACTGACAGCCCTCTCTGTCCCTGCATAAGTCTTGCATAATAACGTAGTTAATATCGACATGGTTGAGGATATTACCTCCATTATATTATTAAAGATGACCTTTCTTGTTCTGTTTTCTCCTGAACTTTATATAACCTCTTCTGGTTTTCCATATAAATGATGTATTTAACTTCTTTTATTCCTGCCCTTTGCAGAATCCAGCAGCTTGTTGCTAGATAGCTATTCACTACAGTTTTAACGATTTGCAAACTTGCCTTTTTATTTTCAAGCCATGATTATGTAGCAATCACAGACAGCCTATTACACTGACATTCCAACCCCAGGCAGAAATGTTTTGTTAGTCCTGAGCAGACAGCTGCAGAGCTTGGTTTTTTTTGCCTGTGTAGATGGTCCTGGATTAGCTGATGCCATATAAATAAAAAATGTACAGTAATTTGTCATATCTCTGGTCATCACCCAGTTCCTGCAGCACAGACTTGCAGAGCTTTCGGCTGCACGCTTCTAAGACAGCTGTGTCTGTGCCACGCCCCTTAGCCTTTTGATGCAACAACAGCAACCCTCAACTGAGCTTGCTGCTAATTTTTTAGCAACTTCGGGTCCTGCAAATAAACACTTAAAGATAACTAGACACAAAGAATAAATAGATTTATACATACCTGAGGCCTCCTCCAGCCCCATAAGCCTGGATCGCTCCCACGCCTCCTTTCTCCGCTGCCTCTATCCGCTGGTACCGGGTCCCGTCATTTCGGCCAGTCAGGGCCAGTTGACGCAAGCGTAGTACGCTCCCTCCTTACTTTGCAGGCGCATTCATAAAGAGACGGAGGGAGTCCCTGTGGATGCGGAAAACTGGCCGCGTCTGGCGGAAGTGACGGGACTGGTACCAGCGGATAGAGGCAGCGGAGAAAGACGGCGTGGGAGCGATCCAGGCTTATGGGGCTGGAGGAAGCCCCAGGTATGTATAAAATCTTTTTCCATTTTATGGTCCCCCTCATCTCTGGTTCCCTTTAAAGGACACCTGGACCAAGAAGCAGTTGCAATATGTATTTCCTTTTAGGCCCTTTTCACACTTGCATTGCAAGTTGCAGTGCGTTGCTGTTTTACCACAGGGTAACACAACGGTAAGGCAATTGGGCCTAGTGACACATTGCGCCGGAAGTGCCTGATCCCTCAGTCACTTTTGCCGCATCGCTTCGCCATAAACAGGCCTTCAGGGAATACCGCATTACTACACAGCATTCCCCATCTGGCATTGGGCCAAGCAGTAAGTGACGCGTGCTTGTGGTCACTTCCTGCTTCGGGATATGCATATATCTCGGAAGCATATTGGAAAATTACGCTTCCGCACTTGTGCGCCGCAACGTCATGTTGGTAACTTTTGAAATATCCCTGCATCGCCATAGACTAACATGACTACCGGGCCGACACAGATCGACACAGAAGACGCACGGTAACGTTGTTTTGGACCTGTGCCGGGGATGGGGCGAAAACGTCACTTTCGTCACGTTGCGTCATAACGTGGAAGTATGAAAGTCTCCATAGACCGCACCTCTCAGTGTGAAAGGGCTCTTAGTGTTGGGCCCTGTTTTGCTGCCAACAATTACATTAACGCAGGTATCTACAAAGTTTGTTTTTTTGTAATGCGATCATCAAATCACACCGCAATGAAAACATTGGTTGCAGATGTGAAATGGGCCTTAGGATGCTTTCAAAACCTTACCATATATTGGACTCTGTTGAGAATAGAATCTTCAGACTCCACTATTTAGAATAAACTCTATACAGTATAATTTCAAGTTGTTCATTGCAATAAGCAGTGACATAGCAATAGGGGATACAGAGGTTGTGGCAGCACCAGGGCCCCTGGATCTGAGGGGCCAAACATTGAGCCCTCCTCCTGTCACCACTGTAGCTCTATAATTGTGCTGTAGTAGTAATGATCTCTATATGCTTTGAATAGTAGTACTCATTAAGAAACTATGCCTTTCCCCTCTGCTTACACAGTGGCTGTCCTTGGAAAGCTGGTATTGGCCATCATCATTACTATATTATAGTATAATGTAATACTGATTACTATACATACTGTGCTGGAGTGGGAAGCAATGTAAAACTTGCACTGGGGCCTTTCGGTAGCTACACCACTGGTAATACCCCCCCACATTTGTTTAGTTGACTCCAACTCTTCGTGACCATATGTAGTATTACACGCCAGATGTGTCTATCAATCACTGCTTCTTTCCACTTTTGCATAGGCATGTTCATAGCTTTACATATGCTGTCGCAGTAGCAGTATCAACCTTTCTTGTGTACACTTTGACCACTTTTGACTGGTTTCATCTTCTGGCAGTCCATGGAACTCTCAGTAGCTTTCTCCATACCCACAGTTCAAAAGCATCAACGTTCCTACGCCTGAACTTACTTTCCATCTTTCACAGCCATATGTTACTACTGAGAAGACCATAGCTATTACCACTGGTAATAACATTAACTAAATCAGGTTTGCTTATATAGGGCTTTTTCTTATTGATTCATTTTAACCGTTTGCTGTTGTATGAGCTCAAATTCTGTCTTGGATGTTTGGATAGGATTACGCTGGTCACACACTAGGCTGTTGCTTTGACTGTTATTCAGTTTGCTAGTGTTATAAAGGAAATCTGAACTGAGTTAAAAAAGATACTTACCTCAGTATTGGGAAACCTCTGGAGGGTCCAGATGCTTTGTGGATCTTCCTACAGCCCATTGATCCAGTGCAAGGTCTCTCTTTAACTACTAACAACATTTGTCAAACAGGTTTCCTATGGCCATGCTCCTGGCCATGGACAAGTGCATCCAGAATGAGCATGCACGAGTAAGGTACATGCATGCCCAGTAGAATAAAGTGCTTGTGCATGGAGAGCCTTACTTGCGCGGACCTTATTTATGCTTGCCCAGTCCGGATGCACTTGTCCATGGCCAAGAGAGTGACCAGAAGATAAAGAGAGATCCTGGGCTGGAACGTTTAACTGTACAAAGAATAGGGAAGCATCTGGCTCCAGCTACTGAGGTAAGTATCTTTTTCTTTCCTCCCCATTTCAGGATTGCTTTCATCACTAGCGACTGATAATGTCACTTTGATCATACCATATATGCATCCATTTTACATTTTGATAAGATGATCAAACTGAATAAAAAAAGAACGAACAAAAAAGGAACTTAAACTCATTACTCTGGCAATTCTGTTTTGATTTTTATTCTCCCTCTGTTGATTTTTGAGAAGAAGAAAAAAAAATAACAAAACTATGACGCAGTGTGTTCAGTCTTGATTATTTTTTTTTTATCAAAGAAATCAAATCAAAAGTAAAATTGTTTTCTTCAGAGCATGTTTCAGACACTGTCAAGGATGACCAGAAAATCCAACTATCTTGAAAAGTCTATGTCCAGGGGAACTGGAATTTGCTGGAGCTGAATCAGAACTTCGCAAGGCTTCATCAGATTTGGAGTTAATTGCCTGGCAGCTTGGTTAATTAGTAAGCTGCCAGTTAATTATTTGATAATCTCCTTAATCCCTGCAAAGTTCCGGTAGAATTTGCATATTTGACAAACTGTCTGAGTATTACTGGCCAGCATTAGCTCTGTAATAAACCCTTTGTTTTAATTACTTTGATACTGACCCAAACAGACCCTTTCTAGCATGCTCATCAACAACTCCCTCTTATTTCAAGGCAGCCCTCTTCCCTGTGCCCGAGGTGAGAGACATTTGGAGGCTGACATATTTATTTCCTTTGCCTGCTTGTCCTGCTGATCCACTGCCGCTAATACTTTTAGCCACAGACCCTGAATAAGCATATGCAGATCAGATATTTGTGACAAGATTAACTGCATGCTTGTTTCAGGCGTGCAATTCAGACACTACTTAGAAGAAATAAAGAAATGGACCAGCACTGTGTTAATCAAAAATAGTAATTTGGTCAGAGTGTGTGGTCAATAAATCAATTGTAAACCACAAAAAGGAAATGTACCCAAAACAGCACCACACAACCAGCTATGAATCAAATTAGCATAAAACTTTTATTGACACCTACTCACACTCATTTAGATAATGGATCAGCTGCTCCTGTTCCACTGCCTGAGGAAGTGGGCTGTGTCACACGAAACGTGTCGTATTTATTGAAGTACCTTATTAAACACTTCACCCTCCAGTGTTTTTTCACCTTATGCATCCGAGCAACTTTGACCTCCCATTGATTCGCCAATAACTTTATCATTGCTAATTACAATTACTGTATTAGCATATAGGAAAATGCATGTGAAAACATGCAAAAAATGCAAACATAAAAACGGCATGCAGCTTCTCAAAAATTGTAGCACTGCTGTACAAATTTTTCTGTATGCAAAGTCTGGATATAATGAAAATAGGCCCAATGAAATACCGTATATTCCGGCATATAAGACGACCCCCCCCCCAACTTTTCCAGTTAAAATATAGAGTTTGTGATATATACGAGCCGTATAAGACTACCCCTCTTCCAATGCACATCAAATAAAAATTAAAAAAAACATCATATACTGTTGTATGAACAGATACTGGTGCTGTACTGCATGTGATATCCAGTATATAACAGTATATAGGTGACTGACTGGTTGGATTGGTCAACTCTCCCTCTCCATAAGCGGATTGTTGAACTCTCCTAGTCTGTTTACAGAGCGGTATGGAAGAATAGATCGCTCTGTGCCCATAACACAGGCCTCTTTCACCCATCTGGCCCACCTTTGCATCCTATTTACCGCCTTCTCTGCCTCTCAGATCTTGCACAAGTGCGCCTGCACTGCTTCACTACAGTCCTCAGCAGCGAGATCTGAGAGTCGGTAACATGATAGGGTGTCTCAACCGGCATCAATGACACCTGGCATATAAGACTACCCCTGACTTTGCAGATGATTTTCAAGGTTTAAAAAGTAGTCTTATACGCCAGAATATACAGTACATTGCTATTGGAATCTGTGTGCATAAAATGGACACAAACTCACATCTAGTGGAAATAGACCCTCGAGGTTAACCACCTGAGCGGTATGGACGAGCTCAGCTCATCCATTAGTGGATTGCTCAGCCCCTGGAGGGTCTTTTTACACCAAATTTTCGGAGGGGGTGTAGCTAGCACTTGGCTAGCTACATCACCCCTCCAATCACCGCCAGCCTGCTCTAATCCCCCCGATCGTGCTGTTTTATACAAACCCCCCTCCCGGAGCCGGCACAGCCTCACCACAGCCTCCAGGGATCGCTATGGCGGCGATCGGAACTGCGCATGACGTCGATGACATCAGACGTCATGCCCGATCATCGCCATAGCACTGCCTGAAGCTATGGCGGAAGTCTCGGCCATCGCGGCCAGGTAAATATCGCCGGCGGCGATCGGAGGGAGGGGGACTTTGCCAGTGCACTTGGGGGCAAAGTGTAGCTAGCCTAGTGCTAGCTACACCAACGCATTTGAAAAAAAAAAAGCCACCCGTGGGCGCATGTCCGCATTTAATCAAACGCCAGGGTGGTTAAGAATCCAGGGCTCTATATCACAATTCTCCACAGTAGCATCACTCTCAGTGATAACTAATTACAGGTTGTAACTCCTGTGTGACTGTGAAAAACACTTGTTAATACAGAGAACAGATATAATGTTCTATAATTAAAAATTTGGTTACATCCCATGCGTAATTTGCCAGAGGCACCCCAAAGCTTTACACTTGGATTTTTAAATTTTCACCAAAATAAGGTGATAGGATTTCAGGAAAGTTCTATTTAGAATTACTTCTATAGATACAAATGTTGTTGTCTGACAAACAAATTCTAATTACCACGCGATTATTGAAATTCTAATTTAGTACTGCAAGGCTCGGCCCCCATGGTAACATTCTAAAACATTCAAAGGGGGTTGTAACATTCAAAAATAAAATAAAAATGCCTAAAAATAGCTGTGTGCTCCTAAAATAAAAAGCCCCCTTTTGTTCCAAAATAGGTCCCTATACAGTAAGTCCCGCAACTTTTTTCTACTTTTTACCTGACCTTTGCTTAACTGCAGTAACTGTGCAGTACCAGCAGAATTGTGGGAAGTTTTATTTTTAGCTACAGTAACAAGCTTATCTCAGCATTCAAATAACAGGAAACTTCCTATTTCGGATACGATAAGAACACTATGGCCAGAAGGTAATTGAATCCCCCTCTCCCTTTGAAGCATTTACAGTGATGTAAGTCTGTTGTCTAGGTGATGTCTGCTGTTAGAGGGGCAGTAAGCTGTGGCAGTAGGGAGGGAAAATTAACACTGAGCTGGGTTGTAAAAAAAAGGTCTGAAGTGACGTCACTTTTGGCATTTCAGAGAAACAGTAAAATGGAAACCAGCAAAAATATGTATTTCTTTTTTAAATATCACTCCCTAAATCTGACAGTGAATGATTTTATTTTTTCAGTTAATATGGAGTTTCATACCATTTTAAGAACCAGAGACTTTTTTTCAATGTTCACTCTGTGATCACAGTGATTGGTTTACAATGATCACAGGGTCAGCAGCCAATTAAATTGGCCCCTGGTTGGTGCATGGAGTATAGCGGTGGTTCATTCAAGCGATGGCGGTAGTAGCCAGTGTAGTTAATGTTACACAATTTCAGGCTTAAGCCTACCACAAGACCGCCTTGTGGTGCCCAGGCGGTTATAAATGGTTATTTTGTAATTATTTACCTTTAAGGCAGTAGAAGGGAAGCAGGAATTTCTGTGTGAGAAAGAAGAATGCTGGAGCCAGAGGTCACGGATTACAGCTGAAGGGAGAACGTGTCAGATTTAGCTGAAAGAGGCAACACGCTTTCTAAAATGTGTCAAATTTTGGATTTTACCACTGAAAAAAGTAGGTTACATAACACTGAAAAGCAGCAACCTAATCCTTACAATCCACCATCAGGCACAAACGGTTTCCTAGACCTGCGTGGGCACTCAATCGCAGAGCCTGGTTTTTAATCAGTGTAGAAGCTTCTTCTGAGCTGATGTCAAATAAAAGTGATTTTAATGCACCTGACATACAGCCCCTTCACCAGTCACTTCCATGGTTGTGTACAGTTGGACTGTATTTAAATTCAGGTCTTGACAAACCATCTTTTTAGGGACATAAAATGCTGTTTTTAATGATTATAAGAAAAGAAAAAATATGTTTATAAGTTGTTTGAAATATTTGATACCATTGGGGTGGTGCTTTTATTTACCTGTGTAGGGGCCATCGGGGCTGGGTAATAGATGGAACGTATATTTCCCCGGTATTTGGACTGTGGTCACTTTAACCTCCTTGGCGGTAATCCCGAGCTGAGCTCGGGGTATGCCGCCGGAGGTCGCCGCTCAGGCCCTGCTGGGCCGATTTGAGGTCTGAAAAAAGCAGCACACGCAGCCGGCACTTTGCCAGCCGCGTGTGCTGCCCGATCGCCGCCGCTACGCGGCGATCCGCCGCGTGCAGCGGCGAAAGAGGGTCCCCCCAGCCGCCCGAGCCCAGCGCAGCCGGAACAAACAGTTCCGGCCGGCGCTAGGGGCTGGATCGGGCGGCTCTGACGTCAGGACGTCGACTGACGTCCATGACGTCACTCCGCTCGTCGCCATGGCGACGAGGAAAGCGAAACAAGATAGGCCGCTCATTGCGGCCTATCTTGTTACTTTCGATTGCCGGAGGCGATCGAAAGTACGCTTCCGGAGCGCCCTCTAGTGGGCTTTCATGCAGCCAACTTTCAGTTGGCTGCATGAAATATTTTTTTTTTAATTTAAAAAAAACCCTCCCGCAGCCTCCCTGGCAAAATAAATAAACCGCCAGGGAGGTTAAAACCCTGTGTGGTCCTAGAAAGGGAGTCCGGATTTTAGCAGCAAGCAGTTGCTGCTTGTTTTTTTCTTTTCAGGGCCGGACTCCTGGGATGGGAGGGAAGGAAGGGCGGGCCTTCCCATCCCACCTAGGTACACACCTGGTTGTCAGTGGGGCTGAGTCTCACTAATTATGGTATTGATGAGATGCAAATGTATGCTTAAGAAGCAGCCTCACAAGCAGTGTGAGGAGAGGTGTTGAAGAAGTAGCATGTATGCTATGGAAATCTCCTGACAAGGAATGTTGGAGTATTTGATGGAAGCCAAACCATACCCTGCTCTGTTGTTTGTATGGTGTTGGCCTGATGAAAAACTGAACTTTGTTTGAACCTGCTGGACTTTATCTTACCAAGCTGAAGTAAGCTGAACTGTTATTTTCCACTTATTACTGCTGAACTGAAGCTGTTTATTTCTACTGCACAATAAACGGACTTTGTTTTATACATCTGTGTACTGCGTGCTGGCTGCGACCCCTCTAAACTTCACAACTGGTGCTCGGATGCGGGCAGCGCAGCACTGCAGGAATAGAAAAAGTTCCGTATAAAAAGTGACATTTAAAGGGCCAGTCTCCTGGTATGCCTGATGGAGGAAGTGCTGAAAGTGCCTTAGCCACTGTGCAGCTACAGCAGAGCATGGTGTCTCAGCAGGCGTGTATGGTGACTCAACAGCAAGCCACGGAAGCCCTGCGAGTCGCCTCAGAAGCGCAAGCCAAAATACTGCTTGAGGCGGTGCAGAAGCTGGCTCAGGGGAGAGAGACAGCAGGAGCTGCCCCTAGCAACCAGGCGATGGTGAGAGCCAGTCACTTTCTGCAGAAACTAACCCCCACAGATGATGTGGAAGCCTTTCTGAAAACGTTCGAAAGGACAGCAGAGCGGGAAGGATGGCCGAAAGACAAATGGGCTGGTATCCTTGCACCGTTCCTGACGGGAGAACCCCAGAAGGCCTACTACGATCTCAACGCTGCAGACGCCCTCGACTATGATCGACTACAGGCAGAGATCCTGGCCCGACTAGGTGTAACAACAGCGGTCCGGGCACAGAGGGTGTACAGCTGGCAATACCGGATGGATCATCCAGCCAGATCACAGATGTATGACCTCATCCAATTGGCGACAAAGTGGCTGCAACCAGAGGTACTTACCGGGCCTGAGATGGTGGAGCGATTCGTGCTGGATCGTTTTCTGCGGGCCTTGCCAGTGGGTCTACAGCGATGGGTCAGTCATGCAGACCCCAAAAAAGCGGAGCAGCTGGTGGAGTTGGTGGAGAGATATAACGTAGTGGAAGATCTACTCTCTCCAAAGGGCCAGGCGGGCCCCAACTTACCCCGTGTTGCAAGGCTCCCGGACTCCGGAAAGGGTGCTTCATGTAACCCCGCAACCAGCATCACCAGAAATAGGGAAGTATTCCCAAAAGCCGCTCAGGGGTTGCCACCTGCCATGGCTACACCTCGGAAGGGAGGGGCGATCCAGTGTTGGAGATGTTCTGCCTGGGGCCATACCGGAGCCCAGTGTCCACTGCAGGAGGAACCCATGCAGTGTGACGTACTACGGAGAGTGTCCTTTTTTGCCCAGGAGGTATGCCTGGCAGAGTGCCAGGAGAGTTTTGTGTGTCCCGTCAGTGTGAACCAGGTACCTGCCAAAGCCTTGCTGGACTCAGGCAGTATGGTAACCATGGTGCACGCTGATCTGATTGGAACAATTGACACTGTGCTAAAGCCGCTTAAGGTAGTGTGTATCCATGGAGACACCAAGACTTATCCTGTGGTGCCAGTGTCGATTTCAACGGAATGTGGGACAATTACTCACGACGTCGGAGTGGTAAGAAACCTAATGTGTCAAGTGATATTGGGTCGAGACTTTCCACTGTTTTGGGTACTGTGGGAGAGTGTAAAAGGGAAGTTATTTAAAGACTCTGATAATAACTTAGCCTCTCCTCCCCCTACCAAAGAACTTGATGCACCGAGTCGGGATACAAATGTTGCAGAAAATGTATTGCAAAATGATCATGTATTATTGCAAACTGATGATGTAATGTTTCAAATTGATGAAAATGGAACTGACCATCCTTGTCGGGACCCTGAGCAGGTTACTGAGGGGGGGGATGATTCCCCATTACAAGTTATGTTGGGCGAGGATGATTAGGAATCTTCCCCCCCCATCTATGCTCCCTGACCTGGAGGTGTCAAAAGGGTTGTTTATCACTGCGCAGATGCGGGATCCAACGTTATCCCATGCAGGACAACAGGTATCTGTTGTAAATGGAGTTCCCCAGGAACCTGGGGCAGAGGAGAGATTCCCTCATTTTTCAGTTCAAGGGGATGTGTTGTATCGGGTTACAGAAGTCAGAGAAGAGGTTGTTGAGCAGCTGCTAGTGCCTCAGGAGTTTCGGAGGATGGTACTAGACTTGGCTCACAATGAAGCATTGGGAGGTCACCTGGGTGCCGAGAAAACGGAGGCGCGGATAACTGACAGGTTTTACTGGCCTGGGTTAAAGGCCGAAGTAAAGAATTACTGCGCTTCTTGCCCCACCTGTCAGTTAACCGCGCCAGTGTCCCATTTTCGAAGCCCTTTGGTGCCCTTGCCAATAATCGAGGTGCCATTCGAGCGCATTGCCATGGATATAGTGGGACCACTGGTAAAGTCTGCCAGGGGGCACCAATATATCCTTGTCATCCTCGACTATGCCACTCGCTACCCGGAAGCCTTTTCGTTAAGAAAACCTACGTCCAAAGCTATCGCCGGAGAATTGTTTAATATGTTCACTCGGACGGGTTTTCCTAGGGAAATCCTTACGGATCAAGGAACCCCGTTTATGTCTAAAGTGATGGCTGATGTATGTAAACTGTTCCAGATTAAACAGATGAGAACCTCGGTTTATCACCCTCAGACCGATGGCCTGGTTGAACGGTTTAATAAGACTTTAAAAATGATGTTAAAAAGAGTGGTTCAAAGGGACGGAAAAGATTGGGACTGTTTATTGCCGGCAGTGATGTTTGCTGTTCGGGAGGTACCTCAAGCCTCCACAGGTTTTTCACCATTTGAACTGGTATATGGGCGCAGACCTCGAGGGTTGCTTGACTTGGTAAAGGAAACCTGGGAAAGTGAGTCCAGTCCTCACAAAAGTGTGGTGGAACACGTTTCCCAGTTGCAAGAACGCATTGCCAAGGTGATGCCCCTTGTCAAGGAACACTTACTGGCCGCCCAAGAAGCGCAGAGTCGGGTATACAACCGCTCCGCGAAAATCAGGCAGTTCCAGGTGGGGGATAGAGTGGCAGTATTGATCCCAACCGTGGAGAGTAAATTCTTGGCCAGGTGGCACAGTCCCTTCGAGATCGTTGAAAAAGTGGGGGAAGTAAATTATAGAGTACATCAGCCAGGGAGACGGAAACCCTATCAATTGTATTACGTCAATCTGTTAAAACCCTGGAAAGAGAGAGAGAGACCGCTCCAGTTAGGGTGGGTGTGAGTGTTGTACCCCAAATAAGCATTGAGGATGTGAAAATAGCCCCCACTCTGTCCAAATCCCAGGTCCAACAAGTAAAAGAGTTTCTTCAGAGAAACAAGGGGATATTTTTGGATTTGCCTGGACTCACGGGTATGGTGGAGCACAACATTGTTACTGAGCCCAGGGCTAAAGTGTTTGTCAGGCCCTATCGCATCCCGGAGGCCCGCAGAAAGGCGGTGTCAGAAGAAGTGAAGCGCATGTTAGAACTGGACGTCATTGAAGAGTCGCAGAGTGACTGGTCAAGCCCGATCGTGTTGGTACCCAAGCCAAACGGCACTCTGCGATTCTGTAACGATTTCCGGAAATTAAATGAAATTTCCAAATTTGATGGTTATCCCATGCCCCGTGTGGATGAATTGATAGAAAGGTTAGGCCCAGCCCGCTACATAACCACATTAGACCTGACCAAAGGGTATTGGCAAATACCCTTGGCCAAAGAAGCCAGAGAGAAAACGGCATTTTCCACACCTGAGGGCCATTTTCAGTATAAAAGAATGCCGTTTGGGTTACAGACCGCCCCGGCCACATTTCAGAGAGTCATGGACAGAATGTTGCGTCCACACCAAAGATACGCGTCGGTCTACTTAGACGACATCGTAATTTTCAGTTCAGACTGGGAGTCTCACCTTCCCAAGGTTCAAGCAGTCCTGGATGCGTTAAGGAAGGGGGGTTTTACAGTGAACCCCGAAAAATGTGCCCTAGGTATGGAGGAAGCAAAGTACTTGGGGTACATTGTCGGAAGGGGGTTGGTAAAACCCCAAATTAACAAAATTGAGGCAATCCAGGACTGGCCCCGCCCCATCAGTAAGAAACAGGTTCGAGCTTTCTTGGGGATAGTGGGCTACTACAGACGGTTCATTCCCAATTTTTCTACCCTCGCAGCTCCCCTAACTGACTTGACCAAGGGCCGGAAGTCAGTGATGATACAGTGGACGGCAGAGACAGAAAAAGCGTTTTTGGAGCTGAAATCGGCATTATGTAGTCACCCTGTCCTGGTAGCCCCCGATTTCACTCGAGAATTCGTAGTGCAGACAGATGCCTCAGATGTTGGGTTGGGGGCGGTTCTGTCACAGGTAATTGATGGAGAAGAACATCCCATAGTTTTTCTCAGTCGGAAACTGACGGCCGCTGAGAGAAACTATGCGGTAGTGGAGAGGGAATGCTTGGCCATTAAATGGGCCCTAGACTCCCTGCGCTATTATTTATTGGGTAGGAAATTTAGGTTGATCTCTGACCATGCCCCGCTAGCGTGGATGAAAAGAAACAGAGGAACGAATGCAAGAGTGTCCCGGTGGTTTCTCTCTCTCCAGGAATTCAACTATGTGGTGGAACATAGGCCGGGTAAAGTGCACCAGAACGCTGATGCCCTTTCCCGAGTCCACTGTTTAGTGGGTCTATGTGCCTCCACCGCCTCGGGGTTGAGGCAGAGGGGGGGGATATGTAGGGGCCATCGGGGCTGGGTAATAGATGGAAGGTATATTTCCCCGGTATTTGGACTGTGGTCACTTTAAAACCCTGTGTGGTCCTAGGAAGGGAGTCCGGATTTTAGCAGCAAGCAGTTGCTGCTTGGTTTTTTCTTTTCAGGGCCGGACTCCTGGGATGGGAGGGAAGGAAGGGCGGGCCTTCCCATCCCACCTAGGTACACACCTGGTTGTCAGTGGGGCTGAGTCTCACTAATTATGGTATTGATGAGATGCAAATGTATGCTTAAGAAGCAGCCTCACAAGCAGTGTGAGGAGAGGTGTTGAAGAAGTAGCATGTATGCTATGGAAATCTCCTGACAAGGAATGTTGGAGTATTTGATGGAAGCCAAACCATACCCTGCTCTGTTGTTTGTATGGTGTTGGCCTGATGAAAAACTGAACTTTGTTTGAACCTGCTGGACTTTATCTTACCAAGCTGAAGTAAGCTGAACTGTTATTTTCCACTTATTACTGCTGAACTGAAGCTGTTTATTTCTACTGCACAATAAACGGACTTTGTTTTATACATCTGTGTACTGCGTGCTGGCTGCGACCCCCTCTAAACTTCACAACTGTCAAAACCTCTTTTTAGGCTGGAGTGAACTAGGCATTCTTACCACCATGACTGTCGCATTACTTTTTAAAGTGGGTCTTTAGTGAGCATTGGGTAATCAGTTCCATGTGATACAATACTGTGGACACAGCCACAACCCTGCCTCATCACACACTGATGTCTGCACCAATGCAGAGGCTGGAGAGCAGTCAGATGACTAGAGGTGGACCTGCACTTCGATCCAAGTTAGCATTTTATCTTATCATTGGGATCTTACGGAGCTTAGCAGAGCCCTGTTTTGAAACAATAAATTGTCAGGCATGGTGTTAAGGATTTTTTCGTACTTTATAATTGCATTTCAGTATCTGACCTACAGCTCTACCCAGTCTTTCTGCTAACTCCCTGCTCATATGCGCCCTTCTGAAGAGTTATGTGTGCAGTTCCCTGCCCTTTTCAGGCTCCCCTCCAACAACACTGAACACACAGAGCAGCTGTCTTGTGTCTGCACACATAAAAGCAGACAGCATGACTGATCAGAACTGAGGGGGTGGGGAGGGATTTAGCAGTGAGGCTGTCCAGAGCTGAACTGAAGGGATCTTTTTTTCATGGAATTTACCTTTAACATGTCATGGATCTTTCTTGAGATTGGTTGTGGGGATTGTATTGTGTATGGGGCTAATGAGAAGCAGCATGATAAATGGGGTTCTGAGGAAATACTTTGACCAGTGTTTCTGTATTTGTCCTTACATTACATGTAAACCTATTGAAATCTACTTCCACCATTTAACTACATGTACACCTGGCTGCTTTTGGCTTTGGGTGACAATGAAGTTCGGATGACCCCCAAGCACCTCAGTATGTTGTCAATTTTCATAGTGATCATGAATTATGGGATTGAATGCAGAGGTAATTAGCCATGACAGCTCAGCAGCTTTAGCCTTTTGGAAGACAGTCATAGCTTTGATCACTTCTTTTTCTGAAAATTCTTGGAGCTAAAGTCATTAAAGCTAAACTCCTGGATCTCTGATTAAAAATGATGCTACGCATCAAACCCTATTTAAACTCAATCTGTATTAAAAGTTTAAAATGTACTTACACGTCTGCATTGCAGAGAGGTTTATTTCAGCAGGTAGGGTGGTGGGGGATGTTGTGACATCATTAGATTCAGTTTAGTTCAGCAAGCCTTAGTAACGTACATACTCACCTAAGGAGAGGGGAGGCTCTGGATCTGGATTTTTTGGGGGCATATTGCAGAAGTTACTTTGTCAGCAATATCTCTAGCCTATTCCGTCTCCATCTGCTACTCTAGCACTTACCTCCCTTCTCTTAACTCCTAACACCTACCTCCCTCTCTTACCTCCCAACCTTCCCCTTTTCACTTCTAACTCCAAGCTTCCCCTCTCCTATCCTAACACTAACCTCCCCATCACTGTTGTCACTTTGAGTTTGGCTATAATGTAACTGATCTCGATACCAAACCATGCACCGCCCCCTCTGTACCCCCTTTGCCTCCACTGTGTCCCTCTACCTTCATTGGGTCCCTCTGTACCACCTCTGCCCCTGTACCCCTTTGTTAAAGCATGTTACTTTATCTCTTGTTTAACGTCACAGGTTTGCTTTAAAATGTATAAAATGCGTATGTAGAACTTACTATATAGTATAGTGTACCGCAGCAAAATGACAAATTTCCCAAATTAAAAAAATATTTTGCATTTTTTTAAATTGATTTCCTCAAAAACTACAAGGTCTTTTTAGAAAAAAAATGTTTTTGACTTGTTTCCACAGAATTAAATTTTGCATTCATGTATTATCTATATCGGTAATTGGGGGTGTGCTCAATTTATGCCAGGTTTGTAAGTTCAATATAGGTTCATATATATTAAATATCACATAAATTGCCTATTGGAAATATCCTAGCACTTCTATAGCAGCGTTCCATGTAAATAATTAAATCTGTTGAGAAAAAAAATCAATGTTTGCAATGTTTTCAGCTTGGCTCTATATATTGCAAGGATTGATAGCAAACACTGAAGCTGGTAGACTGGGGTGTCAGAGTTTGTTGTCAGTCAATGGATTAATCCAGGCGTTAGGAATGAGTAACAAAGCCCCGTGCAGCTAATCATTCCTACAGCAAGGTGGGAGTTTCTTTGTAGTCTCCTAGCAACTGTACTATTTACAGACTACGGAAAGTACTGTTGCTATGGCTACAAAGAACAGCAATTTGAGTTGAAATTTTTAACTGGCTGCACTTTGAAATGGAAAAAATCATTTAATAATGTTAAACTGAAAAAAAGTTGTGTAGCACAGATCTATATTTATGGTACTTTTCTAATTTTATTCATTTTTTAATAAAAGAAGAATTTCCATTTACCATACTATAAGAGTGAATGTAGGAAATAACCTGTCTGCAGATGTAACAGTACACAGAGTTCTCTGATTAAGCCTTGGGTGTGTTCTAGAAACAGGCATGTACCAAATCTCAGTATTCTCTGCAGAGTATCAAATCTCATTGATCTCTGTAGAATAATTACCTCAGTGATCTCTGTAGAGTACCAATTCTCAGTGATCTCTGCAGAGTACCAAATCTCAGTGATCTCTGTAGAGCAGGCCTTTTCAACCTTTTCACTAATTGTACCACTTTTATTGCCTGAAAATTTACAAGTACCACCAGTGTGCCTGCGCAGTACATTGGATCGGGCTTGGCTGTTTCTGCTGGAACCTGAACGGAGAGCAGCTACTGCGCATGCGCACACACCGATGAGGAGAACTTCGGGGCCCCCAGCGCTGGATCCCATCTGCTGAGGAGGAAGGGGGAAACCTCTTTAGGATACAAAGGCCTCCCCTACCCTGAGGTAAGTACCTCCCGGGGCAGTTTTGTCTAACAGGTACACTTAAAGAAAAAGAGGCATCTGGGAGGGGAAAAGTAGGAGGCATTGGTGGGGGAAAAGACTACAATTAGATTGCTAGCCTACATATTGTCAGTATTGGCAATCTAGAGGTAGATTGCCAATATAAATAGCTTAGGGCCCTTTAACACTTAATCAGTTGCTCTCAGTTATAACTGAAAGAAAACTGATTTTCAAAGTAATGCCCTGTTACACTTAACGCGTTTTAACTGAAAGCTTTTTGATCGGTAAGCCAGCCGCAGTGAAGAGACAGCCAGGCAAACGGTGCGCGGTGACGGCGTGTATGCTTTAAATACAGGAAGTGAGCAGTGATGTCACTTTCTGTATGTGTGCCATCACTGTGCACCGTTGGCCAGTCTCTTTCCCACTGATCTGAGGTCTGAAGTATGCTGCAGAGCTGCACAGCAAGGAGCGAGGGAGGGGGGGGGGGGGGGCAAACTTTGTGGAGGCAGGACAGGACCAGCACAAATGGCATGCGGGCAATAAAGTGGCAGGCAAACCTAGAGTGTACCACCTGGCCAACAGCAAAGTACCACCGGTGGCCACAGGTGCAAAGTTCTGGTCTAGAGAGATTAGCCCGTCTAATTAGGCCTTATCAGAAAGTAAACAGCATGTGTAAATTAGGGTTGTCAGGTGTGCCACTCTGTGCCATAGTTTGGGCTAATATGTAAACACAGGAGGTTAACCCTTTTGTGCTCCTAGGACACCAGAAAGTAAACACTGCAGGGTTTTTGTAAGATTTCTGTAAGTTGTAACAAAGTAAATTTATTATGCTGTTGCTTATCTCCTTAGAGCAGAGAGGAAGCTCTGTGTTTAGGTCCACTTTAAAAGCTGACAGAGCCAACAGGTTTTGGACTAGTCCACCTCCTCACGATGGAGTTGGATGGACAGTTGGAAAATGGCAGTTGGAAAATGACAGTTGGAAAATGGCAGTTGGAAAATTACATTTGGAAGATGGCAGTTGGAAAATGGCAGTTGGAAAATGACAGTTGAAAATGGCAGTTGAAAAATGACAGTTGGAAAATGACAGTTGGAAGATGGAAGTTAAAAAATGACAGTTGAAAATGGCAGTTAAAAATGACAGTTGGAAAAATGACAGTTGGAAGATGGCAGTTGAAAAATGACAGTTGAAAAATGGCAGTTGAAAATGACAGTTGGAAAACTGCAGTTAAAATTTGACAGTTGGAAAATGGCAGTTGGAAAATGGCAGTTAAAAAACAACAGCTGAAATTTGACAGTTGAGAAATGACAGTTGAAAAATTACAGTTGAAAAACAGCAGCTGGAAAATGACAATTGGAAAATGACGGTTGGAAAATGGCAGTTGAAAAATGACAGTTGGAAAATGGCAGTTGGAAAATGACAGTTAGAAAATGACAGTTGGAAAAGGGCAGTTGGAAAATGGCAGTTAGAAAATGACAGTTGGAAAATGACAGTTGAAAAATGACAGTTGGAAAATGATAGTTGGAAAACGGCAGTTGGAAACTGTCATTTTTCAACTGCCAAATTTCAACTGCCATTTTCTAACTGTCTTTTTTAAACGGTCATTTTCCAACGGCGTAGTACAAGAAAACTTCGTACTGCACCTACACAGTAAGCTCCCGATGACGCGAGCGGGAGTGAGCATTATTCGTCTGTTTAGACGAATGTTAAACCGGGACCGGCGGTGGGTAACGGAGCATAGTAGGAGGACGGCGCGTGACATTAAAGCTGCAGAGGACCGATAGAAGCCCCAGGTAAGTGTCAGGCTTGTTTGATTTTTAGAATCCCACAGAACCTCTTTAAAGAAGACCTAAACTCAAGCACTGCAGTCAAGGAAAACAAATATAGTTGCTGAGTGTGTGTGGTGTGTGTCTGATGTGTGCGTGTGTGTCTGGTGTGTGTGTGCGTGTGTGTGTGACAAGAGCAGGGCTTTTCAACCTTTTCACTAATTCTACAACTTTTATCACCTAAAAAGTACCACCAGTGTGCCTGCACAGTAGTTTGGATGCGACCGGGCTTGGCTGTTTCTGCTAGAGCCTGAACAGAGAGCAGCTACTGTGCATGCGCACACACCGACGAGGAGAACTTTGGGGCTCCCAGCGCTGGATCCCCTCTACTGAGGAGGAAGGAGGAATACCTCTTTAGGATACAAAGGCCTCCCCTTCCCTGAGGTAAGTACCCCCCCTCCACACTTTTTAGTTACAGGTACACTTTAAGAAAAGAGGGCATATGGGAGGGGAAAATAGGAGGCATTGGTGGGGGAAAATATTACAATTAGATTGCTAGCCGACAGATTGTCAGTATTGGCAATCTGTAGGTAGATTGCCAATATAGGTTGCCTTGCAAGTCCCCCCCCCCCCCACCGCATACATATGAACTGGCTGCCGGTAGACTTGGGCGCAGGTTACAGCTGGTATACAGCTATTGCTGTGAGCCAAATAACAGTGTTTTAAAAGAAACTTCAGCTCCTTCTTCTGACGGCCCCGAAGTTACTGACTGTGCGCCGCTATAGCCGTAATTCCTTTTACAGCCTATGATGGCGCTGGCTGCGCCCAAATCTCCTGCTCCACCCCCACCCCAGCACTCGCCCCACCCCCACTTAATTATAGGTAGCCTGGCCCCACCACCAGAGAGCTGAGAGCTGGGAAGTGACTCACCACAAAGTTTGGCTCCCCCTTGCTCACTCCTTGCAGTGCTGCCCTGCAATATAGTTCACACCTCAGATCATTGGTTAGCCAGCCGCAGTGAAGAGACAGCCAGGCAAACAGTGTACGGTGATGGCGCGTATACTTCAAATACAGGAAGTGAGCAGTGACGTCACTTTCTGTATGTGTGCATCACTGTGCACCGTTCGCCTGGCTCTCTTTCCCAATGATCTAAAGTATGCTGCAGAGCAGCACAGCAAGGAGCGAGGGAGAAAGAGCCAAACTTTGTGGAGAGAGGACAGGACCAGCACAAGTGGCATGCGGGCAATAAAGTGGCATGCAAACCTGGTGTGTACCACCTGGCCAACAGCAAAGTACCACTAGTGGTACGAGTACCACAGGTTGAAAAGCCTTGCTGTAGAGTACCAAATCTCAATGATCTCTGTAGAATACTTACCTCAGTGATCTTTGTAGAGTACCAATTCTCAGTGATCTATGCAGAGTACCAAATCTCAGTGATCTCTGTAGTATACTTACATCAGTGACCTCTGCAGAGTGCCAAATCTCAGTGATCTCTGCACAGCATCAAATCTCAATGATCTTACGGTAGAATACTTACAACAGTGACCTCTTTTACACTCACCGCCACCACTCAGCCGATAGTCCTGCACATAAAGCCTAGTTCAAGCCCTTTTGTGTACCTCCTGAAGTGTGACCCCGTATGGCATCATTACGCCTGAGCATGCGAAGATTTCTGCAACGGTTTAACGCAATGATCGCTTTCTGTTGTGCATATGGTTGGTTGTGAATGGAAGTCCTATATACATATACAAAAATTGGCGCAAGACGCCAACCACCAGTATAAAAGCCAGTGTCTTTCCTGCAGCCAATGCTGTTTGTTTGCTGCAGCTAGGTTAGTCTATATCCTTCTGATTGGCCCACCATTGATCTGATACCTGTGTTTGACCTCGGCTTGTTATTTGACTACTCTTGAGCTCCACCTGCTCTGATCCCTAGCTTGTTGTACCATGTGTGATTGAACTCTGCCTGCCCTGACCTTAAAGATAATCTGTACTCTAAAATGCTTACAATAAAAAGCATACCATTCTATTCATTATGTTCTCCTGGGCCCCTCTGTGCTGTTTCTGCCACTCTCTGCTGCAATCCTGGCTTGTAATTATCAGTTTTAGGCAGTGTTTACAAACAAACTAACCAGCTTGTGATAGGCTCACATAAGCAGAGTGTGTGAGTCATACAGAGCCTGCAGGGGGCCTGCAGAGGGTGTGTATCGCTTCTATCCAATCACAAGCAGCCCTGCACATTCCACACATTCCAGCCTAGCCCGACACGACAGAATAAAACAGATTAGATCATATAACAGAGATAACACAGCCACTGTGCAATTAGAAAAGGATGCAGTAAGCCAGAGCACATTAGAACAGGCAAAGGAACTTATAGGATAGAAGAACTAAGGCTGTAAATTTGGTTACAGAGTCTCTTTAAACTTGGTATATCGTTTATGATCGAACGCCGCCTGCATTGGCCTGCTTCTTCACTACGATCATCTGCAGCCTGCCTGCATCCATATCTCTCTGCTATTTCAGATCTCCACATTGTAGTGCTCCCTGTTCTCTGAACCACTGTTAGTGTGACCTTGGTGTGACTGGAGATGTGACAGAGGGGATGTGACTGGAGGTGTGACTGAAGGTGTGACAGAAAGAATGTGACTGGAGGTGTGACAGAGGGTATGTGACTGGAGGAGTGGCAGAGGGGATGTGACTGGAGGTGTGGCAGAACAGATGTGACCTGAGGTATGGCATGGCAATCACTATACATATGGAAGATGCCATGTGATTGGAGGTATTTCAGGGTAATGGCGTTAAGGAGAAGTATGATTGGAAGTGTGGTGGAGGTCCCAAAAAGGGACTGGTGGAAGTTATGACCTCTATTACAACCATTCTCTATCACTTGCAGGTAGGATAGCTCAAAAGGAGATTTAAAAATTTGTTGCATTTTGCTGTGTTAGATATTTCATAAAACGATGTGACAAACTACACCCATTTTATTATCACGCCCCCTTAATGTGCAATCTGTTTGCATAAGCCTCTCCCGCAATGGATGAAAACGGCGCACAATGGAGTTCTGTTGTCTCTGTGGACTGGTAGAAGGAGACGGCGTAAGCTGCCTGCAGGTATGGCTGCTCTGTGCTCTATATCTAGGCCACTGTCAGACATCCTTTTTCTTTTCTGCTCTGATCCTGGAACTTGAACTCGGCCGCAGAGTCACAGATTAGCTACCTGTCGTCTAGACAGCTATTGCCATTTCTTCGCTTTTTTCCTGAACATAGTCGGCTCCAGCTGCTGCTTTGCCATCGCTATAAATGATTCACAACCTTCCAGTACAACTGATCAATTGTTCTGTAATCGCTGTTTGGGTTTAACCAATTATGGCTCAATTAAAGTACATCTTCAGCTGTCTCATTCCTCGCATAGATATTCTTGCTCTGTATGCTTCACCTTGACCTCATGGTCATGATATAGATGAAAAGCAGCACAAATTCTTCGTACAACAAGTCAGATTACAGCTGTCACTTTGTGAAATTTAAAAAAATTCAGTGGGACAGTAGATTGATCGCTCAAGACCAGGCCGCGAACCTCTTTAGCACTTTTACTGTACAGGTACTGGCTGGCCCCCTGTCCCACTGCTTGTGAGGTGTCAGGACCCCTTCCAATTTCGCTGGCTGACTGGCCTGCTGGCTCCATGATGTCAGAGGAGATGTTGCGGCCGGAAGTGCAGATCGGAGACAGAGGTGAGAGGACACCACAACGCTCCAAGAAAGCCTTTCTTAGGGTTCTGCCAAATCACGTTCTGGCTGGCCAAAGTGCTAAAGCCTTTTTTGGGGTCCTGGCATATCACGTTCTGGCTGGCCAAAGTCCTAAAATGTAAGTTAACAAGTTTGTTTGCACATTGGCTGCATCAGCTGGCCAAACATTTTCCAGGTTGGCAGTTTGCTAAAGAAGAGGTATGGATATTAGGTGTCCCCTGAAATGATCATAAATGATTGTTTCAGGCAATTAAAAATCAGAATCAGCCATGTGTATATGTAAAACCTCAAGGCTTGCTTATACATACCTCTAAGCAGTACCTTAACCACTTTACCCCCGCGCGTACGTATTTCTCCGCCCCTTTTTCCATCCTTTAAAAACCAGGGACGGAGAAACACGTACTTTCCGCGTTCCCGACGCTGCCCGCGCTCCCGCTCGTAAACACGCCGCCCGCCGCTAGTAAACACGCCGCCGCCCGCTCGCCCAGAGATCAATGAACGGGAAAATCCATTCCCGTTCGTTGATCTAAGCCCCGCAATGATCAGCTGCTCTCCTATGGGCAGCACGATCATTGTGAGAAAAAACTCACGTGTCCAGCCTCCTTATTCTTCCTCCAAGCTTCCGGAAGGAAGCTTGGAGGTCGCATTAAAACAAAAAGTTACTGTGGCCATCTTGTGGCCAAATAGTAAACTACACCCTACACATTTTTCACATACAAATAAATGACTTTTACACATAAAATTAACTCATTACCTCCCACACTCCCCATTTTTTTTTTTTTTTTGTAATTAAAAAAAAATTACAAAATTTACAATTAAAAAAAAACATAAATAGTTACCTTAGGGACTGAACTTTTTAAATATTTATGTCAAGAGGGTATAACACTGTTACTTTATAAACTATGGGCTTGTAATTAGGGATGGACGCAAAACTGAAAAAAATGCACCTTTATTTCCAAATAAAATATTGGCGCCAAACATTGTGATAGGGACATAATTTAAATGGTTTTATAACCGGGACAAAAGGGCAAATACGTTTCATGGGTTTTAATTACAGTAGCATGCATTATTTAAAAACTATAATGGCCGAAAACTGAAAAATAATTATTTTTTTCCCCACATTTTTCCTATTTTCCCATTAAAACACATTTAGAAAAAAATAATTCTTGGCATAATGTCCCACCTAAAGAAAGCCTAATTGGTGGCGAAAAAAACAAGATATAGTTCATTTCATTGCGATAAGTAATAAGAAAGTTATAGACGAATGAATTGAAGGAGCGCTGAAAGGTGAAAATTGCTCTGGTGGTCGGGGTAAAACCCCTCAGTGGTGAAGTGGTTAAAGAGAATCTGTATTGTTAAAATCGCACAAAAGTAAACATACCAGTGCGTTTGGGGACATCTCCTATTACCCTCTGACACAATTTCGCCGCTCCTCGCCGCATTAAAAGTGGTTAAAAACAGTTTTAAAAAGTTTGTTTATAAACAAACAAAATGGCCACCAAAACAGGAAGTAGGTTGATGTAAAGTATGTCCACACATAGAAAATACATTCATACACAAGCAGGCTGTATAGAGCATTCCTTTTGAATCTCAAGAGATCATTTGTGTGTTTCTTTCCCCCTGCAGCTATCTTCCACTGAAGTGTCAGGCTGTTTCTTCCTGCAGAGTGCAGACAGCTCTCCCCATATGTAATTCCTCAGTATGTGAAAGCCCAGCCAGCTCAGAGGAGGATTTATCCAGCTTGTAAAAGATAAGAGAGAAGAGAGAAGCTGCCCTAATCTAAATAGTGCAGAGAGGGGCCTGGAGGGGGGAGATGCAACACAGAACCACAACACTGAAGAACTTGGCAGCCTTCCAGACACAGGCTGACAAGTCTGACAAGAGAGAGATAAGTTGATTTATTACAGAGATGGTGATAGTAGAATGTGCTGCAGTAAGCCAGAACACATTAGAATAGCTTTTGGAACTTGTAGGATGATAAAAAACAGGATGCAATTTTTGTTACGGAGTCTCTTTAACATTGTGCCAGTGAGCAAGAAATCAGTGGGCTTTCTCAATATACAGGAATATCAAGAGCTTTTTTAAAGTCTTGAAACCCCCTCTGGTAATCGACCCTTGGTAACTGATTTTTAGTTTTGAAAGGTTTTTTATTTATAGAAACATGTTTAAACAGGATTATTGCATATTCATACCCACAGAGGGACTCTTGTGCACAAGTATAAATTGGAACATACTATAAGCAATAGAAAAAAAACTAGTTAGAAATTCCACAGTAAAACAAACAAAAAGGTGCAAAACAAATACAGCAGTAACAGTAACAAAAATGAAATAACTGGAAATGAAATATCTTAGGATACATTATAACAAAATGAATTATCTCTGGTCAATCATGAAGAGCAATTAAGCTAAAGAAGCCATTGACTGGAGAACAAGCAGTGAAGAAATCTGCAATAACAGTCAAGGCCTAAATTATCAAGGACCCAAAGGGACCATGGGTCTAATCCAATTTAGTTTTCTCCCAAGCGATCATTTTCATCTTCTGTTTAAAGAACTTTTCAGCACTTTGCAATTGAAAAAGTATCAAAAAGCAGGTGAAAAAGTTAGAATTATTCTGAGTATTCTCTTGCTTGCTGGTGGCTTAGAAGGCATTTAATTGAGAAAATGTGAAAATATCATGTAGGAGAAAGCTTGGAGAAAAAGAGAATTTGATTGGGCCCTATGTGTTTTGAAATTCAACAAGATTGTCATTCAGCTTAGCTCATAGAAATCATTACATATGTTAAGTTATTGAACACATCTGCATGCGGTAAATGAGATGTTTTCCAATTTCTAGCTAGGTGGAATTTGGCCACTGAGGCCACTGTATGAATCTGTGCCGAGGGTATTTAACACTGGGTGAGGCTGGTTGCTAGACATTGCCAGCTATTGATAGAGGGGAGAGATTATACCTCTTTTTCCCAACAGCTGCAATAGCTTTAGGGCCCGTTCAGATCACAAATGCGGATGGCCATGCGTGCGGAACGCGTTTGTGTGCGTTGCGTGGCTGATCCCATCACTGAAAAGTGAATGGGACAGCCGCGCGTTTTGGCAAAATATGCGTGCAGCATGCGTTCCCGGACCGCACAGGTCCGGAACGCATGCAGTGTGAACTTCAGACAGTGCACTCTATGCACTGTCTGATGTCGTGCGTGTCGGCCTCCTGCACGCGTTTCCAAAACGCGGCTGGAAATGCGTGCAGTCTGAACGGGCCCTAACTGTCTAATATACCAGGCACAAAATCCGAATCCCGAAAATGTTTTCCTTAGGCACAGTTTTACAGAAACCAAGCAATTAATTGTCAAACACTCTAAAAAACGACTACTCCCTACCCGTGCTGAACTGGTGAACTCTTTAAATTGTATTATGAGGATGAAAGAGTTACAGATTCCAGCAAGCTCATGGGGCACCAGAACTCCTAGAAGTGTATAAGGGGCTAAAAAGGACCAAAAAGCCCTCTTTGAGGATGGAAGAGGTGATTCACTCCACTCAAAGCAGGATGGAAACATTTGTTATTGCATGGGCTAGCTGGTTAAATGAGAGAGACACAATACATGAGATCCTTTATGACATTATCTAATAAGTCTATACCCCAAACAACGTTTGTGGCTGAAGATCTATATCCACATAAGTTAGCTGGGCTTCCTCAGGACAGCTGACATGGCGCTGGAGGCACACTCCTAGCATCCGTTCTCACCCTGTTCTTGACTTTTCATTTTCTCTCTTTCTTTCTTTATCTTTTCTCTTACCTGGGGCTCCACCCCATAATCATCAGGCCATGGCCATTCTTACTTTTTTGTTACTTACCTTTCCTCCCTAAGTTGTTCCCAATAATATATTCTTGGATTGTAATTGTACAACTCACCTTTTAGCTGGTGGGTAACGTTTGCATTTTGCATAATGTTTTCATTTTGTATTTCACAAATTAATGCATACTTTGCAACTGTTTGCATTATCATTACTTTGGGACTCAATAACAGTTATTAAAAAAATAAATAAATTATACCTCCTTTCAGAAGGTCGTTCCGGCATGTATGATACCTCAGTTTGGGTAGTCTAATGGAATTCAGAAAGTGGAAAATTTGTAGTTCTGAAAAAAACTCAGGTGGTGGTATAATCATACGAGTGCAAAATGTGGTCATAAGATATGATACTTAAAGATCGGAAATGAAATGACCTACTTAGTTAATTTGTGAGAGACCCACCAGCTAAAAGCTCCCTGTTTAGATCCAGGGATGGGAGGGGGAGTTTTGGTTATTGAAAAGCTCCATCAAACAGCACTGACTAGGCTGTAATCCAAACTTAAACCTTGCAGCTAGTCTCAGGGTACGAGGCGTGAAAAAACAAAAGATGCAAATTTTGGAAATACCGTACTTCCCAACTCAGACCAGAGTAGGCCCTGCAGGTTCCGAGGGTGTAGCAACAAGGCTTACCCATAGTGAAGCATATTCTATAGCACTAATTGCAGTCAGCTATAGGGCTTGATTCACAAAGCGGTGCTAACTGTTAGCACGCCTGTGAAAACCCCCCTAGCACGCCTAAACAAGCTTTTCGCGCTTAAAACTTTATGCGCACAAAACTTTATGCGCGTAAAACTTTACGCGCGCACTGCACAGAGCGCAGGGTGCTCCGCGCGAAACGCCCATTAAAGCCTATGGGACTTAGCGCGCATAGGACTTTGCTCATGTAAAGTTTTGCGCGTGCAAAGTTAGTGCGCGATCTGATTGAGAAATCCGGTGCTAACCTACTTAGCACCCTGGTTAGCGCGTCTAAAGACTTTAGACGTGCTAAGTAGGTTAGCACCGCTTTGTGAATCAAGCCCATAGTGTGCTATTGCCCCGGCTTGGATCTTAGGAAGAAGGCAAAAATTGTAATAGGTTACAACTGGACTATTGATCGGGGAAATTTGGAGTTGAAGTGCTTGCTATAACTGCACTTATCTTTTAAACACAGGCCTTGCCTTATGTTAATATTACTCAATAGCAGAATATTAAGCATGTATTTGTAAGCCAATAGATCTGAGAGGCCGCAGTTACAGAATCCAGAATTTCTTGCATGGCAGCCTTGGGTTGTGTTGGACATACAGCTATCCCTTCATTACAAGAAACATGATATACAAACATGATCACTGGTACGAAAGTCTCCCCACAACTACTAAAATACTTGAATAAACACAGGACAGGACAGGTTACAGAGTCAGTTTATATCATTCTATAATTCCCAATGAAAATATTTTCATAATAGTACGCGAAAGGGAAATGAGATTCAATTATCTTTTCATTTCACTGCATCATACATACAATAAATTATAATTAACACCACATAAAATGTTTAGGATTTGAGGAATTTACTTGAGCTTATAATTGGTTTTTATATCGCCTTCCAATTATTACTCCATAACAGAATACGGGGAGTTGATTAGACACAATAAAATGGTGCAATAATTAGTTAATTAATTTAAGTAACTGTGTTAGAGATATATCTGATCCTCCGCTGCCAAGAATATGCTTTTGTGCGTGTCATTATATTATCAGTATAGGCATAAGATAGCAATCAGCAGATGTGACCGTTGATGTCACGACCTCTGCACAGGCCGTGGTTAGAACCATCTGCAGAGAATTTTAGCTTGTGTACAGCTACCTCAGTGTGTCACTAAGAGATCTGGAGTGCTGGATTATCTCAGGTGAGCACATTGTTCCACTCCATGCCCCACGCACCGGATGCCACTCAGTTGTGCTGTCATCCCCTTTCGCCCTGTAACGCAACAGAACACATTGCTGGGCTGCGATCTACTGACTCGACTTTACAGCACTCGTCGCCCAAGGGATTGACCACATGGGTAACAGTCATTGTGCACGTGTAGGAGGTGGATCTGAAGGAAAAATACACACAGGAAGAACAGGAGCCCAATATAGCGTAGTAAGCTCTGTAACATGGAACAAAACAAGGTACTCACAAACCTGACTTGGCCAAAAGCACTGTGAGCTCCACTGGATTGCTGCAAAGGCACATTTTTGACCTGAAGAAGTTGGCATTGATGCCCACAAAATACGTTGTCTATTGTCAAGCAATTCCTTACCTTTTAAACTGTTTTTAATTATTTTATTACCTTTTTGAGAGGGGGGCCTCCTACCTCATGCACATGTATATACTGTAACATGCTAATGTACTAAATGTATACTGACTGCTGTTATTGTGGAATTGTTTCTATATGATAGGCAAACATGGCCCTGGCCACATTTGATGATCCCTTACTTACTGTACAGCCCTAAGTAAGGTGACATCCACTCTTATAATGTTATTCATATTATTTATTCATATTATTTAGTATTTTCATAGCTCTGAGATCTTCCGCAGTGCTTTCATAGAGTATATAGTCTTGTCCCTAGTTCTTCCTCAGAGGAGCTCACAGTCTAATCCCTCCTATAGTCATATGTCCATTGTAGTCTAGGGCAGTGATGGCTAACCTTGGCACTCCAGCTGTGCTGGAACTACAAGTCCCACGAGGCATTGCAATACTCTGACTGCTCTAAGCATAACTTGGGGAGGCAGAGGCATGATGGGATTTGTAGTTTTGTCACAGCTGGAGTGCCAAGGTTAGCCATCACTGGTTTAGGGGAAATTTAAAGCAAACCTTAAGTGAAAATAAACTCTGAGATAATGAATTGTATGTGTAGTAGAGCTAGGGAATAGAACATTAGTAGCGGAGAAAAGACTCTCAGATTGTTTTCCAGTACAGGAAGGAGTTAAAAAAATGTCAATTGTTATTCATGCAAAAGAGCTTCTCTGAGTTACTTTACTCGCTGGGTCTAATACAGTCCTGTTTTCTGAAGCACTTAGACAGCCAAGAAGCGGCGAGAGACAGCTTGGATAAGATTTTACTGCAGGAAAGTTCAAAAAGGTCTTTATTTCTGAACTGTGCCAGTATGATGCAATGTTATAAAAAAGCTATAAAAATATGAGACTTTTTTCTTTGCTACTAATGTTCTATTCATTTGCTGTATTACACATACAGTTAATTACATCATAAGTGTTTTTTCGCTTCAGGTTTGCTTTAAGGGGAAGCCAATTATCCTATATGTTCTTGGAATGTGGGAGGAAACCAGGTGCCTGAAGGAAACCCACACAGAAAAAAGGGAGAACCTACAAACATACAAACTCTGTGCAGCTAGTGCCCTGGCTGGGATTCAGATAGGGAATCCACCATGCCACCGCTGCACACTAATGCATTTACATCACAAAGAGGTGCTACTTATTATTTGCAGTGCACCTGGCCTGCTGACTTTGTGATGTCTGCAATTACTTGTGGCGGCATCAGACAATGATCTGCAACAGATTTGCTATTCAACTTGGCCTAAAACCTGACATAAAAATAAGTAAGTACATGAGCAATGCCTTGTGTCTGCAGAACTCTGCCAGAGGACAGCAGGACCGCGTTTTATATAGCAGGCTTCAGTATAATGTACAACACTTTGCATGAGAGGTGGCAGGCTGCAGAGAGATTAATAAATCTCCCCATAGCATTGTGTTTGCTATAAAGCAGATCTAACAGCTCTGCCTTTAGCCCTCATTATCTTATATCAAGATATACGCGAGCTGTGTAATACAGGTAAATGAAACTAAACTCAAAATAGCTGTACTAACGTTCAGGCATAATACATCTCCAGAACCGCCGCTAGTACTATAGCCAGGGAGCCAGAAGCCATACAGAGACACAGAGCTGCCTATAAAATATACAGTTTCCCATAAGTACTGATCTGGTGATCCCTATAGGATTATGAGCTAGAGTAGTGACCAGTTCCAAATAGGTGACTATTTTGAGGTGAACTGGCTTATATTATATTACATTTTTTAAAGTATTATTCACCATTGTAACAATCATCATGGGTTTTATCACTGTTAGTGGCACATACTGTACATACGTATATGGATGTGTGTATGAATTTTTATTGCTATGCACCATTCTATGTATTCTGGTACCGTTACCTGTCTTATGACCAGCTTCAGCAATTTGTGATACAGCAGTGGGATAGATACAATGCAATAGTTTGATCCAGGGGTGTACCTATGGGGGAGCAGCCCCTGACACTGCAGAGGGGAGCCAGAGCTGTGGGGGACCCGCTATGTTTACCCTCCTTGGCCTCACTTGTATGACCCCTAGCAGATTTCCCTCCAGGCTGTGGGAATTGCCAAAAAGCAAGACAAGACAAATAACATTTATATTGCGCTTTTCTTCTGGTGGACTCAAAGTGCTTGAACTGCAGCCACTACGGCGCGCTCCATAGGTAGTAGCAGTGCCCTAGTGGCTGCAGTAGCAGTGTTAGGGAGTCTGGCCCAAGGATTTCTTACTGAAAAAGGTGCTGGCTTACTGAACAGGAAGTACTGAGATTTGAACTCAGGAAGAACGTGTCAGGGGCAGAACCCTTAAAGTGAATGGGAACCGCATTTTTTAAAAAATGAAGCAAATACTTACCTAAGGAGAGGGAAGGCTCTGGGTTGTATAGAGCCTTCCGGCTCCTCTCTCGGTGCCCTCTATCCTGTGCTGATCCCCCCCCGTTTCAATCCCCCACCGAAAGGGTATTTGGAAGTCTTCGGGAGCCTGTCCTCCCAAAGACATGCGGCTCCATACTGCACAGGTGTGAGCGTGCAAGAGAGCGTGCTTGCGCAGGTGCAGTACAGGGCCGCCTTCTTCAGGAGCACTCGGGCTCCCTGAAGACTTCTGAAGCCTCCTTCGGCCGGGAAAAGCAGTATTTGACTAAATTAGTCAAATACTGCTACTGTGCACCTCAGCACTGGAACGAGGGGACCAGGAGAGGAGCGGGTAGGCTCTATAGGACCCAGAGCCTTCCCTCTCCTTGGGTAAGTATTTGTCTCTTTTTTAAATGCGGTTCCCATTCAATTTAACCAGTACACTATCCAGAGAGATGTGTAAACGTTGGAGGGCCCCATCACAGTTTTGCAGAGGAGCCCCATGTTTTGTAGTTAGTTGTGCCACTAATAGGATCAGACCAGAAAAACTGTCCTTTTCTCCCCATGTGCATCAATACTGTCCTTTTCTCCCCATGTGCATCAATAAGTCGTGGTGCCTTTGACCCTGTTCCCAAGTTTACCAGTTGTCCCTCCCTGAGCCTCTTTTGGTAGCTACTAACCATATACCATTATACCATATACCAATGATATACCATATCATTATAGGCACTATAGTCTTGAGGCTGGTATACATGGCAAGCTCCACCCATTTTGACTGTTTTTGCTACCTCCCTGTTCGTTCACTTCTCAATTCAGAACTTTTATATAGCACACAGAAATGCGTATAATGACTTGCTCCTGCGCCTGCACGTGTACAGCACTGTTACCTCTTCTTTCATTTCATTCCATGAATTAGTATAAAGGCGGCACAGCCAGGGGCATGGATTCTGCAGAGGGGCCTGCGTTCATGAGGTCTTCTGTGCCTATAGGCTTTTGAAATGTAAATTCGGCTCTGGTACTAACCAGTATATTGGGGGGAACATACCACAGTTTTGGATTTGCTCAAACCCACTCAGCTTGCCAAAATAATTTGACCTTTGCTAGACTTGCTCAGATCCCTATGCTTGCACAGTTTTGCTGCTTCCAACACATCACCATCATGACTGCCCATAAATGTTACAATCTTCCAAACGTTCAATGGTACGATTGATTGGTTAACGTTAATGGTGCCGATCGACATGGAACGATCATTCTATCGATCTCTGCATCGATACAAACTTTTGAATGATTCTTTCAGTTCGATTTGATCGTTTTTCATTGCCATCTGTTGGTGGGCCTAAAGGATTGTTTTCACGACAATCAGACGGCGGACGATTGATCAGGAAATTTGATCGTTAATAGGTACTTGTACTTGCTGCCTTATGTATCCCATCTCTTGGCAGATACCATTGCAACGAAATAATAAAGTTATTCACTTTACCTGTCTGTGGTTTTAATGCTTCGTCTGACTTGGATTTGAAATGCTTTAGTTTTCTGAGATAAAAGTGAGCTTAAGCAACCAATACAGTAACATCACTCCATTTGCGGCATCGATATCCAGCCGATTCAATCAAAATGATTGAATCCGGCAGGCATTGACACTGCAGCGTGTCTGCCCGATCAATCATTTTGCTCAATTTCTGGTCCAATTCAATCTAAATGATTGATCCGGCATGCTGGAGAGATCTAGTTCGAAAGGGGTTGGTTGGGTGTGCGACGGTAGCTGCATTTCATTTCCTGACGACCAATCGACTCCCAGCCGGTGTAATGAAAAATATTGCAACCTGTAATATTTTGCAACTTGAATGGACTGTGCTTAAAGGAGTTATCAGGCAAAAAAAAAAATGAGTTTCACTTACCTGGGGCTTCTACCATCCCCATGCAGCCATTCTGTGCCCTCGTAGTCACTCGCTGCTGCTCTGGTCCCCCTCCGTCAGCTCGTTTAGTTTTTGCCGACCTCGGGGTCGGCGGGCCGCATTGCATACATTTTTACGCATTCCCGCTGGTGCAGGAACATTAACACATACTAAACGAGCTGACGGAGGGGGACCAGAGCAGCAGTGAGTGACTACGAGGGCACAGGATGGCTGCATGGGGATGGTAGAAGCCCCAGGTAAGTGAAACTCATTTTTTTTCTGCCTGATAACTCCTTTAACTGCGCATATGCACCATTTTTCACATTTCCCGGCTTTCATTAATTGCAACTGCCAGTGTTTAGTTCCTTCCGGGGGGGGGGGGGGGGGGGTTATTAGTTGCCCACCAAGGGGGGTTATTGCTTCCCTCCGGGGGGGTTATTAGTTGCCCGCCTGGGGGTTATTAGTTGCCCGCCAGGGGGGTTCTTAATTCCCTCTGGGTTGGGGGGGGAGTTATTAGTTGCCCAGTAGAGGAGGGTTCTGTGGGAGAATAAGGTTAGGTTGGGTTGAGTTTTCTGACACAAATACATTAAAATCAATGGTTAGGTTGCACTTTCTGATAGCTATAAGTATAAATTATTGCAACCGGTTTGAAAATATTATAAAGTTGCAAACATTTTCACCACACCGGTCTTAATCCATGTAAAATGTGTTCCCCCAGGCCCATTGCACGTGTTGTTGGCTCTCCTGTCCGCTGGCACGTCTCCTCACGTGTTCAGCGTCTTTCACCCTCGGTGATTTAAGGAAGACACTGGACACACATGCTGGCGGATATGTGAGCTGCACCGCTTCCACACTCAACATGGGAGGGACGGGGTCGGAACATTCAATGTGTTGTGGAAGGGGGCGCGGGTGCTAGATAGATTGCATGCTGGAGTGTATTGGAAATCAGTGTACAGTGTGAGGGCAGGTTATAGATCCCTCTCTGATCACATTTGAACAGAGAGGCATCTATCTGATGGTCGATGTGGTGGCCATCAAGTAATGTATGGTCACCTTTATACACTTCCCAGCTGTGAGACACTGTCACATCCAACCCCAACCCTGTCTCTTATTTGAAAATAGGAATGTTAGTGGCTTTGTGGGGTATGGAGGGTTAATCTCAGTAGAGTAACACAAACCTCTCCTCTCCCCAGCTATGGCAGCCTTGCATTTACAGGAGATCTGCTGAGGATTTATTTTATGAGACTGCTGTCACTGTAATTCCTCTTCCCTCAGAAATAGCCTTACACTGGTTGATCTGCGTTCCGTTACAACAAATGTGCACCCTGTTGCTGTGCACCCTCCTCACTCTGCCCAGAATCCCCCACATCCTCTATTTAGTCACGCCACCCCGAGAGGCGAAGGTGTAATAGGTGTAAAGGTGGAGAAGAAGAACGAGCATAGAATGTAAGGAGTAGACAGGAGAGGGGGCTGAGGTGGGCGATAAGGAATAAAGGGGTGAATGGCGAAGGGTGGGGACTGCAAGATGATGGAGAATGGAGGAGTTTGAGACATACGACAGCAGGAGATGGCAATGTGAGGGTGGGGACAGCAGAAGAAAAGCTAATATAAGGAGAGAGGGTGGTGCACAGAAACAGTTCTGTGTATATAGGAGGTGTCAGGCCTCACAGCCTATGATGCTCTAAATCCAGAATGCATTAATCAGGCTTTGGAATGGAGGGGGTCCTTTCTCTTCACACCCCCAGCCAGCCATGCAGAGACATCTGTGTGGGTGTAGAGATGTGTTTTTTTTTCATCCACAAAGTGGGGGTAAGATGCAGCAGAGGACAGACTGAGAGCATGAGAAATGACTATAGGGTTCCAGTATCCATCCTTTAGGGACATCTTGCTTCTCAGGATGCTGATGTTACATGTCCTAGGGAATCCTAAAGGGCTGAGCTTGAAAAGCCCTCAGCAATGACTCATTCTGATTGCTGGAGATCAGAGTAGTCCTGTACTCCTATGTAGTTCACCATGATGTTACAGGAGGAGAGGATCAGGCAGTGCTGGGCTCTTTAATATTAATTGATGTACTGACTGCACACTTCATGTCTGGGATTAGCCCATGGTGGACTCTGTATAATGTTAAGTGATATAGTGACGGATTATCAGGATCGGATCAGATGATATGTCACTCCATTAAGTGATGTACTGACTACTGAGTTTGTGGTGAGGATAGTATTAGAGAATACTGTGCGATATTATATAGTGTTAAGCTATATATTCTGCTGGATCTTTATTTTATTGTCATCTGTCATATATGCGATATAAAGCCCAATATTATCAAGCAATATATTATTAAAATAAGGCAATGGTGTTTTGTAACATATTATATCAAGCGATGTGCAGGTGGATTATGGGGCTGGGGACAGGCAGTTCTGGGCTCTGTGTAAGATTGAGTGATGTGTCATGTACTTATTAATATCAGACGGACAGTTTCCTCATCAAGCGAAAGACTGATTTGTCCATTATCTCCAGGATCATTATGCTGCTCTAGATCCAGTGTTTGATGATTTGTGTAGTGTAAGCTGCATGCGTTTCAGTATTGGGTGCATGCATTTTACCAATTGCAAGGACACCTTTATTGTATTAATCACAGTATACTGTTCCTACTAGCATCATCCTAATTTCGCCATGAGCAAACGCAATGCACACACAATTTTTGGTGTAATTGCCTTTCTGGCCCAGTGGGACTTCACAAGTACACCAAAAATCACAGAGCTAGAACACAGAAAGAAACATCTCCGATTTCCCTGTGTGATTTGCAGAGGAGACGAACTATAAAGCACAGCACTGACTCTTTCACTGCCAGGCTATAAAGCACAGCACTGACTCTTTCACTGCCAGACCATAAAACACAGCACTCACTCTTTCACTGCCAGACTATAAAGCACAGCACTGACTCTTTCACTGCCAGACTATAAAGCACAGCACTGACTCTTTCACTGCCAGACTATAAAGCACAGCACTGACTCTTTCACTGCCATACTATACAGCACAGCACTGACTCTTTCACTGCCAGACTATGCACTGCTTGTGGAAACAGGCTGTATCTACATTGGCAACTGATGTTTTGTGCAGGATTATACTACTGGATTATTTATAATATTCACCTGTGTGCTTATGACCTATAGTATAATATCAGGGCCAGATTAAAATGCAGGATTCCATATAATATCTTAAAATGACTGTATAGTAGTAAGACAGCACCAGTACTGATTGTGTTTACATAATACACAGGGATATACAGTTCAACCTGAATTTATAATATCAGGCCATGATGTGTTTCATCACGCCCAATGCTGTACTAAGGCTCGATTCACACTGCACCAGATGAAAAACTGGCCCATCTTCCAATTAAAGCAATCACTTTGTTACATTGGGCATCAGTTTTTCATGTGGTTTTCCATTGTGTTTGCCACCCTCTTGGTATATCTGTTGCAGCATCTTCTGCTGCTGCTGCCGCTGCTATGCTGATCCCAGAGCCACATCAGAAGCACCAGGCTCCCATTGGTTTGTGAAAAAGACCAATGAGAATCCTCCCTGAGTACCAGGGAGGATTTTCATTGGTCCATTACTCAGTGAACCAATGAGAATCCTCCTTGGGGAGGGACAATTCCCATTTGTCTATTGCAGAGCAGTGGGAGCCTGATGCTTCTGATGGGGCTCTGGGATCTGTATACTGGTGTTTCTTTGGTGCAGGGACCCAAATGGATGACGGCAGCAGCAGCGGTGGAGGACCCGAATGGTCTGTTGCATGCAAGCATCTTGGGAAATGTAAGCAGCGAGCAGATAGAGGGAATGGACACAGTCCATTCTCATAGGCTTACATTGATTTTGTTGGTCTCCGTTGCCATCCGCTTTGTCCAGCTGATCCGGAAAAGTCATATAGGTCCAAAACTTGAGTGCTGTTCACTAGAACGTACCGATTGGATTTGTTTTGAATGGACTAATGTGTACGGGTCCTATTCCTATGTATAAGATTTGTTCACGTCCATTCAAATCTGCTAAACGTTGCCAGTGTGAACCCAGCTCTGTTACTGCTGTATCCTGAACAGTGTCTAATGCTGTACTGTGTGTGTTATGCTATACTTTTCACTCTATTGCATTGCAAAAAACTGGATGTATTTTTTTATGTAGGACTGAATAACTGTATGCTATTAGCCAGGTCTGGATAAGATACAATTTTTCATGCTGTATTAGCTGAATGTATCTTATAGGATAGGGCTTGGTTCCACATAATAGCTAATACTGTATTACCTCTGTAGGGCACAATTCGTAAATAAACTAGTCTTGAAGTCTGTATCATAATGGGTGGTAAGAAACTCTCTGCATGCGCAACCGTGACCCGGCGTGCACACCGCAGCCTTAACCCCAGCTCAACCCACCATGAGCGCACCCGTGGCTGGGCACTCAGGCAGACACGGACACAGCCCATGGATACAGATCCCAGGGCATGTATTAGGTAGGTTATAAAAAGGAAGCTAAGAAAATAATTTGTTACAGCAATGAGAGAGATGAGCAATTGAGTCCCACCTAAACCCAAAACTGAAGTTATTCTAAAAGCTTAAATGTTGTTCAGTGCAGGGCGGTTCCTGGCCATTTTGGTGCCTCAGGCTAGTCCCATATTGTGCCCCCCATCTTATGAATAGGATCATAGCCTATATTAATTTGTTTTGCCAGGAAAATATATAGCTATCAATATCTCTGATATACACAAAATATTTCCAGGCCAGATACACCAAAACCAGCCCAAACTCACTGAAACCATTAAACAAACCCTCCTATAATTGTAAGGGGTGTGTAGCTACTTTATAAAAATACATTTATAAGTATTTGAACAGCCTGGCTTTACATGTCTGAATATTGTCCTAAAAATCCAAAAGTGTTGCAGGTCAAACCTTTATGGCTTGATTAACACATTAATAGCACCTGCCTTACCAGTGCCCATTTAGGTGTTAAAATTTAACATCCATCCATGTCTTAACAGAAATGACAGTTGTGTATTCCTATAAAGCAATGTGCTAAGAATAGCTCTGCATTGCCCCCTCCTGCAGGTGTCACCCCATGCACCTGTCTGGTATGCCTATGCCTACAAACAGCCATGGTTTTATGTAAATTACAATTATTACTTTTAGAATTAACATTTTAAAATTAGGAATCTGTTTTATAGTTGTGTTTAACTGCACCTGTATGGCTTTCTGAGCAGACTCGGGAGCCTTCCGGTGTCTTTCTTTCTGTTCAGAGAGAGGGGTCTTGAAAATGTGCTTCCTGTGAGCTTATTATAAGTCTGCAGCAGAACTAACACTGAAAATGGGTGAGGTGGGTGATGAGCTGAGCAGCTACGGACAAATGAGCAAATAATTTCCTTATCTCTTCCTCTGTCACTGCCCTTTGCCAACAGATTCAGCCACCGTTGTTCTGCTGTGAGGAGTCACATGGTCACACCTGATTGACCGGCCCACATATTGAATATATAGATGGTAGGAAGCAAGCTATAGTGCACAGGCAGACTAATCTAACTCATGACAAAGGTAGTTTGTGTACCACTTCTGCTTCTGTGCACTGTTTTCATCCATTTATAAACATGATTGCTACTAGGATTTGCCTAGTTAGGTTCGGTCTAATCTGGCTTTAAAGGCCAGCTCCATTTTTGTTTAGAAAAAATGTTTTCAATTTAGGCTGTCATTTGGCACTGTATATTGCAAGGATTAGTGGCATGTGTTTTCAGCTTGATTACGGTACTTTGGTTTCTTTATGACTATAAAACATTAGCATTCTATGGTGTTTCAAATAGAGACTGGCAGATAGGAGGAGTCAGTAGATGCTGCCACCAGGCCCGGATTTACCTCACAGGAGCCTATAGGCTTAGATGACTTCGTCCTCCATGAACCTACAAACCGTCACCAAACTGCAGCATAAGTGTGCTGCCTGACCAAGCTGTCAATTCTCCCTTACTTCCATTGCCTGTCATAGGTAGCTCCAGGTGCTCCTTAGTATTAGGTAGCCAGAAGTAACCTCAATAATAAGTAGCTATAGGTGCTCCCAAGTATTTGGTAGCCAGAGAAAACTCAGTATTAAGTAGCAGGAGGTGCTTCTGACTGAAGGGAGATTTTGTCAGTGGAATGCCAAGAGCTGAGTGAGTAACCTATTATTTACACTCTCATCAGGACTCTGCATAGGGAAGGAAGGAGGGAGGGAGCTGCCTTTCCATCATCAGGCTCCTCTAGGCTCGTGCCTACAGTGCCTTATGGTAAATCTGGCCCTGGCTGCCACTCAGTGAATTAGTCAACTTACTAAAGATAAGTCTCTAAATACAAAGACTACCATTGCCACTGTTGTAAGGCTTCAAAGAAGAGGAATTGGAAGTAACTGGAAAAGGAAAGATAATTTCAATAACAATTAATCGCAAAAAGACTCATACATTACTGATCTATATCTATGGCAGTTGCTTAATATGTTTTATGAAATTGAAGTTTCCCTTGACAGTTCCTCCTTGTTTAACGTACATAAAAAAGTTGCCATAGGTTTTGCAGATTACACGTCTGTACTTTTTGAAGTGATTAAACTAAAAGCACCCCAGGGAAAATGTACCACTGCTCTACATCACAGTTTTTATCAGTAAGCTGTTCAAAATACATTGGATATGCAAAGAAGCACTATTATGAAAAATGATGAATGTGAAATACATATACTGTACTTTTTTCTCAGAGTTAAATGCATTGTAAAGGGATTTTTCCCATTTAGCTGTCAGTTACAGTAGGTAGTATGCGCTTTGGTCCAGTGGCAGAAAAGCTATTTACAAATGTTTTGTTGTTGTATTAACCAAAAAGCTCAAAACCCTTCACCAACAGGTTTTGAACTATCACATCGTTGGGGATTGTCAAAGTTCCCTCCCCTTCCCAAATCACACCCTGAAGCAAACCTTTACAAACATACTAGCTAGCCGTCCTATTTCCTTTCTTTGCATTCTGGCAGTTCTGTTCCACTGCCATCCAGGGAGTGCTTTTAAAAAAGAAAGGAATTCTTGAGAATCCCCTATGAGGAGACTGACTACTCCTGTGAGGATCTCTTTCAAATAAATAGCCTTACAGTTTAGTTCACAGGCCAAGCCTGAGTCAAACAGGGCCATGGTGAGAGTATCATGCACTTACACTAGTACTAATAATAATTTTACATTTGCGCAAATTGATGGTTGGAACCCCTGGTACCTAATAGCAGACTATTTTATGATCTCCAACCTTAGTTAATCAGGTTCCTTGAGTGATTTGTAATGTCCAGTGATCACCTGAACAGGTGTGGACTGGACTCTACTCTCCATTTAAATCCGGAAAACCCAACTTCAGATAAGCCTAGTGTGATAAGGATCACAAAATGCATGGCTCCAGTATAATGTCTAGTAATCTCCTGACTATAGATTATGAGGATAGGATCAGGCAGGGTTGGTTTCTATATAATTCTGAGTAATGCACTGACTAGCTAAGCCGGTCAGGATTAAACCGTGTTCACGTTCTATATGATAGCCACTGATCTGGTGATAGATAAAGTGACTGTAGAGAATGATAACTTTGTGCAACAAGTAACTGACTTGAGAATTAAATACAATTCCCATCATCTAATCATATATCACATTCTGTTTTCTCTTAGCCAATACAAGCTTGAGGAGTTACAATGACCACAGAGGTGGGGGCTGGCACCGAACTTAATCCTGGGCCAGACGGACCTGCTCAGGATGGGGTACACAGTCCTGCTTTGTTCCCACACGACAACCCACAGACGCCCGTCAATAATGTAGACAGAACGGGAGCAGGCGAGAGAGAGAGTTCGCAAAGATTTTCAGAAGTGAGTATATGTGCTTAACTTAGTCATACTTACATGATGTAATAGAATGAAAGGCAACAATAAGGTACACTGTATGTGCCAACTTGATGTCAGCAGCTAGTAGATTCAGTAACAGCAGTGCTAAGAGCTGCGAAGAAGCACCATCTGGGATCTTATGAATATATTTTAGTTGGTGCATCTTGTATTGGCTGAAGCTGAAAGAGGCACCATCCATCTGTGTGTTGATGAATATCTGAGGGTTAGCAATTTGTGTAGTGGCTGCATCTACTGTATGTCTGTGGATTTGGTAAATCTGTGTAGGTTGGTAAATCTTGTAACAGTGGCTGCTGGGGGAAGTGGCAACTCTCACTTTGTGAGTCTGTAAGATGCTGAATCTTGTAATGACTGCATCTGGATCTCAGGGAGGTGCACACTACAATAGCTACATCTGGAAAGAGTATCGTCTGTGGATTGATGGATCTCTGTTGGTAGGCAGATTTGTTATTGACTGCAACTCTCAAACTTGTCATCGGAGAACTGGTGATTCTCTGTGGTAATTTTCCTGTAATAGCTGCAACTGGATGGTCCCTCACCTATTTAATGGTGATTAATAGCTACTAATACCCAGCTGACAACATTGAATCTTGATTGTGGATGTCGCTGTGTAGGCCTACTGTCCATCAGTGACAATAGAAGCAGAACATTAACTAACCACCATTGTCATCCCAATTTTATAACAAATATTTATGAACACAGGAATCAAGTCAGTGACCTCAAGTGGTCAGTAAGTCATTCCCTACTTATGACAGGCTATTGCAAGTTGTCTTCTAGTCATAGCTGCTGGTATTAATTTAGGCTTCAGACCAATCCGTGGTGCTGAAGTTTATTGTCAGAGTCATGTCAAAAAATCTGACAGAATGAAGCAGGTCATTATGCTGCTGTTGGTTTGAAAGACGGCACTTGGCAATAACAGTTGATGTTGGCATCCAGGGATCTGTCAGCCATGAGCATTATTATGGCCATGAGGGGTTAATTTAGGAACTGACGAGGGGCTTCTGTGTAGCCAAAATGAAAGCTTTTAAGAGTTTGCGCCCTAGTGCATGGATTCTGCACTGACATTAAAGTCAACAAAAAGAAGAACATTAGTAACTGGTAAGCGGTAATGTTAAAGAGTACTGTAGGGGGAGCTTAGCTTTATATGTTACGGAACCACAGTTGAGGTTTTTGGTCAGGAAAGATTAATGTTAGGGAATGAGGAGTTGAGGATGGTGTTAGGATTAATGCTAGAGGGGGAGAGTAGACTTTAATAGGAAGAAGTTAACACTAGGAGGAGGATTTTAGGCAAGGGATCAGGAAAAGAGGTTATGCTAAGGGGATTGGTTATTGTCAGGCAACTGATGGGCTAGATGAAATTGTAACATCATCATAAACTGCACTGCATGTCTGAAGTAACTGAGTATAAGCCATTGTTTTACCAGTATCAGGCACCTGCACTGCATGCACTGGACCATACCAATACGTACCCCTTGAAGCAGACACCTTTGAGCTATGTCAGTGAAGGGTGGGTTACACCTTTACACCTTTCCTGAGTTTTCTCCTATTAGATAAATTCATTTTTGATTTAACGTTTTGCCACTTTGCAATGGAAAAAGTACCAAAAAAGTAGGTGAAAAAGTACTATCAAAATTATTTTAAAGAGACTCTGAAGTCTCAAAAAAACCCAGTTTCATTTCAGATTGCTGTTAAGTATTAATGTGCCACTTAAAACGCTGCATACCTGCAGCTGAATACTCACTATAACCCTCCAAAATTCCCGGGGAAGATTTGTGCGGCACTTCCGTGTAGAGGCAGAGCTTTTGGCTGTTGCGCTGCCTCTACTCACGTCCATCTGCGCTGATCGCCGCCTCTCCCCGCCCCTCTCAGCCTTCTTTCACTGAGAGGGACAGGGGAGAGGCGGCGATAAGCGCAAATGAACGTGAATGGAGCCAGAGCAACAGCCCAAAGCTCTGCCTCCTTTGGGCAGCAAAATCCACAACAAAGAAAGTTGTGGATTGTTGCCCAGGGATTTCGGGGGGTTATAGTGAGTATTCAGCCGTGGATATGCAGCGTTTTAGGTGGCACATTAATATTTACCAGCAATCTGAAGTCTTAAAAAAAAAACTTTTTTATTTCAGAGTCTCTTTGAATATTTGCTTGCTGGTGGTTAAAAATACATTTTATTTACAAGTTGTGAAAATATCACACTAGGATAAAATGTAAGGTGAAAAAGTGAATTGCATATGGCCCATTAGCAACAACTTGGAACTAAATGCTCTCAAAACCATGGAGATGATAATAGACTTTAGGAGATCTCCCCCCCCCCCAGCACCTCCCCTTAACCATAAATGGATCCACAATAACCCAAGTAGAGTCATTCAAGTTTCTTGGGTCCACGATCTCAAACGACTTAAAATGGGACAACAACACCGCCACTATTGTCAAGAAAGCACAACAGAGAATGTACCATCTGCGGCAGCTGAAAAAGTTTGGCCTACCTCAAAATCTAATGGTGCATTTCTACACTGCAATCATCGAATCCACCATAACATCATCCATGACTGTATGGTTCAGCTCCTGCTCAGCATTAGAAAAGGGGAGGCTGCAGCGCATCATCCGATCAGCGGAAAGGATAATTGGCTGTAGCTTACCTTCCCTGCAGGATCTTTACACTAGCAGGTGCAGAAAGAGAGCATCCAAAATTGCCTCTGACCCCTCTCACCCAGCTCACTCCATCTTCCAGCGCATGCCTTCAGGAGTAAGATTCCGGTCAATCGCTACCAAAACCTCTAGACACAGGAACAGTTTTTTTCCTCAAGCGGTAGCCATACTTAGTGCTGAACCACGTTAGAGCTAGGACTGAAAGTAACCAGCACAGAACTAAACATGAACAATTCTCACATTGCTTACTGCCACTATACTTATAATGTCCTTAACTTGTAATATTCACACTGTCTGTCCTTGTATTGTTTTTGTTTGTGTTTGTTAAGCAACTGCCAAGACAAATTCCTTGTAGGTGCAAACTTAGGCCCGGTTCACATTAGCGGTGGCTATCCGGAATAGCCGTGCCGGAGCCGCACCGCATGCTGGCCGGACGAAACGGACGCACGGCATAGCAATATAAGTCTATGCCAGGGTTCACATGTGTCCGTTTCGTCCGGACCGGAGCCGGACCGGATCCGGACTCCGGTGTCCGTTCCAACATGCGCTATTTTTTGGTCCGGCTCCTCCGGCAGCTGTATCCGGGGCGGAGCCGGACTGCACCATCCGGCCAATGGAAACCAATGAGAACCGGAGAGCGCACAACACACTGGCAAAAAATCCGGATGTTCTACCCCACTTCCTATGAGGATTGTTGCGGCGATATTGTATCGGGGACACATGGGCAACCATTTTGGAGTGGAGCAGCACGAGCTGGAGATGTTGGCAGCATGTTGGAGGTGGAGGTGAGTGCTAAACAGCGGAGGGCCTGATTCCACAGGTCCCCCTTCTGCTGACCTCCCAGACCCCAACATTTTTTTTTGTTTTTATACAGGTTGTTATCTCTTTAAGAATCCGGATCCGGACCGCAACCGTGTTCATACCGCACGGAAACCGTATGCAACCGGACCGGATCCGGACAGGAACCGTACGGTTCAGGTCCGATCCGGCTCCGGTGCGGTCCGGACATCCGGTGCGGTTTTTGCAAAACCGCAAGTGTGAACCGGGCCTTACTTGGCGAAAATAAATTGATTCTGATTCTGATTCAATTCACTTTTTCTGCTAAAGTTTTCTCCTAGGTGATATTTTTACATTTTATCAATTAATTGACTTTTAAGCCACCAAGAAGCAAGAATATACTCATAATAATCTTACTTTTTCACCTTTTTCATCATTTGCAAAGTACTGAAGTTATTTTAAGAAAAATGATCTCCTATGAAAAAAAAATAGTAGAAAAAGTGAATTGTGAATTTGGTAAAAACAGTGAATAAGGGCTATTGTCTTACTCCAGAAGAAGTTACATACAAATGTTCTTTTACACTACATGTGATTCTGATTTCCAATTTTGATGCGATTTTACATGCAAATCCGATTTGTGATACGATTATAAAAAGTTCTGCATGCTGCGTTTTTTCTGCATTATTTTTCTTGTGTTGCTTGCATCCAGTGAAAATCCCAAATCACACCCACAAATGGAAATTGGAATTGAGATTTGCAGTGTAAAAGAAGCCCAACATAGAATATTACCAGATCAGACAATCAACAAATATTCTAATTCCACAGATTTATAGAAAGGGGCATGACTTGTGATTTAACCGGAAAGGAAGAGGGTCCGCTGTATGTCAGTGGATGAAACCTTTATTAATGGACATGCCCTAGACAGCCAGGGCAAGCATCAAGTAGCTGACATGTTTCGGACTAACCGTCCTTAATCATAGCTTGTGATTTAACCGCTTGCTGCTATCTGGACGTTTATAAATATCCTGTTTTTGCATCCAAATAGAATATTTATATATGTCCACATGCACATACACACACATTCGTTCCCTTCAGCCCATGGCAAGTGGTGAAAGCTGATAGCCAGTTCTGGCTGCTATTGTACCTTTTAAATATAAACCACAATTATTTCTGTATATTAGTGGAATTTGAATACCTTGACTAGTTTAGTATATATATAAACTAATATAATGGTATGGTATGTGCTTATCAGAAAAGTGCATTTGCAAAGCTATTTCAGCACATAGGGTAGCAAGGTTGCAAAGATTGTGTGAATTTAGGCACATTCACGGGTCTGCATTCACCATCATTTCTTGACAACATCCATAAGAATTGAGAAAGTTTCCTACTGGCTGCTGCAGTGTGAAGGTCTTACCCTCACAAGTTCATTGTCATGCCCTTCATGTCATTGCTGTGAGTGGCACTAGGCTGACTGCGTGTCAGGTATAGATGAGCGCTCCTAGAATGCACATATACATGTGTAGATGAAATTTGGAGATATTTCAAAGGTCAATTCATATCCTAACATCAAGTGATCTTCTACACGCCCTTAGGATGCTTGTCCTTTGAAGAGATAGCTGGCTTTGCTGTTACTAACCATGGTTTTTGTATGATAGCATTTTCTCCATGTTTATGTGGACTCTAGGATGAAGAGAGGCTTGATGCAATGCCCGACAGAACAACCCCCTCCCACAATCAACGATCACCACAGAAACAATCTAGGAAACCCAAGATGGCGCTCTGCAGGGTGACCCTTCTGGATTCTTCACACTATGAGTGTGAGGTGGAGGTAAGACATATACCCGAGAAAAGGGCAGGTGGTAAAAGTAACTGGGCTGTTTCATGTTGTTATTTCTTATGTTATACAACCATGTTATAATAAAGTGCGTTGTAGAGTAAATTAAACTATACATATCAATTCATTTGACTCCAATTTTACTAGAGCCATAAACACTATAGGCAAATTGGCCATTGATAAATTGTGGAAATCTGTGGCCTATGACAGCACCCAAATCCCAAATTAAGCTGTCTCAATGTATGGTGGCTGCTAGTGTTGCTTGTTTTAACCAGAACTTGTGGAGGAAGCAGGTGACCTGATTTACTGATTTGCAAGGCTCCTATTGGCTGGTCATGATATTACACTTCACCAATTTGCATATAATCTTCCCATATCAATTATGACATTATAATGTTTAATAGAAAACAAACTTTTGTTTTACTGTTTAAGATGGCAATGTTTTAATAAAGCAAACTTTTGTTTTCCATAGCATTTTAGTAAGGGGGCTTTTAGGACCATTGTAGCCCCTTACACACTCCATTGAGTTGTAGTTCACCATGAGCTTGCTGGTTAGTCTGTACTTTTGGGTGTTTCAAGTCCTACTCCATAGAGCCACATTAATCCATGCCATGCACTGATGAAGACCAACCAGTCTGAAACAGTCTGTATGCATGTTGGATTATTGTGGCTCTGTACAATTAACAGTTGACACATGATTGCATTCCAGCGGATCTGGAGGTGTGTTTAACGTCTAAGGACGACTATGGTTGACTTGCATATTTCAGCAGTGATGCACTGGGAGACATCTCACAGCTAACTCCATCCTTTATTATCACAAATACTTTCTGTTTTAAGAAAGCAAACTTTTGTTTTCCATAGAAAATCACAATACATAGAGGACATAATTACACCTCTTAGGTTTTCACACTACCTAGTAAGACACCTTAGCTCACCAAATAACATTACAATAAATACCATAACATTAAAATACTGAAAGCAAACCTGCAACATACAAAAAGAGTTAGATACCTACCTAAGTAGAGGGGAGCGTCTGGATGGTCCAGGGGCTTCTCACGTCCAGCTTGACCCTGACTGTGAGCAGCTTTATGCTACTGTGCAGGAGGAAAGTGTGGCCACAAGGTCATATTCAATAAGCTCTTGTCTGATATGTTAAGTGGGACCCTGTGCAGGATTTATGCAGAATGTATGGCCTCACATCAGGGCCAGTTCTAGACTTCTTGCAGCCTGAGGCAAAATTGTGACGATGACCCAACTCCCCCGCCCCGACTTGGAATGATCACACAGCACCTGACAAAATGTTATAGCTGTGGTGAGGCCCTCCCTCCCCCCCCCCCCCCAATACCCTCAGTAAAGGTAGGTAGCCAGGTATAGGTGTCCCCAGTATTGGTAGCCGGGCACAGTTGCCCGCAGTATAGGTTAGCCAGGTACAGTTGCCCCCAGTATAGGTTGGCCAGGCACTCTCTTCACTTCCTGTTTCTGCCAGATGCTGCACCTGAGGAAGTCGCCTCACAGGACTGGGCCTGCCTCACACGTTTCTCAGTGCACTGCAAGAAAATACCCAGTCTGCTGATTGAGATCTAAAGGGTGGCCTAATATTGTGGTCAGTCCTACTAGTGTAAATACACCAGGCCCTCCCCTGGCCAGTGTGAGTCATTCTGTGTAGGAGAGTACAGAAGTCTCATATAAAGAGAGATTCACGTACATACTGTATCTCATTGTGTGATTAATTCCTAACTTGAATAAATGGTGCTTTCTGTATTTTCTTTGCATTCAGTTTAAATCCTACAGTATAAAATCACAACTGGAGGCTGAAGTGGAATCTAATGGTTGATATGGAGCAATGCTGACAGCTATGAAGCCACTTTGCTTGGTTTCCTATGACAATACCATGAGCTGACTCTTTCCTGTATTACAGAAACACGCGCGGGGTCAGGTCCTGTTTGACACTGTCTGTGGTCACCTCAACCTCTTAGAGAAGGATTACTTTGGGCTGACGTTCTGTGACTCTGACAGCCAGAAGGTACAGGTGATTATGACTTTATTTTGCAGTAGAGATGAACAGAAGTCTTGCAAATAATCAATTTTAGAGTGAAAAGTGTTGTTTTGCTTCTATAGATTTTTTGCATTTTGGCAAGTAATAGTGCAAGGTGGCATATACTATAGGACAAATGCTGCTATTGGCCTCTTTCTGATGTATGTTGAATGGGTGAACTCAAAAAGCACTCCTCTGAAGACCACCCTCTAGGTGGTGCTGATCACACTGTTCTCTGCCTTAGGTAGGCTAAAGCAGCAATAAAGAAGAAATGCAGCAGGTGCCATAAGATGGTGTAAGAATATGATACTTACTAGAGAAAAGGCCATTGCTGCAACCTTGGTTGAATTTTTGGCATGCTGGTCTTCAGTTGCCATAAGGTGCACCTCCAAACCACTTTCTGGTAATCTTTCTAGGCCCTCATCTATAGACACTTATGGATGTCTATTGTGGATTGACTAATTAGATTGTCAGGAAAGTGGAATTGCAACTGGAGCATGGCCGACACCAAAATGGTGATATTTCCACAGCAAAGATCCAACAATGGCCTTCTCTACGGTGAGTAATGTGATCTTATTCAAATTCACCTCCACCCACTCCATCGTATGTTCCTGGGAGGAAGTACGGTACTTCTTTGAAGCAGCTACAATCACATGTATCCAGAACCACCATTTAGCTAGAGCTACTAACTAGTCTAACCATTTAGTTGGTTGTTGGGTTTTTATTTCTTCTGTATTGAAAAATATCATTAAGTATTAATGTTTAAAGGACACCTGCCTAAGCTGCCTAAGGTAAGCACAGAGGTATGTTCACGCTGGATTCACATACCTTTGTGTGTTGTCCATTCCTCTCCTCGTTTCGCCGATCTTTGTAATCATTCCTTGAAAAATGTTACTTTTGGTTTTAGTCATATTTTCAGTAAGGAAGAAGCAGACTTTCTGCAATGCTCCTTCCGCTTAAGGATGGTGAAAGGGTGGGGAAGAGGAGGGAATGGGAGGGTGACAGGAGGGAACAATGCAGAAAGCCGCCCCTTCCTGTCTAAAAAATTGACTTCAGCTAAAAGTCAGATTTTTCAAGCAGTGATTAGGGAGACTGGGGAGAACGGATAATACACAGAAGTATGTGGGTTACCTCTGTGCTTAACATGGTTAGTTTTGCCTCAGGTTAGCTGTGCTTTTACTTCTTTATGACCACTCCACGCCAGTTGGCGTGGAAGCAGTGGTAGCCCCAGGACCGCTCAACACCAACTGGCGTGAAGTCCTGGGGTGGGGTTTTGCAGGTGATCCTCCGCTTGAATGACGGAGCTCTGCTATCGCCACTAGGAGACTGTTAGATGGCGAAACCGCCGTCTATTTACATTGTACAGCCATGTCACACGGCTGTCCCCTCTGGAGGCTCAGAAAGTGATTGGCTCTCATAGGCTGATGCCACTGTTATTGGTTGTTGGTGGGGGGGGGGGGTTGTGATTAAGTTATTGGCAAAGGGAGGAGCGCTGACAGGTGAGAATTGTTCTGGTCATAAAGGGGAAAAACCCCTCAGTGGTCAAGTGGTTAATACCCCCCAAATCCCTGGGGCAAAATTCAGGGCTCCTTCCGGGTAGAGGCAGAGGCAGTAGCTCTGCATCTGCTCTCATCAATCTCTGCCTCTCCCCACCCCTCTCAGTCTTTTTTTACTGAGAGGGGCGGGAGGAGGCGGAGATCGGCTGCGGGAATGCAGCATTTCAGCTATGGTCTTCTTGCTGAAGAGGACTGCCCAGTAAAAAGATGTATTTTTTTAGGCTTCAGACTCTGGTAAAGCAATAGAAGGACACCTGAACTGAGAAGAATAGGCTGCCATATTTATTTCCTTTTAAACAAAACCAGTTGCCTGGCGGTCCTGCTGATCTCTTTGGCTACAGTATCTGAATCACACACGTGAAACAAGCATGCAACTAAACCAGTCAGGCTGCAGTCAGAATCATTTGATTTGCATGCTTGTTAAGGGTCTAGGGTTAAAAGTATTAGAGGCACAGGATCAGCAGGACAGCCAGGCAACTGGTATTGTTTAAAAGGAAATAAATATGGCAGCCTCCACGTTCCTCTTAGTTCAGGTGCCCTTTAAACAGCACAAAACTGCAAATATTATACATTTATATAAGAGTGACATCTTTCACAGCTCTTTACAGAGAACATGGCAATGTCACTAACTGTCCCGCAGAGAAGCTCACAGTCTAGTCAAACGTCTGTACAGTAGTCTTAGGACCCTAGTGCTCCAAGGCAAGAGTGCTATCAACTACACTACATTGTCCATAATTAAATACTTTGGGCTTGATTCACAAAAGAGTGCTAACTGTTAGCACGGCCGTTTTCGCACGAATTTTCGCATTGCGCACGTTCGCGAATTTTCGCGCTAAACGATAATGGTTTTGCGCGCAAACGCGAATTTTCAGGCGAAAACGATATCGATTTTGCAGTAAAATTCGCGTTTGCGCGCGAAAACGTTATCGTTTCGCGCGAAAATTCGTGATCGCGCGCAATGCGAAAATTCGCGCGAAAACGGCCGTGCTAACAGTTAGCACTCTTTTGTGAATCAAGCCCATAATGGGTAGACTCTTTGGCCTTAATTTACAGAATGTGCATACAGGTCAACCCAAAAAGGAGAAGTTCAAAGATATTTATTTTCAAAGATAGATTTATTTTCTTTTAACTCCTCCTTTGTGCTTTAACCACTTATTTGTTTTCTATATGTTGCTCAGTGTTGCTCAGCTACAATTTAATTTCTACATCTAGTGTTAGCCACATGTAATGAACTGCTCCTCTCTGCCAGTTTATTATGTATTAATCTTACAGATGTTTTGTTTTGTCTAGAATTGGCTGGACCCTTCCAAGGAGATTAAAAAACAGACCAGAAGTGAGTATAACAACTATTTCTATCTATCTTAATTTGCTTTTGCTTCTTTAATAAAGAAAACCCGAGGCGGGGTTCTTACATAGCAATACTTATACAGAGGCTGGGTCTGCCTATAGAGCCCAGCCTCTGTTGCTAGTTAGTTTCCTCCAAAGCCCCCCCTGCGCGCTGTCAGACCCCATAAAACACAGCCGCGCTGGCGACACGCAGCGTGTTGCAGCCGGCTGTGTTTATCTCACTAATGCCAGTCTTGCCGCTCCCCCGCCTCCTGAATCGCTCCGGTCCCCGCCCACGTCCCTTCCCTCCCAGCTGATTGGAGGGAAGGGACGCGGGCAGGGACCGGAGCGATTCAGGAGACGGGGGAGCAGCCGAGACTGACATTCGTGAGGTAAACACAGCATAGCGCGGCTGTGTTTTATGGAGTCTGACGGCGCGCAGGGGGGTCTTTGGAGGAAACTAACTAGCAACAGAGGCTGGGCTCTATAGGCAGACCCAGCCTCTGTATAAGTATTGCTGTGTAAGAACCCCGCCTCGGGTTCTCTTGAAAGTGGATTCGAGATAAACTTTTACTCATTGCATAATTGTGTTCCTTTCATATAGTTTATAGGGCATTCCTCAAGCCAAATACTTTTCTTGCTTTGTTTTAATATTCTAATTCCGTATAAACTAAACAAGCCTTGCCCACAGCTCCTTTTGCGCCTTGGCACTGTAGCAAGGGCTTATGGAAGCTCAGTCTGGGCAGGAGGAAGAGGAGGTTACTAACCATTGATTTCAGAGGCAGAGGGGAGGAGGGAGGAGGAGAGGGGACTGAATTTACACACACAGGCAAGCTGATAGCTACTCCAGGCCTCAGCCTGTGACAATGTGACAAACAGAACATGGCTGCCCTCATTGTATCACAGGAATAAGTAATCATAAACTGTTGAAGCTGTTTGCAGCTAGATATGCTGTGTAAACTATCTAAACTTTAGATAAGATATATATAGACAAGTTACTTGTTATAGTTAGTTTTTCATCTCGGATCCGCTTTAAAGAGAATCTGTATTGTTAAAATCGCACAAAAGTAAACATACCAGTGCGTTGGGGGACATCTCCTATTACCCTCTGACACAATTTCGCCGCTCCTCGCCGCATTAAAAGTGGTTAAAAACAGTTTTAAAAAGTTTGTTTATAAACAAACAAAATGGCCACCAAAACAGGAAGTAGGTTGATGTACAGTATGTCCACACATAGAAAATACATCCATACACAAGCAGGCTGTATACACCCTTCCTTTTGAATCTCAAGAGATCATTTGTGTGTTTCTTTCCCCCTGTTCTCATGCACTGAAGTTTCAGGCTGCTTGTTTCTTCCTGCAAACAGCTTTGCCCTTGTCTGCAATTCTTCAGTATGTGAAAGCCCAGCCAGCTCAGAGGACGATTTATCCAGCTTGTAAAAGATAAGAGAGAAGCTGCTCTAATCCTAAATAACACACAGGCAGTGTGCATAGAGGGGCCTGGAAGGGGGAGTTCATGGCAGAACCACAACACTGAAGAACTTGGCAGCCTTCCAGACACAGGCCGACAAGTCTGACAGGGGAACGATACATTGATTTATTACAGAGACAGTGATAGTATAAAGTGCTGCAGTAAGCCAGAACACATTAGAATAGCTTTTTGAACTTGTAGGATGATAAAAAACAGGATGCAATTTTTGTTACGGAGTCTCTTTAAGCTCAATTGTTCTGAGGTACATGCTGGACTTGATTTACTAAGGGATTTCTAGATATATCTGAAAAACACTATGAGTGACCAGCAAACCCAGAATGGTTTAATTGAAGCCTATAAACATACTAGATGGTTTTCAGCCAAGAATCTACTGACTGCTCACTTTGCCTACTCAATGCTGTTCCATCGTGTGCCGTGCCATGGTCCCTCCTCCACCTATTTTACAAGTTTGAAGGCTAGCGACTTGTAAAGGACCTTGTCCTGAACCGCTGCCAAGGGATCAAGTCCTCCCTGTAGGGGACAGTAATTGTACATATGAATGTACCTTGAGAATTGGTTGCTATCAAGTGGTTTGAATCTAGTAATTTCCTACACTTAAAATCTAAGAATTAAATTGAAGTGACGAATGAATAGCACTTACATAGAAGGGTCGTACAGAAATGATTTACATCAACCTGGTATGCTGTACCTTAGAAATTATAGGGCTTGATTCAGTAAACGGTGCTAACCTACTTAGCACGCCTAAAGGCTTTAGACGTGTTAACCAGGGTGCTAAGTAGGTTAGCACCGTTTCTAAAATCAGATCGTGCGCAAAGTGATGTGCGCAAATCTTTGCGCGCGTTAAGTCCGGTGCGCGCGAAACGTTGCATAGATGTGAATGGGCACTTCGCACGCACCGCGCTGTGCGCGCGCAAAGTTTTGCGCGCATGTCTTTGCGCGCGATTTGAGTTTAACACGCCCAAACTGAGTTTAGGCGTGATAATGGCCTTTTCAGAAGCATGCTAACAGTTAGCACTGCTTACTGAATCAAGCCCATAGTCTGGGTGTGCTAAGCAACTTACAGGGAACCTGTACTGAGTAAAATTATTTAAAATAAACACATGAGGTAACTTCAAATGAACATTAAAAAGTTACCTTGCCATCAGTTCCTCTCAGAAGCTCACCATTTTCTTCTGACAATGATCCCTTCCAGTTCTGACAACATTTTGTCAGAACTTAAATATATCAGTTGCTGTCAGTTATATATCATTTGCTGTCAGTTATAGCTGAGTGGACAGCTGATGTGCCCAGTAATGTCCATGTTTTCCTATGGCTCAACTGGGCGATGTTACAGTTTAACAGTGTGCTGACCAGAAAGCTGTAATGGGGTAATGGCCATTTTCAAAAATGGCAGATGGATCATTCCCTTGATAACAGTTGACAAACAGGACGTGGGAGAGGAGAAAGAGATTGAGGAGTAGACTACATGGAAGGTAAGTGTGACTTGTGTATGTTTATTTTGACTTTTAATTTTTAGTTCAGGTTTTCTTTAACTCAGTACAACAGAACCAAAACCTGGAAGAAAGACACTCCTTTTCCACATAGTTCCAGTGGAAAAAGGGTGGTAATGCTGTGAATATTAAAAGGCATTTTGTGGCTGTGTATTGTGATGGTGCCCCACAACTGGGTGTCTTGACTTTATCAAGCAATGCATTTCAGCGACCTCCGGGATAAATAGATGGACGAAGCTGAAGTGCAACCCAGGTGCTCCATGTATCAATGGCTACATAAAAGCATTTCTGTATGACCCTCATACTCTGCAGTTTCTTGCAATGTAGCCTAATTACTGTACATCGCTCATTCTCGCTCATGTCACTACATACTGCTTTCCTTCAACTGCCTGCACTCTTTTCTCTCATTCTGAGTGTCCTTCTTTGTCTCTACAGGTGGCCCCTGGACATTTGGCTTCACAGTGAAGTTTTACCCTCCTGATCCAGCACAACTCACAGAGGACATCACAAGGTGTGAGGAACATGTCACTGTGGTGGTAGATGGGCCAGACATAGTTTAACGATAGTTTATTGTATTTAATCTTGTTGTGTTTGTAAAATAGCATTCTGTCTGGTGGTGTCATCCCTAGTTCTGTCTGTGGTTTCTAAGCCCAACTTCAATACAAAAAAAAAGTATTTTTAGAATGTGTGGATAGGGTTTATAACATACGTTGAATTCTATCTGTAACTTTGCATTGGAAGGATGGGAGGAAAAGGAGGGGGGCCACCAAGATCAGCATTAGTGTCTTGGAGGTCTATAGCAGTCAGGGCCGGGCCGAGGCATAGGCTGGAGAGGCTTCAGCCTCAGAGCGCAGTGTAGGAGGGGGCGCACAATTCATTCAGCTGTCATTCCTAATTGTGTATGAAGCAGAAAGAAATAAGAAAAGGGGATACATAGCAGTGACTGTAAGCCAGATAACTAGATATTAAGGTGTTGGGGAGGTTGTGGGCCCTGTGGCACCTGTTAGTCTAATAGCAATCAGTGTGTGACAGCTGGGGTGGCAGGGATGGAGGGGCGCACTTTGGTGTCTCAGCCTTGGGTGCTGGAGGACCTTGTCCCACCTCAGTGGTCTATATAAGGGAACAAGAAGTCTCCACAATGGGTACACACATACAGGGGCGTAACAACAATACAGGAGGACCCCCTCCCCCCAAAAAAACCGCCTGAAGAAAGGAGAAAGCTTCTCTCCAGAAACGCGTTGCGTATTAAACATTTTATTGTTTTTTCAACCAAACACGGACTTCACTGTGTATCCTTTCCACATGCACTGCACCCTCCAGGAATCTTCAGCCGCACGTTCTATCACCACACACAGTGAATGAACTTGCATACACTGCCTCCAGGCACTACATTCAGCAAGACCCAGTGATCGGCCATCTATGGAGATCAGCTGATGCGACCGATCCTGCTTTAGAGCACCACCGCTGCCTGCGTCCCCGGCATAGAGAGGGACAACGCTAGACTGCTGACAGACCCATTTGGGCTAGTCAGTCAGTCCTGAAGGTGAGATCATTCCCTTTCTGAGTGCGCTCTCCTCCCATACACCTCACCCATTGTCTTTACAGATAGGAAAACATGGGCATTGCTTTGAAAATCAGTTGTCTTACAGTTATAACGAAGAGCAAATTATTAAGTGTAAAAGGACCCTAAAGGTGGCCACACACCATACAATTTGTTTACATTTTGATTCGGTTCGAGCATTCCGAGCCAATTTTTTTGATTTATTGTAGGCTTTGGTCAGAATCTTCGCGGTACCACACACATATTTTCGAGATTAACACAATTTCAGGATAAAAGAAAGTCCCAAAAAATTGGTTGGTTAAAAAAATCAAGAGAAAAAAAGTGAATAAATAAAGTTTGGTATGTACTGAATACCGTATATGCTTGCATATAAGCCGACCCGCATATAAGCCGACCCCCCACTTTTACCTAAAAAACAGTAAAAAATGATTGACCCCCATATAAGCCGGGGGTAGGAAATGCTGGCCGCCTTATTCCCCTAGTGTGTCCCAGTATAGCTAGTATAGTGCCCAGTATCGCTAGTATAGTGCCCAGTATCGCTAGTATAGTGCCCCAGTATAGCTAGTATAGTGCCCAGTATAGGTAGTATAGTGCCAGGTATAGCTAGTATAGTGCCCAGTATCGCTAGTATAGTGCCCAGTATCGCTAGTATAGTGCCCCAGTATAGCTAGTATAGTGCCCAGTATCGCTAGTATAGTGCCCAGTATAGCTAGTATAGTGCCTAAGTATAGCTAGTATAGTGCCCAGTATAGCTAGTATAGTGCCCAGTATAGCTAGTATAGTGCCCAGTATAGCTAATATAGTGCTCAGTATCGCTAGTATAGTGCCTAGTATAGCTAGTGTAGTGCCCAGTATAGCTAGTATAGTGCCCCAGTATAGCTAGTATAGTGCCTAGTATAGCTAGTATAGTGCCCAGTATCGCTAGTATAGTGCCCCAGTATAGCTAGTGTAGTGCCCAGTATAGCTAGTGTAGTGCCCAGTATCGCTAGTATAGTGCCCAGTATCGCTAGCATAGTGCCCCAGTATCGCTAGTATAGTGCCCCAGTATAGCTAGTATAGTGCCCCAGTATAGCTAGTATAGTGCCCAGTATAGCTAGTATAGTGCCTCAGTATAGCTAGTATAGTGCTCAGTATCGCTAGTATAGTGCCCAGTATCGCTAGTATAGTGCCCAGTATCGCTAGTATAGTGCCCAGTATCGCTAGTATAGTGCCCAGTATCGCTAGTACAGTGCCCCAGTATCGCTAGTATAGTGCCCAGTATCGCTAGTATAGTGCCCAGTATCGCTAGTATAGTGCCCAGTATCGCTAGTATAGTGCCCCAGTATAGCTAGTATAGTGCCCAGTATAGCTAGTATAGTGCCCCAGTATAGCTAGTATAGTGCTCAGTATAGCTAGTATAGTGCCCAGTATAGCTAGTATAGTGCTCAGTATCGCTAGTATAGTGCCTAGTATAGCTAGTATAGTGCCCCGTATAGCTAGTATAGTGCCCCAGTATAGCTAGTATAGTGCCCAGTATAGCTAGTATAGTGCCCCAGTATAGCTAGTATAGTGCCCCAGTATAGCTAGTATAGTGCCCCAGTATAGCTAGTATAGTGCCCCAGTATCGCTAGTATAGTGCCCAGTATAGCTAGTATAGTGCCCAGTATAGCTAGTATAGTGCCCCAGTATAGCTAGTATAGTGCCCAGTATAGCTAATATAGTGCCCAGTATCGCTAGTATAGTGCCCAGTATAGCTAGTATAGTGCCCCAGTATAGCTAGTATAGTGCCCAGTATAGCTAGTATAGTGCCCAGTATAGCTAGTATAGTGCCCAGTATAGCTAGTATAGTGCCCCAGTATAACTAGTATAGTGCCCAGTATAGCTAGTATAGTGCCCAGTATAGCTAGTATAGTGCCCCAGTATAGCTAGTATAGTGCCCAGTATCGCTAGTATAGTGCCCAGTATCGCTAGTATAGTGCCCAGTATAGCTAGTATAGTGCCCCAGTATAGCTAGTATAGTGCCCAGTATAGCTAGTATAGTGCCCAGTATAGCTAGTATAGTGCCCCAGTATAGCTAGTATAGTGCCCAGTATAGCTAGTATAGTGCCCCAGTATAGCTAGTATAGTGCCCAGTATCGCTAGTATAATGCCCAGTATCGCTAGTATAGTGCCCCAGTATAGCTAGTATAGTGCCCCAGTATAGCTAGTATAGTGCCCAGTATAGCTAGTATAGTGTCCAGTATAGCTAGTATAGTGCCCCAGTATAGCTAGTATAGTGCCCCAGTATAGCTATTATAGTGCCCAGTATCGCTAGTATAGTGCCCAGTATCGCTAGTATAGTGCCCAGTATCGCTAGTATAGTGCCCCAGTATCGCTAGTATAGTGCCCAGTATAGCTAGTATAGTGTTCAGTATAGCTAGTATAGTGCCCAGTATAGCTAGTATAGTGCCCAGTATAGGTAGTATAGTGCCAGGTATAGCTAGTATAGGGCCCAGTATCGCTAGTATAGTGCCCAGTATAGCTAGTATAGTGCCCAGTATAGCTAGTATAGTGCCCCAGTATAGCTAGTATAGTGCCCAGTATCGCTAGTATTGTGCCCAGTATTGCTAGTATAGTGCCACAGTATCGCTAGTATAGTGCCCCAGTATCGCTAGGTAGTGCCCAGTATAGCTAGTATAGTGCCCCCCGCCTCCCCTTACCCCCGCGGCCGCCGCTGCTTTTACCTTAGCCAGCACCGCTTCTTCTATTCCCCTCCTCTCCGTCTCCGTAGGACAGCAGCACTCTTCACATCGGCTGCTGTGTTCAGACAGGAAGCAGCGGAGAGCGCGGCTTCCTGTAGCGGTGGTTGCTATGGGAACCGCTCTCTCGCCCTACTGCAGCCGCCGTGAAGAGCGCTGCTGTGAATTATGGAGCCGGACAGGAGGGGAATAGAAGAAGCGGCGTCGGGTAAGGTAATTGCAGCGGTAGCGGCGGCCGCGGGAGAGGGGTGGGGTACGGGGGGCTCGGACCACCACCACCAGCACCAGACTCGCATACAAGCCGACCCCCCAACTTTTGACCCACTTTTTGGGGGTCAAAAATTCGGCTTGTATGCGAGTATATACGGTAGTTACATACAATTTTGTTCTGGTTGAATACAATTTCACAATCCATCACACACCATACAATTCTTGATAAAATGAGTCTGAATTTTCCAACATGTCCAAAAAAATAAATAAATAAATAAAATGGGAAATTCAGTCAGACTTCTTGATCGAAAACAAAAAAAGCTTTAGTGTAACGATCGGTGTAACACAGAGAGAATCTGATTATCGGTGATCTGCAGTATCACCGAGAATACAGATATATACCCGATTATAGATGATCTGCAGTATCACCGATAATCAGATATATCTCTGACCTCTGGACACCTGAGTAATAACTGAGTGTTTGGTACAACAGTAATACTTTGAGGAAAGCACCTGTACAGAGGGTGCAAGGCAGTATGAGGTACTGCCTAAAGAACAGATTCCTTCCAATGGCCTGAGGCTCCCCAAGGGGCGGAGCTAGACTGAGAGTGGGAAGGACCAGAGTGTGAGTGACACCAGGGGTGAAGTGTCACTGACAGGTCTGTGAACTATCTCCCAACAGGGGAAATAGTTCTCGAGGTCGGACAGGCCAGGTCGGCAACAAACAGACAGATCAGGTACAAAGACAGGAGACAGAATCAGAATCCAAGGACAAGCAGAGTTTGGCAACAGAGTATCAAATATAGTGAAGTACCAATTCAGAGATCAAGAGAGTGGTCAGGAAAACAGGAAGTCATAACAGATAATAACAATGCCTATTCTTTAGGTGTGAGCTCCGTGATCATCAACACCCTGGAACTAGTCTGATATATAACAGAGTGGTAATACAGTTCCCTAGTCTTGGGTGTGAGTTCCTTGATCATCAACACCCTGGAACTAGTCTGAAATATAACAGGATAGTAATACAGTTCCCTAGTCTTGGGTGTGAGTTCCTTGATCGTCCACACCCTGGAACTAGTCTGAAGTATAACAGAATGATAATACAGTTCCCTAATCTTGGGTGTGAGTGCCTTGATCATCAACACCCTGGAACTAGTCTGAAGTATAACAGAGAATAACAACACAGATAGCAAAAGGTCTGAGTGCTACCACGTAGTGATCGCAACGGCAGACACCAGAGAAATGACCAGCATCCAGTATATATACCCTAGCGCTCTCCAGCGCCTCCCCTAAGTGCTGGACCAATGGGAAGAGGTAAAATTGTCAGCTGACCGGCTTGGTCAGCTGACACCTTTCTGGCTGTCATAAAAGCTCTGCCTCTCAACGCGCGCGCGCATCCTTCTGAACCTGTGTGGACTATCAGTCCAAGCCACACCAGATCTGTTTTGCAATGTATCCGCTGCGCCGGACGCGGAACCAGCCGCACTGCTATCCGAGCACGCAGCGGTTTCTCCGCGTTCCACCATGCGGACAGATGTAGGCCTAAGCGTGTAAGCCGCCGCGTCGGACGTGGAATCCGCCATGTTGGACGCGGAATCAGCCGCCTTATCCTGAGCACTCGCGGCGGCTTTTCCGCGTTTTCTCACATTTAGATTGTATTTATCGAATTGGTGTAAAATTGGATTTTAATTGTATGGCTTGTGGCCACCTTTAGAGTTTCCAGAGGCATTTGGGCAGTTCAAAGTTTCCAGAGGCAGTTGCATAGTTTAGAGTTTCCAATGGCAGTTGGGCAGTTTAGAGTTTCCAGAGGCAGTTGGGCAGTTTAGAGTTTCCAGAGGCAGTTGGGCAGTTTAGAGTTTCCAGAGGCAGTTGGGCAGTTTAGAGTTTCCAATGGCAGTTGGGCAGTTTAGAGTTTCCAGAGGCAGTTGGGCAGTTTAGAGTTTCCAGAGGCAGTTGGACAGTGTAGAGTTTCCTGTTAACAGTTTTATTGGTTAGAGTTTCCATAGGTCGGTTGGACAGGCTATCATTTCCGGAGGTCAGTTAGTTTAGATTTTTCAAAGGTCAGTTAAGCCTCAGTCACATATTCAGATAATCCCCCATAGGGTTCCATTGGTGTAGGTAATAGGCAAGCCCTGCAAAAGCTCTGCAGTGGGCCCCTAGCCTTAGTGCTCTGTTGTGGCAGATTGCTAAACGATGAATGATTGACACTGTCCTCTTTTGTTCCCCTGAGCCACGGGACACTGCTTGCTCTTTCACCGCCTCTGTCCTCCCTCCTACCCTCTCTATAGAACTGCAAATGGTGCTTGACTGTAGACAATCAGAATCTCTGTTCAGCGCCTGTTTTCAACAATCATTTCTACAATTTACAGATATTAGCTGGACACTGATTAACATTTAAATCTGTCAGTTGGAGAGATTAGAGTTTTCAGTTATCACTTCTATCCACCCACCAAGATAAGAGATGCCATGTAACAGATAAACATAGAAGGTTCAGTGGAGCTGAGAATCTATGTTCACTTGGTCCAGTCGGTTTTATGGTGCCTGGGTTGGAAGATTGGTACATGATGTTCTAATCTATACAATTCTCCAGCTCACATTCTTGGACAGGGCCAAATTTATACTGCACCACGTGGCTCACTGTCTATTGTTCGCCTATTCCAAATAGCAATTCAAAGTTTGGATATTTTTTTTACACATTTTCAAATTTTTTTAAACCTTTTTTGCTCAGAATCTTTGGCACACTGACATTGCCTATGCAGGACCCAATTTGTCTGGAAAATTCAATTACTTTGGAGCAGATATTTTGTGGTCAGCAGATCATTGGCAAAGGTGATGAAACAATGTTTGTACAGTTTATTGACATAAAAGGGTGATTAAAGAGGAACTGTAGTGAAAATAACATAATGAATACAATTTTTTTTGTACAATTGTCATTTACAAATTATTTTGTTAGTGACTGCCCATTGTAAAATCTTTCCTCACCCTGATTTACATGCGGAAATGATGAGATAAACAATTATATTTATCCCACTCCTAAAATTGACCTTTTTTTAAGTAGCTCATGGTTTAATTTTATATTAAAACATTTACAAAGTAGGTTGAATGTTTTACTGTTACTAATTAGTGGCAGCCTATTATGTGTCCCAGAGTTAGAAAAAGGTCAATAGTTCTTGTATTTTATCTCTCCCTGCCCTCAGAAGTTGTATTTTGCCAGGAAAACGTTTATGGCTGTAATTTTCTTATCGGTGATGTTTACTATATTCCCGACAAGGTGCAGACAAGACAGAAGCTGTCACTTCCATGCCTAGAAATTAACTCTTCCAAGCAGCAAAATAAGTAAAACAGCCTGGTTTTTAATATGTTTTGTACTGTACATACACATGTTTATCTCATCATGTCACCTCAGGTGCACTTCAAGTGCTGTCACGTGATCTCTAAGGAATGTTTGGTTACTGAGAGTTCCGAAGCCAGTACAATATATACCTGGTCTCGCAGAACGCTCAGGGAGGAGAATTCTGCATAGCTAATCAGCCTAGGCTAAACATCACTGGGAGCGCAGGACTACAATCTATATATTTATTTATTTATTTAATTTATTTATTTATATATACAGCAACATATAGATATAGGAAGTGTTTTTGATGCTAAAACCAGGAAAATGACCATAAAAATGTGTATCCTGAATAATTTACTGTTTTTCTACTGTATGTCACTACAGTGACTCTTATAAATAGCAGTACATTTTGGAGGATCAGTAGTGCATCCACAACACTGTACTGCATTAAATGGTAAAACAATAGCAGGGGCAGATGTGGCTGATCTTTGGATAGGTGTTCACTGAAATCTCTTCAAGATTGAGTGGGGCAAGGTGGGCCATCGATCAATACTAACCAATTTACAATTGGGCAGTGATAGCTATTGGGCCTTTAACGACCTGTGTTTGGCAAAGCACACTGTCATGTCAGGATTGCACAAGACATGCCAGGAGTGGGTGTGCAGTTGTAGAAAAGACAGCTAACCTGTGCTGTGTTCACTCTCCCTCCACCCTATTCGTGCAGTGGTTTGGCTTCAGGCATAGACACATAATAATGCTGTGCCAGCAACAAATAACCAATGAATGTTTCTTAAGAAGTAATGGTTCCAGTTGGTGCCACCCAGGTACATTTGCCACCCTAGGTCTTAGATTTAGGGATTATAGCACAGAGGTAAGTGCCACACTACTCGCTGGGGAAGCAGGACTGGACATCACCTTTGCTAGCCAGAAAAGTGTGATGACTCACACTGTGACGAAATGCGACGGACGGAGTTTGGAGGTATGTCGATGCCAGGAACTAGGAAGTGGCATACCAGTGGGAGGCTCGCTGTTCTGAATCCACTGCCAGAGATGCACACCTGTAAAAGCTGATGCCAACCTGGAATAAAAGGTTTTTAAAGCGACTACGGATTGATAAGCAAAACCTATATATGCGAGTATACCAGCAACTGGCTGGTGAATAAAAACACGGGGGGGGGGGGGGGGGATGGGTTTGGGGGCGGTGCGATGTGTGATGAATAGTTCCAGAACTGCAGATTGTGTTCTGTTGAAACAGTACTGGACACATTGGCCTCAATTCACTAAGCTTTATCAAACACTTAACCGAACATTTGATATTTTACTTCATGGCTAAAATCTCATTTTGAATTCACTAAGGTGTTACAGATTTCTTGAATGTTTTATCGATAAAACATTCAATAAATATATAACACTTTAGTGAATTCAAAATTAGATTTTAACCATGAGGTAAATTATCAAATGTTCGGTAAAGTGTTTGATAAAGCTTAGTGAATTGAGGCCTATGTGTAGTTTTGTGTGATTTTAGGGTGTCCTTCTACTGAGAGGCGACTGGGCATAGAAATGCAGCTATCTAAAGGCAGTTATTGCTATACTGGAGTAGAGTGACTCTGTTTATTTTTTTCTGTTTTTTTTTTTTAAAGTTCTGTGCAGCACAGCTTTTTTTCTGACCAACTGGTATGTTCAATTACATTACAGTGCATGATGATTAGTGCTATGTATTGTGTAACTGGTGGCCATATGCGATTAAACCAAAGTGCTAGTTTATAATGAGGTAAAAGATGTGGCGAGTCATTACTCATTGCCTCCAGATGTTTGAGTAGGGCAGCAGAACCAATAATTATGGAAAAATAAAGCAAATCAACAATTCAAAACAATTAATCTTTGGGTTAATCTCTCATTGTGCTTTCTCATTATGCATTCTGTGTATTTCAGGTATTACCTGTGCTTGCAGCTGCGTGCTGACATCATCAGTGGGCGCCTGCCCTGTTCCTTTGTCACACATGCCCTGTTGGGGTCCTATACGGTACAAGCTGAGCTGGGTGACTATGAACCTGAGGAGCATCATGGGAATTATGTCAGCGAACTTCGGTTCTCACCCAATCAAACAAGAGAACTGGAGGAGCGAGTGATGGAACTGCACAAGACATACAGGTAATAGTTGTCAAGGAAGGAGTGTTTAGCTCTTGGTGAGCAGACTAAATAATATGGACACAGAAAATGGTACCTCTGTGTGGAGAGATATAGTGTGCGGCATTACTTTAAAGAGACTCCGTAACAAAAATTTCATCCGGTTTTCTTCCATCCTACAAGTTCCAAAATCTATTCTAATGTCCTCTGGCTTACTGCAGCACGTTCTACTATCACCATCTCTGTAATAAATCAACTTATCTTTCTCTTGTCAGACTTGTCAGCCTGTGTCTGGAAGGCTGCCAAGTTCTTCAGTGTTGTGGTTCTGTGATGCATCTCCCCCCTCCAGGCCCCTCTCTGCACACTGCCTGTGTGTTATTTAGATTAGTGCAGCTTCTCTCTGCTCTATTATCTTTTACAAGCTGGATAAATCCTCCTCTGAGCTGGCTGGGCTTTCACATACTGAGGAATTACATACAGGCAGAGCTGTCTGCACTCTGCAGTAAGAAACAGCCTGACACTTCAGTGGAAGATAGCTGCAGGGGGAAAGAAACACACAAATGATCTCTTGAGATTCAAAAGGAAGGCTGTATACAGCCTGCTTGTGTATGGATGTATTTTCTATGTGTGGACATACTGTACATCAACCTACTTCCTGTTTTGGTGGCCATTTTGTTTGTTTATAAACAAACTTTTTAAAACTGTTTTTAACCACTTTTAATGCGGCGGGGAGCAGCGAAATTGTGACAGAGGGTAATAGGAGATGTCCCCTAACGCACTGGTATGTTTACTTTTGTGCGATTTTAACAATACAGATTCTCTTTAAGTTACTGCTTGATGGACGGATGTCTTTTTTTCAGCTAAACTAACTATGTAACTATGAAGTTACTGCTGTTGTTATGCATGTCCTCTTTGTAGAATTCCTATTTTGTGAAGAATAGATTGAATGCGCACAGTGTGCTAATAATAAGACGCTTGCTTTTTTTTTACCAATGTCAACGTCTCGTTCAGCCTTGCCTGCCACTTCTCCCTGTCTTTGAAAATTGTACAAACTACTCATTGACTGACTTCACTTACACTGTACAACAGAATACCAAGGTAGCTCATGGGGACCCAGAACCATTAGGAGAGTAGAGAGTATAAGCGGCCTAAAATAGACCAAATAACCCTCTTATTAAAAAGTGGTGATTTGGGGACATAAAGAAATTAGTTGCATATTCCAGAGTGATGCATCATGGGATGCTGAATTAGTGCAAGTACCTTCTGTTTTAAGAAATAAAATTATATTTAACATGGCTTTTTTTTAGTACGAGAGCTTTACGGTCTCTTTTATCCCTGTGTGGAGGAGGATAGGTAAAATGGTCTAGGTGAAAAAGTTAGTGTTAGAAATTTAGTGTTAGGCATCAGGGTGGAAAAGTTAGTGTTAGGAGGTAGGGTAAGAATTTGCTTTGGTAGGAGGTTAGCATAAGGCATGCTTTGGACTGGAGGTTAGTGTTAGATGTTAGGAAATGCCTATAGAGCAGTGTTCCCCAACCCTGTCCTCAAGGCTCACCAGAGTAACCAAGCAACTCAGGGTGACCCAAACTACTAGGAATGTATAGGGGGATAAAAGGAACCAAAAAGCCCTCCTACTAAAAAAGCAAAGCTTGGTATAATTGCCTTCTTAAAACAGAAGGAAATTTGCAATAATTCAGTTATAAATGAACATTTGTGTTTACCCATAATGCACTACTACTAAATATGCAAATTATCCCTTTTCGCCTTCAAGGCTCACCAACAGTGCATGTTTCATGGAAATCCAGAAGTGGTTAATGAGCTCTGGTGAGACACTGATTACCTCACCTGTGCATGATTGTGGTTTCCTGCAAAACACATTAGTGTTGGTGGTCCCTGAGGACAGGGTTGGGGAACTGTGCTATAGAGGCAGCCCCTACTTACATATGACTCGAGTTACAATTTTTCACACATACAAACAAAATTGTCTCTGTGTACAAAATATAGATTACTGTTTTTCTCTTACTTATTTTTGTTGTTATACATTGCAGTATCGTATAAACTGTTGTAAGTGATTAAAAACAAATTTAAAGCGCATTGAAAACCACCAAAACAGTAAATCATCTATCCACGTTTCCCTATGCATAACACAGGACTCACTTTACAAAAAGATTCAACTTACAAGCAATCTGCCGCAACGTAACTTGTTTGTAAGTGGAGGACCGCCTGTAGTATAATATTAGTAATGTTATATTACAGATATTCTAAAGGTGGCCACTAATGATCCAATTTCTAGCAAAAAATCGTTCAAGTGATCAGATAATTCTGATTGGAAGTGAAACCGTTCACTATATCACCAACGAACCAATCTTTGCTTCCTATCTATCACAACCAACGAAAAAATCCAAATCCAAATCGGATGTTATTATAATCGTTCGTAATCGATTGTGCCCATCAAAGGAGATTATTTACAACCAATCCGATCAGACTTTCTGATTGCCAGAGCAATTTTCCGCTAGAAATTGGACCGTTAGTGGCCACCTTAACTTTAGCTGCCTTACTCAACAACTGACAACTTGAAGGAAACCTGAGATGAAAATAAAAAAGCATTATACATACCTGCAGCTTCCTCCAGCCCCCTTGAGGACGTTGGCTCCCTCGCTGTCCTCCAGTGCTGCCTCGATCCTCTGCTGGTCATCCAGGTATATCTTCCAATTGCCGCCTGTCACCACATACTGTGCATGCGCAGCCTGTCCGCCTGTGCCCTCATTGCGCTTCCATCGCTGGGAACGTTCTGCACCTGAACACTCCTGGAGTTCAGATGCAGAACAGTCCCAGTGAGGAGAGGGTGATTGGGGTGCAGTATGTGCCCGACTGGGGATGACTGATAGATTCATTTGGACAATTAGCAGAGGATCGAGGTGGCCTGGGAGGATGGCGAAAGAGCCAGCAGCCTAAAGGGGGCTGGAGAAAGCCCCATGTATGTATACATGCTTTTTTCAATTCTTATTCTTTCTTTTTTTTATTCTTCACAGGTACACTTTAATATGTGAAAGTGCAACATTTTGGCTGTAGAATAGCTATAACCCCATGGCAATTCTAAAAGGCAATTTAATAAACTGACTGGATTCCTGGTTCCCTGAGCAGTTACACACAGGCAGTACGACCTCCTCTGCCAGTATGTAATCCGTACTATAGAAATCATAGGCATAACTATGACATAAATATGTGGGTGTGATACAATTTCTGTGAAGTACAAGTAGCAATCCTTACCCCAGGGAAGCAAGTGAATTGCACATCTGACAGTGATTGAGCATACTTCTCTCTGAACAGGCATCACGCACAATATCACAGTTGTTACTATGTTAAAAGATTGACCTTTTAGTATAGTTAAAGTGAAACTCCACTTCTGTTGACGAAAACGCAATAGCTTTAACCCTTTCCAATCCTATTACCTTGTCAGACATAGTCCAACATCAGGAGCTGGGAAGCACAGTCTGCTTACTGTCGGACTAAGTCCCGCTCTATACATTGCACAAATGAATGCCAAACATTATTTCAGATACCTTTCATTTTTTTTCTATGATATTATGGCATAGTCTGCAGATGGTAAGTCACTGAGCAACTGCAAACCAGAAGGCTGGTAGGTAGACAGCTGTGATGTGTAATTTGATTTGCCAGTTTCTAAAGAAGAGGGCACTTTCTGGGCAGTCCATACTTCAGCTGGAGCACGGATTCCACACTCTCTGGAGATGGTCAGTGTGGTGCTAATAAATACAAGTTGATGCAAATAGTATGCAAGTTTATGCAGCAAAGAAATTGAAGCAGCTGGTGCTTTCAGTTGGTTTGTTTCCAAGCTGCATACATTTGAATAAGATTTGTATCAACTCAGAATGATTAGCATTGCATTGATCTTAAAGTCAGTTTTGGAAATCACTAGTTGGCTGTAAACTGATATAGAAATCAGATTACAGGAACATTTGTGAAGCTCTGATCTGTGTTTATAGCAATTTTAAAAACGAGCTAGATGGAATATGGCTGCTTAGGTTCAGAATCAAGTGTGTCCACCAAGCTTGTTTAAAGATCTGAAATGCTGGATCTTTGATGCTCCTTTTACACTTAGTGTGGTGTAATTGTTGATGATTGATCACACCGCGGCCAATAAATAGCACCGCGTGTTATAGGCGTGGTGTGATCAAATCAGTGAGGCATATGGTACTTTCCATTCAAAAGTATACCTCACTTCTGGAGTCACAGCGCCACTGCAAAATAACTCTTACGGTGCCGTGACAGGACCTATCGTACCACATTCAGTGTGATAGCCTCATGGGGCTATCACTACTTCTGCGACAGGATGTAGCGGTTTTCAGGCCAGTCACATCGGACCACGTTAAGGGTAAATGGGGCCTAAATAACAGTGACCCTAAAGATGCACATTAACAGTACAAACTTTCCTCAGATGCGATCATTTAGTTTTTATTGATTAAATTGTACAGAAAATCACATCGTATGTGGAAAAAAATCAATGACAAGTGATTATAGGATTGATTGATTTGAAGAATTTTAACAATCCAAATGTTGAATCTTAAGATCTATAATTGAAGTGAAAAAAATGCTCAAATCGAACAGTTCATGGGAAGAGTTGACAGTTACCTTCCAGTTACTTCCGATTTATATATTTATTTAAAAAATCATCTTAATGTGAAATTTGAATTGTTCACTTTCCAGTATATCAGTGGATATTCTCAAAACTGCAACTATTAGAGCAATCTTCTGAATGGATATTTCCACAGCAAACACACCAACGCAAAACTTGCCACACACACACTGTAGTACTATACTTTACTGTAGAATACTATAGTACCTCATAATCATTGCCTTCCAATTCTGACATCATTTCTTGCCATCGATTTGTAGACAAAAAATGTACAATTGAGCACATACAACCGCAATGCTTTCGAGCTCTATGTAAAATTTACCCATTTATGGGTGCAATCGATAATCACCTTCCGATTACTTTCGATGCCAACAAATTTGATCGAAAGATTGCATCTGAGGAAAATATTGCACTGTTGATGGGTGCATTTACTCACCCCTCCCGCTAGAAGCCAGTCCATCATGCATTGTGCATTATCTCTTCTCCATAGAAACTGATGTGTCACTCTGTTATGGCAGAGGAAGGAATATGTACAGCGCTCACCCATTCTCCCTTCCTAACTGTTGCTCAAGGGATTAAGCAAACGCAGATTAATGGATGTCAGTTTAACCACATGGTGGTGAATAAACCACTAATATGAGATGGATTACTTTAATCATTGTAACAAATGAACACTGAATAACTGGAGGATAATAATCATAAAAGTGTTAGCAATAATAATGATGACGTTATACAGCAATTCTCAGAGATTACATCTATTTATATATATTTTCATACAGGGGGATGACGCCTGCTGAGGCAGAGATCCATTTTCTAGAAAATGCAAAGAAGCTATCAATGTATGGAGTGGATCTCCACCATGCCAAGGTAATGGGCCTGAGAACAAGAATTGTGTTTGGAACACTTGATGCAATGGGAATCCCTTATCAGACCTTACTGGAATGTAGGAAAACATCTTTAAAGGCTGTTTCCATCTTCAGTTTTTCCTCGCTTTATCCTTTACCTGCTCCCCCCGACCCCCCCCCCCCCCCCCCAATAATTTTTCAAACTTTTCATATACATGTAATGTTTTGTTTATTGCTGTAAATAAGGTGTTTCCCTCAAAATAAGCTTTACCCAGAAAATAAGCCCTAGGGTTGTAGTGGTGCAGTGCTGGTCAAGTCACCCAAGCACACAGAAAGTGCCTCATCAGTACCGCACAGTGCAATTAGGCAGCTAGAAAGCGGCCACACGTCACTGTAGTGACGATCGGGCACTGGTCTTATCATCCCAGTAGGCCAGCACACAGCAAGATTATCAGGTCTGTAGGAACGACAGAGCAGGTGCTTGAGCAGTACGGTAGCATACGGTACGGTACCTTCGGATCAGTACAGAGGAACTGAAAATGTTCTGCTCAGAGACAATTCCTGATGCATCGTCTTCATTATGTACAGCCAACTCAGCTACCGGTACTGCAGAAGCTGGCCACCCACTCTGCTCCTCCACCGTAAGGCAATCTGCCAATACCGGAAAACTGCAGTTGGGGTATCTGAAGCAAAATATTTGGGCATCCTCTAAAAATATATGGAGCAATAATTCACATAAGACACTGTCTTGTTTTCAGGGAAACATGGTACCTGTGTTTTCACAATAATCACAATGGCATTGGGTTGTGCTGCAACCAATACAAAACTAGTGGCGGCAGCCATGTGATCAATACCAGTTCACATATCCCTTGAGATCTGATCTAGTGAGGGTAAGCAGGTAAACAACAGATGTATGTGTGAACGTTTTAACAAATCTAACAATGTTTTCTTGGCTGAAACCTCAAAAGTGCCATTGTCATAATGTTCCACATGTGGTCCTTTTCTGATGTTTTCTATGTTTTCTTTCCGCAGGACTCGGAAGGTATAGATATAATGCTAGGTGTCTGTGCCAATGGCCTCCTGATCTACAGAGATCGTCTCAGAATAAACCGATTTGCCTGGCCCAAAATTCTGAAGATCTCTTACAAGAGGAGTAACTTCTATATTAAGATCCGACCGGGCGAAGTAAGTGCCGTGTAAAGTATTATGCGGTTTAAGGGGGTAGGAATGACATATGTTTACTTGTTGTCATTGTTATATAAGACTATGGGAAGTATGAATTTTATTTCTGACTTTCAGACGAATTGCTGTCAGCAGTACATGCAACTGCTTCTTAGCTGCTCCTGTTTATGCGCAGTGCACTTGCCATCAGCTGCAAGCATCCAGCACTTGCTCTCTGCACGTTCATCTGAGCAGGCATCAGCCAGTCCTGGACACTACATGCTGCGTTTTTTTACCGGACAGTAACTGCAACCTCTGATGCATTATTTTGTAACTGCCAACTGAGTGGTTAATGCACCATTTAGCTGTTTGCCTGAAAGAGCCCTTGAATTATACCTCTGGCACAAAAATGAAAGTCCTGCTGCAGAAAGCATGCATGTACTCAAAGCAACGTATACATGTGCTAGCATTATCAGTCCAACATCTAAACAGTTACAGGCATCTCACCCCACCTTGTTTCTTCTGCATTACAGATGGTACATGAGATGAGTTTGCTAATAAATTACAACAAACTCAGTTTTATGTTGCATCTTATTTGCAACAAACTCAGCACTAGTTTCCATTCCTAGTCTCGTCACTATCTGTGCCGAGTCTGTAGGTTCTTTCTCTCTGTACTTTCATAGATTTTCCCCAGACAATGGCCTCAATTAAGCAGTTTAGACTAGTCTACTGATGGTTTGGTGTAATGTTTTAGACCTGTTTTTAGACCTGGTGGTGGTGGGGGATAAAACAGGAACATCAATGCATGTAGCTTATAATTGTGTGGCTTGAAAGTGAGGGTAAGCAAATCCTTTCTCTCACAGTTCATGCCTAATCAGTATGCAGGACTGTAACGATTGTGGAACTTTCTCCGTGATCAGCGCACAACGCGTGCGCTGACATGGCGGAAATCCTCCACAAGCGTATATTTGCAGGCACCCAGCAAAAGGTGCTACGCACCTGTAGAGGGAAATTCCTGTCGGCAGATGGCGCTGGGGAGTGCAGAGGAACCAATCCTCTGTACCTCCACAAGTGCCAGACAGGAATTGTATGAAGCCCAGAACGCAATCGCAAGTGAGGCGATTGCGAATGAGATTGAGCAAAGGGACAGGTTGTATGTGTGTGCGCCAATCCAGTCGCCACCCCGCGACTGCGCACACACACACAACAGCAGATATGAAATAGGAACGCGATCGCGAGAGGTGCGATCGCCAGACCTGACACAAGGCAGATCAGAATAGAATACGAGGGTAGCAAAGGCACAGCAAATAATACAATAAGGAGATACGGAAAATAACAAACGCTAGCTAACCGCGAACACCGCACTCATTCGCAACAGTGCACGCGGTTATGCGCGGTCTCCACGTGATAAGCACAATAGAGACAAGCACGCCTAACTAACCATCGACAGACAGACATGAAACAGAGGACGCGAGCGCTTGCTTAACGGTTACCTCACCGAGCCTCCAGCAAGCGTAGCAGACAAGACAGACACACGAAAACAGGGACAAGCGAGAGATAGGATCCACAGCACTAGCGAAAAGTGGCTAGCACGATCCAGGTACAGAGTAGCAGAACAGAAGGATCCCCAGCGCTAGCGAAAAGTAGCTAGCGCGATCCCAGGAGACAGAACAGAAGAGATAGCTGGTAGCAACCGCTGCACCAGCTATACTCCAAGAACAGAGATCAGAACCATTTTCTGTCGACCACCTTTGGGGCAGGACAATGGCAACAGGCAAGACGAGACAGAACAGGCAATACAGATAATACAACCTGACTGGGCTAGAAGGGGAGCCTAAAGCAACCCCCAGGAATTAACTATACTAGATAGCAATGGCTGACACTCCAGCAGTGTCCATCAGGAACAGACCATGGAAAGGAAATGACCAGCAAACCCTTCTGGGAAACATAAAGCTCTTATAGTGCCAGTCATCAAAGAAGGCAGGTAAGGGATTTGCATAACGAATGTATGCAAATTCCCCAGCAAGAGAACAGACCAGAAACTTGCAATGGAAAGACAGGTCTCTGTTCCAGAGACCTGCAGCCCACAGACTAGAGGAATGAACAAACAGCTGTCTGCCTGTGCAGCCAGCTGAGCGGATCATCACAAGGACCCTTGGTTCTACCTAGACATACACAGAAGAAAAGGATTCTCCCTGCCACCATTTTCGTGGATGTTTCCCACCGTCCATCTCCCAGCATGATTCTGGCGACCAGAATGCTCAGCTCTTCTTAGTTTACACCCTGTGATAACCACTTCACATATGCAGAGGAAACAAGGCATGAGTGTAACTCTTTAGCTGCTGGAATAAGACATGCACATGCATACTTTGCTTTAAGTGCATGAATACTTTCTGCAGCAGTATTTTTGTTTATATCTGAACTCCTGGTAGACTGGTAAATACACAACTAGAGATCCAGTATATCTGCAATGTGTGACTGCGCAGGGATTGTGTAGATATTTTTAGATAAAAAGACAAAGTATAACTTGATTAAATTATGATTGTCTTCTGTATACTTGCCTAGAGTTCAGTGGTAAGCTGTCTCAAAATTGCTCCTACATGTTTTTTATGTGTTTGTGTTTATTACTTCTGCAGAATAAAACGTACCCATCAATCCTCTCTTCCCATGAACAATCCAGCAAAAAATGATCTGTAATAAAATAGACTGAACAGCTAGGCAAGTTGACGCATCTTTGAGAGCATGGTGGTGTTGGCCACGTTTCTAATAGTCCACTGTTGAAAAGGAGCAATAAAAGGCGCAAGTGTAGTGACTGATGGTCACTACACTACACAGTGCTCCATCATTAATCTGAGATTCAGCTCGTGCCTCCAGAGCAAGAAGGGGTGGAAGGGAGAGTTCAGCTTTGGTCATATGACTGTAAAATTAGGTATAATGGTCTTTTTTATAAGGTATCTCTCTTGGATTGTTCAGGGAGTAGGGATAGGCTAATAACTGAAAAAGGTAGAGAGTGGTTTTAAGGCTTCTGCTTAGAGAATACGTCATTGGTTTCAGTGCATCACATGTTCTTTCATTCTAGTATGAGCAATTTGAAAGCACCATTGGGTTCAAATTGCCCAATCATCGAGCTGCCAAACGTCTGTGGAAGGTCTGCATAGAACATCACACGTTTTTCAGGTGAGTACAGACAAAGGATTTCAGCAACAATACATTATAGAGTATTATTTTGATGGTGAGATGGCAAACATGAAGGAAGCCCATGGTGGGTTAGATTACCTCCTCCTGAGAGTCCTGATACTGCTCATTGTCCTCGGTCCCGTTCCCCGTCAGTCCCGTAATTGACTAGATCTCAAAACACTTTTCCAGAAGTTCACCCAAGAGGCGCAGCATGGTTCAGAACTGCTCAGGTGGGAGTTCTGAATTTTGCATGCGTAGGGAATGTAAGTGCTCGTCCACAAACAATTTATTTCACTGCACATGTGAAGTTTGACTCTGGCGACCGGAGCAGTGCTTTTCAGCGCTGCTAGCTTTGGGCGCAGCCAGCGCCGCCATAGACTGTAATGGGAATCAGTCTATAGCGGCGCTCAGTGAGGAAGGTCGGCTCCGTCAGAAGACGGAGCCGAAGTTGTTTAAAAAACACAATAATTCGGCCTCCAGCAATCGCTGGAAGCCGAATTATTTCATTCCCCCACTATCCATGTCGGCCTGGAGGGGGAATAGTCATTAAAACGCCCCGGACTTGTGCAGAAGCAGGACCAGCCATTTAACAGCTGGATCCTGCGCCCAAGTCTACCAGCGCCGTATTCAAATGTACACCTGGCGAAACATGGAGGAACTTCCGGGAGACTGGGGAAATTAGAGGACTGGATAATGGAATAAATCCTGAGGACAATGAGCAGCATCAGGAGGAGGTCATCTAGCCCACCATGAGCTTCATTCAGTAATTTTTTTTTTCAGATTCAGGGATACTTTAACGGTGGTTAAAAGAACCTGTGATGGGGAGTCGGAGTAAAATTGATATGCTTACCTCATTAGTTAGAAGCCTCTGGGTGGTCCAGAGGCTTCTGAGATCCTCTTTGAGCCCACCTTTCCTGCACAGGACCCTCTTCTTCTTGTGGCCATGCCGCTGGCCATGTATGAGTGCATCTGTACTGGGTATGCACGTGTAAGGTACATGCATCCTTAGCAGAACGAAGATGCTTGTGTACGTTGTTTTCCCCCTGTGCACAAGTGCTTTATTTTACTGGGGGGCATGCAAGAACAAACAAAAGCACATGCTCAGTTTAGATGCGCTTTTACAAGGCAGGAGTGCAATAAGAAATCTGTTCAATGAGCGCTTGTCCAATAGGTTTAGAGGGGCCCAGTGCTGGAACAACTGGCTGTAAGAGTATTGGGGAAGCCTCCAGACTGTCCAGAGGCTTCCCACTTCTTTGGTAAGTATTCAAATTTTTTTTTTGGCTTCAGGTATGCATTAAAATGTCTCATACTGAAGCTGAACTCAATAATGCATTATATTTGCATGATTTATTTAGCTCTGTTTTTAGATACACACGTGTCACTCCTGTTGTCTACAGTGAAAACTTTTACTGTACTCTCTAATCTAGTCTAGTGCTTTCTGAACTGTTGATAAGACCTGCATATGGTTGATAAAGAGAGCATGGGACAATTTCAGCACCACGAAACATGTTGGTGCTTTATAAATCAATAATAATAATAATTAACAAAAAGAGAATGGTGAAGCACACTTCAGAAGAAGTAAAAACATTTTAGAATATTTTTTTAAGGCAAGGATGAGCACACACTGCAGCTAGTTTACAATCATTACAGTCACAGGTTAGTCAGGCTGCCTGGATTTGGGGTTGGTGTGGCTCTGTAAAATGTAAAGCTCTAGGCTTGCTAGACACCAGCGGTTCTGGATGCAAGCCTGGCCCCAGGGGCATAAAGAGATAATTTGCATATTCAGTAGTAGTACATTGTGAGTAACCACAGGTGTTCATTTAAAAGCTGAATTATCGCAAATACCTTCTGTTTTAAGAAGGCAAACCACACTAAGTATAGCTTTTCAGTAGGAGGGCTTTTTGGTCTTTTTTAGTTTTCTATACTTTCCTTGTGGTTTTGGGTCACCCCAATCTGCTTGGTTACTGCATTTGCAGCTGGGAATAGAATTAGATGTTTATTGAGTGCAAATCGAGCTACTTTATCAATGTAGTTGCAATCATTTCTCTGTAAAATACGATCAGTCACTGTTATATTACCTGACACAGGCAGCAGTTTTCTCCTCCTCTCTCTCTCCCTAGAAAACAATGTTCATGATCATCAGCTGAGTCAGGGGTGTATGCCTATCCAGCCGTCATGGGTGAAGACTAAAGATGGAAGTCTGATTGCTTTCCATTTACTGCCTTTGCAAGCATTTTTCAGCAGACTGCAGAGTAATTTATAAATGTCTGCCTCTGCTGATGGGAAAAAGCACTGTCAGTGTAAACCCAGTTGTTTCTCATTTCTTACTACTGGGACTATTTCAGTCTCAAGGGTGTCACACATGGATGAAAGTATAACACTAATAGGAACCGCAGCTCACTTAAACATGCAACCACAGTTACGCTGAGTACACACTTGCAATTCCTGATGCTTGGCAGGGATTGGGGCTCAGTCTCACAGGTGACAGATCATGGCTGAGTTCTGTACACATGTGCCACTGGCCTGCAGGCTAGCGACATGCCTGTTGCTATGGCGCAAAGCAGATGGATGACCAGTGGTGCACAAATGAGTATATATTGTTCTGGGCGCGGGGAAAATCCAAGAGATGGCTCTTCCTGTACGCATCAAAGTAGGGTAATATGACAAATATATTCCCCTACTGATTACCTATTATGTCCCTCCATCTACGTAATGCAGGGTTTGGCTATCGGGGTCCGGTGCCCAAATTACAGTATTTTCTTTTTTTTTTTTTTTTTTTTCCCCTGAGCTGCTATAGCCGTAATTAACATTATGGTCTATGGCGGCACCCAAAGCAGGTGTTACATGGCTCGGTGCTAGTGCCGAATACACCTATATTAGTAGGAAGAGTGGTGAGAACAATGCGATCAGGGATATCAAAGGATCCGGCTTGGCGGTTCTTTAGGCGGAGGCCACTGTACACACTCCGAATGCTGCAACAATTCTTTCTAGAGGTGGTCTTTATTGGTCACCTTGGCCGAGTTTAATGTAATACTGTATGTATATGTAGCTTTAGATTTAAAACTTTCAGGCATACAACTGTGTCCATATGCACCTTCTGTGTTATTGTATTTTACTATCTTCATGCATAGCTATTTGGAAGGAGAAACCAGGTCCATTGGTTCCATAGGTTCACACTGGGCAATAACCCAGGGCACTAAGCTCCTTAGGGGCCCCACAAGCTGGGGACTGTAGACATCACAAGTTTACTGTCAGTACAGTATGAAAATGTAATTCACTTTGGCCCAGAGCCCCATTTTACCTAAAACCATCATAGAACATGTAGAGGGTATCATTGCTTAAAGGGAACCTAAACTGAGAAGGATATGGATTTTTCATATTCAAATAATACCAGTTGCCTGACCCTCCTGCTGATCCTGTGCTTCTAATAATTTCAGCCACTACTGCAGCAAAGAGATCAGCAGGACTGCCAAGCAACTGGTAATGTTTAAAAAGAGACATCCATAGCCCTCAGTTTAGGTTCCCTTTAAATGTGTTGCTATGGAACCCCATGATTTATAGCTATACCATTGAGAGTCAACAAGGGTCAGAATAACCATCCTTAGTAATTTGGTAGTTTAGGATTGACTCAATTTACATTAAAGAAGCATCTAAATCTGCTACAGGCCTTGGTCGATAAATTCCTTCTAAATAGTTCCTCCTCTGCCGTGTGTGTGTGTGTGTGTCTGTGTGTGTTGAAATATTAGCATACTTGCAACAATATGAATGTACTTTGTGGTGCACAAGTCATGGCTTAGGTCACCACAAGAATATCCTAGTTGCCCAGCAGACAATGACAATGTTGTATGTGCAATGGCTGATTCCATAATAACACTGCAGGCTAGAAAAGTCCTTATGTGAAGCCTCATTCTTCCCAATTCCTAGGCTGGTCTCACCAGAGCCTGCCCCGAAGGGTTTCCTAGTGATGGGATCCAAGTTCCGATACAGCGGACGCACGCAGGCGCAGACCCAGCAAGCAAGTGCTCTGATAGACCGGCCTGCTCCTAACTTCAAGAGATCCACCAGCAAGCGCTACACTCTTTCTCTGAGTGCTGAAGGAGGTAGGCACATTTTATGCCGTGACGTTATTCAAGGATGTTGCATAACATAGGCACAACATAGTACATAAAATAGATTAAAGGGGATGTATAGTGTGATATTTATCAATTCATTTTCATCAAGCTTTTACTCAGCCAATCCCAACTTCCAGATTGCAGTCACCAGCATATTAGGGCTGCTGAATTGACTGAATTGGTGTTGGATTAGCTGTTGTTATGTTGCAAAGCATGGTGGGAGTAAAGTACCTAGAGAGTGGTGGGCATTACCTTATGAGCCAAAACTCAGCAACACCACTCAAAGACCAGTGTTTTGGCTGACAGGATAGCAACCTGAAAACCCTGCCCCATTTCCAGCCTGAAGCACATGCAGTGCCTTCTTCTGGATGGCATCATTGCAATGTAAAGCTGTGGAAGTATAATCATGTGATCAGATCCATTCATCAGTATTGGTATATAACTGCTTTACAGTACAACAGAAGCCATAGATTAGGGACCTGTCAAAGAACATAAAGACATTTTATACACTTGACTTAAGCTTTAAGGTTGCCATCCTAAAAAAATATTTATATGCAGACATGTTACTCAGTTCTCAACCAAGCAGCATGTTCTACTCTATGAGTAGGGGAGCGAACAGGATGGGCAAGAAGCTTTTTGAAGTTCATGCTTGAATTAGAAGCAGATGGAGAATGGAGATCTCTCTGGCTGATTGCTGATGACCCAGTAATGTTGGACACCCGTATGCACTGTGAATGGTCAGGAGCATTTTTTTCAGCCATGGAAAATCTAAAGCATGTATATGTGGCTTTACTGCTCTGTGATCAGAATACACAGGGGTGACAAACGCTTCTCCACTCCTCAGCAGCCAAGTAGATGAGACAGACTCCTGTTCCATTATCTGCTGTTAGAGAGGGGGTTTCCAGGCGTACATGTAAAAAAGGTGCCTGGGAGAAAGGGCACCAGATTTAGCTGCTAATAGAATATCTGAAAAATTACTGATATTCTACTACTTAATCCCGATCTTTACCAATATTTTACTATGACCTAGCCTAACCCTACTCTCACACAGAACCCTCCCTCTACCAATGCCTAACTCACAGACTCCCCATGGTGGTGCCTAACTTTAACCCCCCAGGTGTACAAAGTTGGAGGGGTGTCGCAGCACCCTAGGCTAAAAGGTACAGGAGACAAAACCGGGAGCCCAAATAGTATAGTATGTTAGATAGGTAAAGCATGAAGAAAAGAAATTTAAAATACTACTCACAAAGGCGGCTTGCAAGGCCGCAAACAACCGCAGGAAGCAGGTGGAGACAATTAACCCGACTCGAGTCGGAGTGGTCTGGCCAGACCTGGATGTAGTCACTCTCCATATGAAAAGTGACAGGGAATCACTTTGGTAAGGACCACAGGTGTTCTGTCTCTCCCTTTGCTATTGGTGTTTCTTTTAATTGGCACAGTGATTGGCCTGAGAAAGCGGGCTGAGACCCGCGAAATGCGTTGCCTGTGCTAAATAAAATTATTTGTTCATACAATAATTTCGATTTTAAACTGGTTTTAATCCATTTTATACATACCAGGGCGCCTCTTTTTTCTTTAACTGTGCTTAACCCCCCAGGTGGTGCTTAACCATAACCCCCCCCCCCCCACCCCCCAGTGCTTCCTACAATTAACAACCCCCTCCATGGTGCCTAACCGTAACGCCTAAGGACCCCCCACTCTTAAAACTAAAGACCCCCACCACAAAGCTGTGATTAGTGGCAGTAGATACAAATTTGGGTGCAACTCGCTATGCAAATTGCGGGCACATATAGGGGGCCCACATATTTCCATCTTTTGACACTAATTGTGTTTTTTTATCATTGCCATCTATTTTGGCACTCTTTACTAAAGCACCTTGGGCGCCCTTTTTTGCTGCTTTGGTTTCCAGGCTGTGCTGGCCTTTTTCAACTGAAAACCTAACATGCTTTACAAAATGGACTTGGTTCAGCCTGAGTTAAGCGCTGATCTATAGAACAAAGTCTTAAGACATAATTAAAAAAACACATGAAGCATCAGAACTTCCAAAATATAGAATTTAAATTAAAGGGGTCTAAAACTACTATATTATAGTAAGTTATCCCATACTCCCATTACTTTATATTCACACACTGTGTATCCAATCAATATTATTTCAAGGACTCTCTAAGCAGTCTGGTTTGAATGAGAATCACGATGAAACTCCAGAGAAGAATCACAAGGCAGTTCCTGGAGAAGGTGAGGAGGAGGAGGAAGATGAGGATGAGGAGGTGACCACTCCAACCAAAATCAAGGAGATGAAGGTAAGATGGCATCATCTGGCCTCATTTTATAAGAGTAGGTGCCTAAGACTGCCTGTACTTGTTCATATGACGTGCATACATATATGTGTATGTCAAGCACAGGGATTTGGGCTTAATGGTTTCTGTGCCGTGGTCTCCTGCTGGCCAAATCAAGTGGCTTAGACTTAAAGGACAACTGTAGAAAGAGGTATATGGAGGTTGCCATGTTTATTTCCTTTTTAAGCAATACCAGCTGCTTGGCAGCCCTACTGATCCTCTGCCTCTAATACTTTCAGCCATAGAACCTGAACAAGCATGCAGCAGATGCAGTGTTTCCGACATTATTGTCTGATCTGACAAGATTAGCTTCATGCTTGTTTCTGGTGTTATTCAGGCTCTTCTGCAGCCAAACAGACCAATAGGGCTGGTATTTTTTAAAAGGAAATAAACATTGCAGCCTCCATAGTTTTCTCACTTCAGCTGCCCTTTAAGCCTCGTACACTCGCCTGACTTAAGTCGGCTGAGACGGCCGATAACGACCACCTCAGCCGACAAGCAGGCATGTGCATGGCACCCGACGAACTCTGAGGCCCAACCAATCGAATGATCTGCCAGATGGATGTACTCAACCCTAGCAACGCCGATTCCATTGTTCATACCGCTCCCCCAACATCCGATTTGGTGAGGAAAGGCTCTGAATGCTATTGAGCCTTCCCTGTCCCTTCTTGGTCTGCTCATTCCCCCCAGTAAAGGTACTCCTGCTTCAGGAGCCTTCCCTCTCAATAGGTGAGTATCAAACTTTTTTAAAATATATTTTTGCTTCAGTATGACTAAAAGAAATGTTTCAGGATTCATTACACTAAGGTCTTTCAATCCTTTATGTTACAGAACACAACTGTCTTTGCCTGAGACTAGAGTGTATCCGTTTCCCTGTAGGGATAATCTATCACTATAGAGTCTGCGGATGTCAATACGCATAGGCAATTTGCTGACTGCAGGGCACACAGTGTACGTAATCTTGTTTTCTACGCACTCAGCAGTCAGCACATTGTCACTGGTAACTGACACATACTTTCACCATAGTGATCATTTATCTCAACATCCAGAAACCGGTGGGCAGTAGCAGTGCTCAACTGCAGTAGCACCGTTGGATGCCATCATAGTCCTTTACATTGAAGTGAGATTCTGTTTCTGTTCAAAAATAACAATTCCATTCAGAACTCTGCTACACACTACAAGGATTTAGCAAATGGGTGCCTACACAAACATAGGCCACTGCAGAATGTTCTTATGAAATGCTAAGTGAGAGTATCAGCTTTCTGGAATCACTTGACAAGTCACAGGTTTGCAAAAAGAGAAACAAGGCTTTCCAGTTATTCATGCAGGAAGATGAGAACTTGGGCGTATTCTGTTCAGCTAGCAGAGTACTGTTGCCATAGCAATTTTAGAGGTTTGTACTTGGCTGCAAATTGAAATAAGAAGATTATAATATTAAATTAGCCATAACACGGTTATATTATTGCAATTGTTTTTAAGGATGGAATTACATTTTAATTAACGGTGCCTGCACTGGGGATAGAAGTCACTTCCCTAAGATGAGAGCTTGATTGTTTTTCCTACCACACCATAAAGCTAACTTTTGGGGGAAAACCATGTGACCAAAATATTATATTTTTGGAGTGTGGGAGGAAATTGCATTGTAAATAGTCTCGGAGCCAAGATTTTAACCTGGGACTTTATCATTGCAAGACAAGATTAAAGGTTGCCATACATCTGTAGACTTGGCAGCCGATCGACCATCAGATTGGATAATTATTATTGAATATGATGAAAATCGGTGCAGCCAAGAGCAAGCCTAATTGACAGTTCAACCAATTTCGGGCCAAAATTGGTCGCATCTATCGGTGGGACATGCTGCAAGATGAAGGGTCGACTTGCTTGGTCGGGTGTACGGTGGTAACGGCGTGCGATATCGGGACAAGCCACGAAAGCGATGGAACTCCCGACGATGTCCCCCCAATATAAAATGTTCACTGCTGGTGCCCTGTGCAATATACTTTACCTGCCCATGTTCCCCACTGGCTCCATCTTCAAACACGCTCCCCACGTGGTTGCCGGCGTAATGTGGGCGCTTGTGTGACGTCACACATGCGCCCATGTATACGCCGGCAACCACGTGGGGCACATGCATAAAGACAGGTAAAACTGCACAGACATTTAACATTAGGGGATGTGGCGTGACAAGGCCAATTCCAGGGAGATTTCATGCTGAAATTTATCTGGAATTTGCCTTTGGTGTATGGGCAGGCAACAGATCAGATTCAATCAGAGAGAGATCTGTCTCTTGGTCAATCTGCCCATACATCTTCTAATGTATGGGCACCTTTAAATTACATAGCCATGGTAAGAGTGTAAAATCAAGATTGTATCATCAGTGGATACCTTTATATGAACCAAGCAGAGTATGTAATTAGAAAAGGTAAACAATGTATTAGTTTTATTATGTATTGATTATTGTGGTATCATCCGTTAGTTTGTGTGCAATCTCATGAACAAACCAAATCTATGCAAGGATGAGATTAGTTTTGAAGTGAGGGAAGTCACACGAAGGAAAAATTGCATGTATGTATCCTAGCCAAGATGTGATGAGAGTGTAAAGGTTGCCATACATTTGTAACTTAACGGCCAATCGACCATAAGATTTGATAACTACTATCAAATGTTATAAAAATCAGTGCTGCCAAGACCACACCCGATCAATAATTCAACCAATTTCAGGAAAATCTCGGGTCGAAATGCTCGACCGGGTGCACTGCGGTAACCGCATGCAATAATCACAACCAACAAATCTGATGTAAACCCCGGCCGCTGTTCCCCCAATGTTTTAGGGGGAACCCCACCCTCCCGGTGCCCATGCAGTTATACTTTACCTGTTGGCCGTCCGCGCTGAGTGTCTGTGCCTTACTTCCACATTCTGGTCCCGTGTGATTACCGGCATATAGCGTGACGTCACACATGGCCCATTTGTGCTATAACGCAGGCAACCAGGTGGGGACGCAAATGCAGTTTAACTGCAAGGGCAGAGGGGGGGGGGGGGGGGGTAGGGTGCTGGTGGGTTAGATATAAAACATCAGGGTGACAGCTTTGGCGTCAAAAGGCCAATTCCTGAAATATGTCATGCTGAAAACAATCGGGAATTGGCCTGCGGTTCATGGTGGCCAACAGATCTCTCTCCGATCACATTCGATCAGAGAGATCTGTCTTTTGTTTGTTCAACGGCCAACACCACTAGATGTATGGGTACCCTTAGCCACTGTGCTGGTTAATTAATTGGTAGCTCTCAAATCTATTTGCAAAGTTATGGTTCAGCCCACTCAGATGTCAGTTCTTCTGAAATCAAATATAGAGAAACCGAGAGCCCAATATAGTGTAGTATGTTAAAACATAAACGAAGTAAGGCAAATCAGTGAGAAGAATATACTCACAAACGTGGGTTACCACACAGGCAACCACTGTATAAGCAGGTGAGGAGATTAGACCTGTCCTCACTCAGGGCTAAGAAGTCGCTCTCTGTAGATGAGAAAAAGGGGTAGTTCACCCCTCCACCAGGGGTGGACACGATTTTGCAGTAGGAGAACAGAGGCGCCAGCAGAATAAAAGTGGATAAAACCTTTAAAATTTGCTTGGAGGAAGTGGTGGACTTACCTCCATAAAGCAGACACGAAAGACTGTCTGAAAAGTAGCAATCACATTTATTATATGGTACCCCAAAAGTGCAACGCGTTTCGCAGGCCGAGCCCGCTTCATCAGGCAATAAAGTGGGGACAAAACAGAATTCCAGCAGTAGCAGGTGTAGCGCCTCAGTCTGAGGCGCTACACCTGCTACTGCTGGAATTCTGTTTTGTCCCCACTTTATTGCCTGATGAAGCGGGCTCGGCCTGCGAAACGCGTTGCACTTTTGGGGTACCATATAATAAATGTGATTGCTACTTTTCAGACAGTCTTTCGTGTCTGCTTTATGGAGGTAAGTCCACCACTTCCTCCAAGCAAATTTTAAAGGTTTTATCCACTTTTATTCTGCTGGCGCCTCTGTTCTCCTACTTCTGAAATCAAAGTTTGCCATTTAGTTACATTTCAAAATTACTCTTTGCAAGTGGAAGGCCACATTGATGCATTTTTAGGCTGTAAACACAGTGTGAGGGCTTTTCTGACCAGCAGCGCTTTCTGAGCGTTTTTTTTTAAATGCTCCCATTGACTTGCATTAAAATCCTGGTAAAATTGCAGTGATCATGATTTTTTTGAAAAATCACAATTACAGCAATTTTAAGGCGATTTTACCACGATTTTAATGCAAGTCAATGGAAGCCTTTTTAAAAAAAAATGCTCAGAAAGTGCTGATGGTCAGAGAAGCGCTCAGAAAGCGCTGACAGTGTGTCTACAGCCTAAAACACCACATGATTTACAAGTTAGTATTCCTAGCTTGTGGCTAGGTTCACAGTGGGACTTTGCATTGCGTTTCCTGTACCACAGGAGCACAACAGAGAAAAAAAGTGGTATGGCCGCCTTGTGTTGGGTACAGTGAAGCATTAAGTCAATGAAAAGTATGCTTCACTTCTACTGTTAGGCCTCTTGCACAATGCAAGCGATTCCGATTCAGATTCCCTTTTTAATCAGTTTTTACATCCGATTCCGATTCTGATTTGCAGTTTGCTCCCTGCACACTGCAAATCTGAATCTGAATCTGATGTAAAAACTGATTAAAAAGCGGAATCTGAATCGGAATCACTTGCAGTGTGCGTTTACTGGCACATGCAGTGTGCTACCATACTGCAACCCATTATAGTTCAATGCACCGCCTCACTGTGAACATTGCATAGTGTGTGCAGTAAGCCGTGTTACAGAGCGGCCGCTACACTGCAGTGCACCACTGTCAACACGGCCTTATAATTACTTTGGAAATATGCTTAAAAATGTAAGCAAAATTGTAGTGAAGTGCCTCTAAGCTCTAATTTATTTTATAAATAGGATTCCAAGCTTTTTATTGTATGTTTTATGCCTACAAACTTGACATAAGAGTTGTCTTAATCACATTGCTTTCTTCATATACGGTATATGGTTGTTTTAATGTCTCATACATTATCGTGTAGCAACACATATATATGTCAGCATCTTGTCCTTGGCGAGCAGTAACTGTGCTATTGGCACTGATCCACCCTTCTGTGTATCCATGTGTCTGTGTGAATTGTTGTGTTTCTCAAGCTCACTCGCTTCTGTTTCTTGCCTATTGCTACCAGTCGGAGCAAGAGACCACTCCCCGGCACAAGGAGGTACCCACTTATAACCAAATATCCATTTACCTATCCTGGCTCCCATCCACCTGTCCTATATCCCAGCATCCAACTGGCTCCTCCTGTACCCACTGATGTATTTCAGTACCAACCTTTCCTCCATGGAAGCCATCACTTTGTCCTACAAACTATCCCATATTCACTCCTCCACTCAACCACACATTGGGACTGATTTACTAAGATTCTCCTGGGCTGGAGATCAGTGAAGATCATCTGTGATTCAGAAAACCTGCTTTGTATTTTTGAAAAATAAAAATGGTGTTTTGTTGAGAGGCAAATGTTTGCAGCTTTCACATGTGTCATCACAAGGATTGCCAAGAGGTTAGGGAAAAGAGAGGAGTGTATTTGGAGTTGCCTGCATTTAGCTGCAGTGGACACTTTTCATAAGTAAGGAAAGCAGAGATTTGTTCCCAAAATGTCTCACTGCATATATATTGGACATGTAGGATGGTGTACTAGTGGCAGGATGGCAGTTGGTAATGGAGGACCGGTGTCATGGTAACCACACTTGTAAAAGGGGATCTGGTGCCATGGGGGGGAAGTGCTTCTAAGTTGGGGAACGGTGTAATTGTGGCAGCACACCTGGGTGGGGCTAGGTAATGATGAGTAGTCATCGTGACCACAGTTGTTATATCGATTTATATGACCCCTGGTGGACGGGTCTTCAGGACACACAACAGAAAAGAGTAGAGCTTAGAGAGGAGGGACACCATCAAGGTTTTCCTGAGAGCCCCATAATTTGTAATGAAAAAACTTTACCACCCATTTTTCATGAACCTTTTAGCAATACTCACCATGGTCAGTTACACCACAGGTGAGGGTCGCAAAGTTTTTGCAGTCAAACAGCAGAAAATATTTGAATAATCCAGTCCAGGTTTTCTGTTTTTCAAGCCTGGAGAAACCTATCAAATCAGGCCAGCAGTATTTCATTCACATTCACAGCCTACTGAAGATGCAGGAAAGTAAAAACACATTATTTTAGAACACAACATTCACATCACGCTGGTGATTAGTAACGAGCAGATATTTTGCTGTATATGCAAATCTCTTTCACCCAGGACGCCAGCTAGATGCCAATCAGTTAGCCGACAGCCGATCAGCTAACACAGGTTCCAGCTCATTGGTCGGCAGCTAGTGGCAATGATTTGCTCTCTGCTGTTTCAGCATCTTGATGAAAAAAAAAAACATTGCTTATCCTTACTGTGATCGGGCCATTCATATGAGATATATGAGCAGGGATTTCAAACTCAGAGCACAGGTGCAGATTTATCAAAGCAGATGGAAGGATTGGTTAAAACAGCCATTCTGTGTAGTTACAGTCAGATGCTAATAATTGCAAGTTGATGCAATGTATTCAGCTTGGAAATAAAACTGCTGTATTTGATTGGTCTATTATTTCCATACTGCTTTAAAGGAGAACTGTAGTGAGAGGTATATGGAGGCTGCCATATTGATTTCCTTTTAAGCTATACCAGTTGCCTGGCAGCCCTGCTGATCTATTTGGCTGCAGTAGTGTGAATCACACCAGAAACAAGCATGCAGCTAATCTTGTCAGATCTTACAAAAATGTCAAACACCAGATCTGCTGCATGCTTGTTCAGGGTCTAGGGCTAAAAGTATTGGAGGCAGAGGATCTGCAGGATAGCCAGGTAACTGGTATTGCTTAAAAGGAAATCAATATGGTAGCCTCCATATACCTTTCACTACAGTTCTCCTTTAACTTGCATGAAATTAACATCAACTATTAGCAACTCTGTGGGGCCTGTCATTCTGCCAGGAGCTAGGCCCTTGCCATACCTGTTTATATCTTGCCAGCTTTAGCACCCAGAGACGAAGGTAAAGCCATATGTAGTACATGAGGACTGGTTAAAAGGAACCTGAGAATGATATATAGATTGATATGTATTTCCTGGTGGAAAATGACCCGGTTTTCCTGCTGATCCTCTGTCTCTTATACATTTAGCCATAGACCCAGAACAAACAAGCAAATCTGCTGTTTCTCACTGAAGGCTGACTGGATAAGCTGCATGCTTGTTTCAGGTGTGTGGTTCAGACACTACTGATGCAAAAAAAACAACAGAATGCCAGACAACTGGTATTGTTTCAAAGGAAATAAATATGGCAGCCACCATGTCCCTCTGACGTCTAGTTTCCTTGAACATTAATGCATAGGAGCTGACACCATCCAGCAGCAACACAGTCTTAGCTCCCAGCAGAATGGGAAGCAATATGGACGTTAGCAGGCTTTACAACACTACACTACAGAAGGTGACTGTTTTGGCAAGTAAGACAGGCATGGCAGTGCTGCACTCACAGCACTAGCTATGCTGTATGATTACCAGTTTTTGGCTATAAATGGGCTTTCATTTTCAGGCAATAAAGACTGGTGTCAGTCACAATAGGAAACATTAGGGCAGGTAAAATATTTTAAAGCTTATATACTGTACAAAGTAACTGTATATAACCACCCAACTTAATTTTCAATGTGTTGTTTTAAGGCCTGCTCCAATTTTAGCCTGAGTGAACTGCTTCCTCATCTGCCCTCAGATCCTTTGTCCAGTAACAGAAACCTATAGTGAGTTACGCGTGTCAAGGCAGGATTTGGAAGGAGCAATATGAAGGCTTTTAGTCTGGCTGTGTGTGATCAATCGTAAGCTGGTCTTAATGTACTTTCTATCGTGAGTGTAGTAGTAATTAGGTAAGTAATTGAAAGACTTGGGCTCTTGCACACTACATGCGATTCCGATTTTTTAAAATCTGATCCGATTGTTGATTCCGATTAAAAAACGTACTGCATTAATCGGAATAAAAAATCAGATCTGATAAAAAATCTGATTCCCATGTAGTGTGCAAGAGGACTAAATCAGATACTTTTAGGGATCATTAAAACATTTGCCCTGTATGTAAATGCCCTCTGACCCAGGAACAGAAAAGTGTGGAGCCTAATCAGGATCCCAAAGTGCTGTTTTAACCAGCAACTAATACATTTACAAAGCTGCTGGTTAGCTGATTGGCAGTTTGGGATTCTGATTAGCTTCTGGACATTTCTGTTTACTAGATAGTGGGAACTGAGACACAAGGTGAATTTTTCACTCATGCTTTTTACACAGCTGTACATTGATTAATACATACCTTCCATAGTTACCAGTCCAAACCCCAGCATGCATTCATGGAACACTTCCTAAGAACTCTTTCCCTGCCACCTAGTTCCTTTATTACCTACCTATCCCACCTCTCTGCACGTGTTTTCCCATCTCAGTACGCCTCAAAGGTCCATAGTCAACAGATGCAAGCTTCATGCTGGCAGGAGCCCCTTCACTGCCAGAGAGGCCTGCCGCATGAGGTGGAGTGAAGGGGCTGGAGCTGGCCACTGACACCTGTTTGTTATATCCCTCTCTTAGTTCTTGGATAAGTCGCAAGATGTCCTCCTGAAGCATCAGGCCAGTATTAATGAGCTGAAAAGAACACTGAAACAGCCAAACAGCAAACTAGTCCATAGAGAACGAGGACGAGAGAAGAGGCTTCCCTCCTCACCTACCTCCTCTTCCCCCAAGCCAGAGGTAAGTGCTTTTACTATTGCTCATAAAATCAATTAATTTGATATGTTAAATTTGGGGTTGGTGACTACAAAGGAGACAAAAAGGAGAAAAACGAGAGCCCCAATAGTGTATTACCGTTATTTCAACAACTTTGTTCAGATGAAGAAATGTTACTCACAAGTAGAGATGTTGGCGAACCGTTCGCCAGCGAATCTCTATGGGCCGATACTACATCCGGGTTGCTATGACCTGGAGTAGTACGGCTGCGCTGGGCCGGCGGTGCACGTCTTTGATCGCGCGCCTGTTCCCGGGCACTCACTGCGCATGAGCGTGACGTCACTCATGACGTCATGCACATGCGCAGAAAGTGCCCGGCAACAGGCGCGCGTTCAAGGACACGCGCCGCCGGCCCAGCGCAGCCGTACTACTCCGGGTCATAGCGACCCGGAAGTAGTACAGGGTGAGGGGTTCGCCGGCGAACGGTTCGGGAACCGTTTGCCTACATCTCTACTCACAAGTGTGGGTTGCCGAGTCTAGGCTACCACTGATCTTGCTTGTGGGAATTTAGGCCTGTCCCCACTCGGGCTAAGAGGTCACTCTCCGTAGAAGGAAAAAGGGTGATCACACCCATCCAAAGAGTGGATACAAGTATATTGAAGACGAATACAGAGGCGCCCAAAGGATAAAATTACCATGCATTAAAATCATAAAATGGGGGATGACTTACCTCCCCAATGATGACAGATTGCAATTGTTCAAAATAAAACTATTCTTACTCCAAAAACACAGTTTGCAACGCGCTTCACGGGTCTATAGCCCGCTTCCTCAGGCAACATAAAAACAGGAGTAACTGTAATAAAACATAAACCACTGTATAAAAACCATAAACATGTCCACATAAGTCAAATCTTCATAATTGGATTACACATAGTAGGGGTATAAAAAATTGTGAGTTTCTATTATTGTTATCATTATAAAAGTCTCCATTCACTACTGATATTAAACATTGTCCCAATTTTGTGTGGTTCCACATTACACAATAGTTTCCACATGTCCAAGGTAAATAACTCATACTATGCCTTTCCAAGGTATACATTCCCTGATACCATCAACTATATCCCGGTGTTCTATGTTATCCACATCAATCAGAATGATCCCCCTCCCAGTCTATCCATGTCATACCGTTCCGCAAGTATGTTTAAAAACAATTATATGGTACTTACCCAATTAGTCAAAGAGCGGGTTTAGCACCTCTGTAGAGTGCTGGCGCCAAACCTCGCTCCTAAGTAGCCCAGAGGGGATTGAGTGAAGGTGGAGGGGACGAGTCTGAGTTTGCCCCGCACCAGGACGGCCGCAAACTTCCGGCGGAAGTAACGCACCCGCCTGCATCCCCGTCATTGCATGCGTCAATACGTACGCCTGATCTTGTGCGTTCCATTAGTGGACGCTTGCCTGCCAACCTCCAGGAAGCGTACTGGGCCGCGTTCCATTAGTAGGCGCTTACATTCCAGCCACTAGGAAGGGGACGGTGGCAGCCGCTCATAGGTCTAAGGGGGATTGGGAATTAGTCTGTAATAACGAGATTGCCACTCCCATTTGTTCTACTGGTGATGGAAGGGAGAGAAAGGGGGAGGAAAGAGGGAAACAGTGTGGACAAAAACAGGCATTTGCCAACAAAAATAAAAATACAAGAAGATTAGCTCAGAACGATTAAGACAATAAAATTAAACTTAGAGCCTATTTGTTTAAAAGAGAGCGACTGTGAGTATACAGTTCAACATTATAGTTAAACAACTGAACAGGGAATGATGCAGGGGATCTTCTTTTAATATGGTTTTTCTGACTGTTCATTGAGACCATTGGGCACCAGGGTCTTCAATGTTTGAATCCAGAAGATTTCCCAATTTATTAAAACATTAAATGCGTTGTGTGCCATGGGATTAATGGGATTAATGGATTCAAGGGCCTTGAAGGACACTAGTGTCGGATCGCTGTTGTAAACGTGTAGAAAATGTCCGGACATGAGTGAGAAGGCCCTTGGTTATATTACGCTTGTGTTGGCAAATCCTTTTGCGTAATAATTGTGTCGTGCGTCCGACGTATTGTTGTCCACAGGGGCAGGATGCTGCATAAATCATGAACCTCCTGAGTTCTGGTGCATAGATCTGCTCCCTTGCAGAAAATACCCCTGGCCTATTCTCTATCAGGTATAGAAAAGTTTGAGACCTTTTTCTGCAAGTTGGCAAGGCTACACGCCAGAACCACAGCTGATATGGAACTATGGTGAATCTTATTATACAGTACCCAAAAGCAGATGCCAGCTTAATATAGCATCAAAATTCCTAAGCTTTGGCAGTAATGAAATGCCTATTATATTGCATACATTCAATCAAATTAGAGGAGTTGAAATAAAGGAGTTGGAGTTGGTGGAATCATAAACTGAGGAGTCGGAGTTGAAGGAATTTTGTACCGACTCCACAGCCGAGCCAGGAACACCTACTGACTAGTGCCAAAAAGAAAGCATTACAGTCTGATGCCAGGCATAGCTGAGGACTCCTGCATTAACAACATGCAGTCTGAGGGGGTTGATTATAAATATGGATATAATGAAGACTGGAACAAAAGTGGAACTGCACGTATGTCTTTTTTCAACCCAAATAACTATGTAACTATGTTGTGCCAACCAAGCCCACCTGCTACCAACCCAGAACACTGCTTGTTATATTGACCACTACTCTCTGCTGCTAGCCCTGTTCTCAGCTCATCTACTCATCCTGTCTGTTATCCACTCTGACCTTGGTTCTCCCACCAGGCCTTCTCCAAACATGGAATTGCATGTTCAACTGGTGACCAGTGAGGAGAACCTAAAAGTTCTCAGCAGCTAAGAGTCTGGTGCTCACTAGGATTACTATCTGTTTCAGGTTGCCCTGGTTAAATCTAAAGGACTTCATGGACTCCATGCCCTGAGTGACCCTACATTACCTGCTTACCACCATCCTAATACAGTTTGTTGGTGGTACATATAACTTTACCCAATGCAACAGTCTGCTCTTTGAGGCACAGTTTTGGGGAGGATTGGTAATCATTTTGGAAGCCACTCTAGACCAGCAGTGACACAAGAATGCCTGTTTAGATAAGGTGGTACCCACTCAGTAAGAAAGATTCCTGAACTTCAGAAGTACCTTCCTAATTCTTCTGTTAAGACGTTTAAGGTGCACTCATTCCTGTAATTTACCCAAGGAGTTTGATTTTAACATAAACGAGCTGTTTATCATTTATCATTACATCTGTTTATTAAAATGTGTTAAGATGCCGGGTTTTACTTCATGCTCAGAATAATAAAATAACACTGTAGCTATGCTTCCAGGTAGACATGGCATGGCAAATGAATCATTAAATCAGGAAACCCAGAGAGACTCTTCTTCTGAAGGTTCCGTCTAGAACATCTTAATTTGGCTTGATCTGAGTTCTGCTACTCTCCTTCTCCCCAGAGGTTTATCAAAGAGCTTACCTCCGGGCTGAAGCTCTTATGAAGGTCTCGGCAGCCATTCTCTGTGTCCTGATTAGACTGAAGCTGCGTAATTTTAATTTTTTCTTCTTTGCGGCGATCATCTCTGGCTCCTTTGTTCTTAAGATACATTGCACGATAACTTCCAGCTCTTGTTAAAGTCTAGCAGGCCTTAATGATGTCTGGAACTGATATGTGTTTCCTCCAGGGATGCTCTTTATCTGCTTTTATCCCTGAATTGGTTGATTTTATCAGGCTCCATCTCTTTAGTCTATCACCAGCAATTAGATAATGTTCTTCGGCTGTATTTTTTAATTTCACACGCATTACGAGCCTGGACATTCTGTGCTGCCGAATACGTAAGTTCTTGTTCTCTAATAACCGAAATCCACAAGTTACTTCTGTCGCAACACAAGCAACTCGGTTGCATACATTTAAATTCGCCACTCACCCTGCGCCTGCTGAATGTGGTGGCGTTAATGCTATTCGCCATCTGAGTTGTAACAACGTAATTAGTGCACCGGCTATTGCTGGCAGCTGAATTACCTAGTTTTTTTTTCTAATTTGAGCTCCGGCATTTGCCAGCGCCCAAATTAGTCACTGAATGCCGATATAGCCGTACTTCACATTATGACTTATGGTGGTGCCCGAATCATCGGAGTGGCTCTGCTAATTAGATGGATCGATTTTGTTGCCCACTGGATGACTTAAGATGAATAGACACATAATATTCAGCCAGCCCAATCTCGTTTGTATTCTGAATGTCAATTTTTTAATAGGTTTGACTTAAAAACATCTGAGGTGTTAAAAGATGTCCCTATAATAAAATATTTATTATTTACGTTCCTTTGCTTGTCGCTGAACTATTTTGTAAATGTATTAACGCATAGGATACCTGACCAGGAACAAAGCTACCTAAGGTAAGCACAGAGGTATGCTTATGTTGGACCCACATCACTTTGTGCGTTGTCTGTTCCTCTTCTCGTTCCCCCAGACTCTGTAATCATTTGTGGCTAAAGTCAAATTTTCATACAGGAAGAGGCAGGCTTGTGACATTACCTCCTATAATTCTTCCACTCCCTCCTTTTCAGGGAAGTGAATGGGACAATGAAAGTGAAGGGAGCAGGAGGGAACATCAAAGCAAACCTGCCACTGTCTGAAAATTTGACTTCCTGCCCCAATGTTAAAGTTTTCAAGTAGTGATTAATGGAACCAGGGGCGATTGAGAAGAGGGACAGACCATGCAAGGAGTTTTGTGGCTCCACCATGAACATACCTCTGTGCTTACCTTAGGTAGCTTTGCCTCAGGCCAGCTGTGCTTTAAAGAGACCTTGAAATGATGGGAAAGAAACCAAACTAAGCACAGCAACAAATTGCACTCACTTTCCTTTCAGTCACTGCTGTTTGTTAGCTGTTCTGTGTTATAATCGAGCAGTATCTTCCCCTGTCTTGCTCTGTACAAAGTGGTCTATCAGGACAGCTTGTCCTGGATGATGTCTATGGCTCTCCCCATCATTGTGACATCACTCACACCCACCTTCCTTTCACCAGTGTGACCAGATGGACAGATGGAAGATAGGTGTGAGTTAAAGAGAAACTCCGACCAAGAATTGAACTTTATCCCAATCAGTAGCTGATACCCCCTTTTACATGAAAAATCTATTCCTTTTCACAAACAGACCATCAGGGGGCGCTGCATGACTGATATTGTGGTGCAACCCCTTCCACAAGAAACTCTGAGTATGTACTCCTGGCAGTTTCCTGTCTGTGAATTTTGCTGCATTGTGGGAAATAGCTGTTTACAGATGTTTCCAACTGCCAAAAAAGCATGCAGCAGCTACATCATCTGCCAACAGTAAAAATGTCACCATGTAATAAATGTCAGAATGTAAATCAGGGATTTAAAAGATTTTACAATGGGCAAACACTGACTAAATCATGTATACATAATTATTGTAAAAATGAAGTACTTTTTTATTACTTTATTTTCACTGGACTTCCTCTTTAAGTTGCAATAAACATTGACAAAGGGAGAGGCATCAACTATATCCAGGTTAAGCTGTGGCGACTGTCCTGTGATAGTCACCTTTGCACACTAGGAAATACAACATTATACTAACATGGATCAGCAAGCAAGCAACACTAAGTACACTCAGCGTACTACGTGCTGCTGTGCATCTTTTAGTTATTTTACTGTGAATACAGGGTCACCTTAAACCATAAACAATTGTATCTATACTCCTACTCCTAAAAATGACTTTTAGTTATTCCACAGATTTGTGTTATGTTTAAAAACCTAAAAAAAGTAGATTTTTGTTTTGGCTCAATGACATAGTTTGTCCAGTGTCTCAGAGAGCTAAAATATATGGACTAATGCCCCTTTTAATCTAAGCCCTGCTCTCAGAAACTCAGTTATTTGCCAGGAATGTGTTTTATGGCTGTAATTCCTTATAATTGAGGGACACAATAGTCTGACTGGGTCTTGACTGGGGAGAATCTCACTTGCATTGCTGAATATTAACTCTTTCAGGCAGAGAGAGAAGAAAAGCTTCTGCTTGCAGCTGTACCTACACATATCTATCTCATCATGTCACATGTCACTTAAGGTTCCCTTTAAAGCCAGGTTCACACCTCAGCCTAAATCAGTCCCATTTCAAAGAACAGACCACAATGGACATGTCAGCGGATCCTATGATCTTACGTGCTGACATGCCTGTTGTAGTGATGGAATGAAAAGTCAGGACGGAGGTTGGACACATCATAGCCTCAATTCACTAAGCTTTATAAAAACACTTTATCAAACGTTTGATAATTTACCTCATGAGTAAAATCAAATTTTGAATTCACTAAGGTGTTATAGATTTATTGAACATTTTATCGATAAAACATTCAATAAATCTATAACCTCTTAGTGATTTCAAAATTAGATTTTACTCATGATGTAAATTATCAAACGTTCGATAAAGTGTGCGAAAAAGCTTAGTGAATTGAGGCCATGTGTTTCAGGCTGACGGTATGAGCAGGTAGCTATCAGTTGCTGAGGATCTGTAAACTGTGCCTGAACTGGAGGCTTTGTCTATTTTCCAGTACATAGTACCAGGTATTTATAAATATTTAATCTGTACTGGTGTAATGCTGTCTTCTCATCACCAATGTTGTCTTCAGCAGGACACCGAGGATTCTGGGAAAAGAGAAGAAGATGAAGCTGATGTTGCTGCTGGTCAAGATACTGAGGTCTTCACCCAAAGAAGCTTGGCTTCATCCCCTGAGGTGCTGCCCCTTGCCTGTCCTTCTGTAACTTCTCATGTGTTCCATTGTGAACCCCAAAATAATCGTCAGCTCTTTTTTTCTGCCTATGTTAACTCTCTTTCTCATTCCTCCCACGTACATGTATCTTGTCTCTTTTTATCATCTCACAGACAGCTATGAGGGAAAGTTTCTAGCTTACCTGGATTTATTGAAAACATTCCTGCTGCAAGCGTATAGTGCTGCACACTATCCTGAAGCAATGCAATGTAAAACAGAAGGCGTTCACAAATATTAAGTCCACTTAAAGGACTACTATTGTGAAAAATTGTAGACATTAAAACATACACATAAAAAATGAACATTTGCCTCAGAGTAAAATGCAACATAAATTATTTTCGCCTATGTTGCTGTCACTTATAGTAAGTAGTTAAATTCTGACAGTTGGTCTTGCGTTGCTGGTCGGTGCAGCTGTAAATAAGCTTCCTGCTACCGCGAAACAGCTGTTAGCTGCTGTGCTTATCACTGGGCACTCACCCTACTCTCGCCCACTGCTGACCCGAAACAGCTGTTACCTGCTGTGCTTATCACTGGGCACCCACCCTACTCTCGCCCACTGCTGACACGAAACAGCTGTTAGCTGCTGTGCTTATCACTGGGCACCCATCCTACTCTCACCCCACTGCTGACACGAAACAGCTGTTAGCTGCTGTGCTTATCACTGGGCACTCACCCTACTCTCGCCCCACTGCTGACCCGAAAAAGCTGTTAGCTGCTGTGCTTATCACTGGGCACTCACCCTACTCTCGCCCCACTGCTGACCCGAAAAAGCTGTTAGCTGCTGTGCTTATCACTGGGAACCCACCCTACTCTCACCCCACTGCTGACACGAAACAGCTGTTACCTGCTGTGCTTATCACTGGGCACCCACCCTACTCTCGCCCACTGCTGACACGAAACAGCTGTTACCTGCTGTGCTTATCACTGGGCACCCACCCTACTCTCGCCCCACTGCTGACACGAAACAGCTGTTAGCTGCTGTGCTTATCACTGGGCACCCACCCTACTCTCGCCCCACCCCTGACCAGAAACAGCTGTTAGCTGCTGTGCTTATCACTGGGCACCCACCCTACTCTCGCCCCACTGCTGACCCGAAAAAGCTGTTAGCTGCTGTGCTTATCACTGGGCACCCACCCTACTCTCGCCCCACCCCTGACCAGAAACAGCTGTTAGCTGCTGTGCTTATCACTGGGCACCCACCCTACTCTCGCCCCACTGCTGACCCGAAAAAGCTGTTAGCTGCTGTGCTTATCACTGGGCACCCACCCTACTCTCGCCCCACTGCTAACCCGAAAAAGCTGTTAGCTTCTGTGCTTATCACTGGGCACCCACCCTACTCTCGCCCCACTGCTAACCCGAAAAAGCTGTTAGCTGCTGTGCTTATCACTGGGCACCCACCCTACTCTCGCCCCACCCCTGACCAGAAACAGCTGTTAGCTGCTGTGCTTATCACTGGGCACCCACCCTACTCTCGCCCCACTGCTGACCCGAAAAAGCTGTTAGCTGCTGTGCTTATCACTGGGCACCCACCCTACTCTCGCCCCACCCCTGACCAGAAACAGCTGTTAGCTGTTGTGCTTATCACTGGGCACCCACCCTATTCTCGCCCCACTGCTCACCACAAACCGCTATTAGCTGCTGTGCTTATCACTGGGAACCCACCCTGCTCTCGCCCCACCGCTGACCAGAAACAGCTGTTACCTGCTGTGCTTATCACTGGGCACCCACCCTACTCTCGCCCACTGCTGACACGAAACAGCTGTTAGCTGCTGTGCTTATCACTGGGCACCCACCCTACTCTCCCATTACTGCTGACCAGAAACAGCTGATAGCTGCTGTGCGTTTCACTGGGAACCCACCCTACTCTCGCCCCACCACTGACCAGAAACAGCTGTTAGCTGCTGTGCTTATTACTGGACACCCACCCTACTCTCGCCCCACGGTGTTGGACACAGCCCGTTTGTTCCCTTGGATGCACCATCAGTTTTTTCACTTGGGAGTATAATGGTTTAATTTGGGGCCGATCATGCAACAAAGGATTTGCCTGCCACTGTCCATGCACCAATGAGTATCCAGTTCTGCCAGTAGCCCAGATGGTGTACGTGTATCAGTGTAAGGTTAACTGAGAACCTCCCATGAGGAGATAGATTAGTCCAAAACCTGACAGGTCAGTCAGATTTTTTCTACCTTCTTTAAGTGACAGCAACATAGGAAACAAGTAATTAGTTATAGTGCATTTTACTTTGGGAGAAACGTATATTTATATTTAAATTTTTTTTGCAACAATTGTCCTTTAAAGAAATAATAAACATTAACCTGGGTACCTCAGGAACTCATAACTATAACTCTCATATGTTGAGGCTTAATAGGGACATTTGTCTCCTTCCCTTCCCCTAACCCTGCCCCCATCCCCCTTATATAAGGACTCCCCACCCACTAAATCCTCCCCAGTTACGCACTAAATTCCTGAAGATTATAGCAGTTACAGTATGTCTATCCGAAGCTTCAAGTTAGACTCCTTCATCCTCTGAAGGAGGAGTACTGGACTGTTGCATCATCACACCAGGTTGGCCTCGAGCAATAATGTCTGGAAGGGGGCATAGCAAATGCACCAATCGTCTTATTCTTTTGCCACCTATTAGAAATAGGGGTGTTCCTATGCAATGGCAGCATCTGGCTTTATTGGTAGTGATGCAGCAAGTGGCTGTGAGATTTGGGCCAGGGTTTCTGGGCTGCAGTGAGGGTTGTTGTAGGCGGTGCATCACCAGGCCAGCCATTTATTGCATCCTTTCCTATGGAAGGCTGGTGTGGCATAGGGTCAGGAGTGGCAGTAGAGCACTGAGGTGAGAGGAGGACACAGACAGTCTGCTCAGAGGGAGGGGTCATGTGAAAACCATGGGTGTATTGGGGGTTAAATTTGTAGTCTAGGTACAGGGATGGGAGGGAGGAAATAATAAAAAATAGTGTTGTCAGAATTAAACAGCTGCCTGTGAAGAAGCCAACTTGGTAGCCTTCAGAATTAGACTATTGACTATGGCTTGATTTAAAAGCTAAGCAGAAACAGCTCTCACAGGAGGAGATCATGTCATATGACCTTTCGAATTGCAGCAGTTTCTATCCACTTTCACTGCTGTTTCCATAATATGACCTATTCCTATAGGAACCTCTACTGCAAACTCAGCATCAGTCAATAGCCTTTCAGTTCTAATGGATGTAAAGCACTGAGTTCCATTTGAGACAGTGGGAGATCAGAGGTGCTGAAGTTATTTTCTCAATAGCTGTATATTTGAATTATATTTATAGGCCCCCGAGAGTAAATTACTCCGAGTTCCTCCCTAATGGCAGTAAGTGGAAGTCAGGCAAGTCATTTCTTTATGCCCTTTAGCCTGTTTTTGCATTCACAATGTATAGCTTGGATAATGCATTTATACAAAGCCTACGTATCTCACATACATACATCTCTCAGGCTATCTGACCATCATAAGTGTAAAATATGATTTTTTTCTTCCCTTTAAGTGAAATTACATTTTTATTAACATTTTTCTATAAATTGTAGCCACACAAGTATTCAATGTTAAATATCACCCATTTAAAGCCAGCTATAAATTTACAAAACGGTAACCTCAATTTTCTCTTGTTGGCAACCACACCAACATTGCTGTATTTTGAGTGCGCACAGCCCATAAATTCCTATCTTTGCTACATGAGTTATTAGCACAGAGAAAGAGCCCTTGTTACTCTCTTTGCATTGTTAATCTCTTTGCATGCCAGGACTAATTGACTTATCAGTATCAGCCTTTAGCACACCTTACTGGTAATTTCCACTAGGAACCCTTTAGATTGGCTGTACTTTATGTACTTATAAAAACAAGACTGGTGAAATAATATTTACCATGAACTGTTGCAATGCTGAAATGAAGAGGTTGCTTTTCATCAGCACAAGCGGAATTTCCATGTAATCACACAAACAAGGTGCTTTTTTTCACAATCTATGGGGTGCATCTGAAAGTGTAACTGTCGGGCATAAAATCAAAAATCAATTCTTTATTTTTATCTGGTAAACAAGTAATACGGATGCTAACCAGGCAATCCAAAAGTTAAAATCTCTTTTACTTTTCTTGTTTTTAAATGATCATTCCCCAGTTTACCTGACTCTTATTTGATACGTTGCCGCACAAGAAGTTGCAGGGCATGCTGGGTTGTCTTCTTTTGCTTCTTTATTTCCCCTAATACTTAACTAATGCACAGAAGCAAAAAAGGGACAACCCAGCATGCCCTGCAACTTCCTTTGTGCGGCATTGTACCAAATAAGAATCAGGTAAACTGGGGAATGATCATTTATAAACAAGAAAAGTAAAAGAGATTTTAACTTTTGGATTGCCTGATTAGCATTCTCATTACTTGTTTACCAGATAAAAATATAGAATTGATTTTTTATTGTATGCCCGACAGTTACTCTTGAAAGCCTTCTACCTAATTCCACTTCCTAATAAAGCCAGGCAGTTTTCCCAGATCACTTATATCCTCCATTGAACTCCTGTACAGCGATGTTTTAGTAAATCAGATTTAGGGGCATATAATTTACTTAATTGGTCAATACTTGCAAAGATGACATTATGAGTTTTCTTGTGCATATTCACTGATGTGCTAAGAGAATCTTCATACATGCCACTTGACACAACAGCTGGCCGACGTCTACACCAACTGTGTGAATGCCTGCAGCCATTGTGAATACTTGCAGAAAACTTTCAGTGATCGTTAAACAATATAACTAAATATATCTATAATTACTTTGGTCTGCCATTGCTGTTACTGGAACATTGCAGCAGACCTCCTTGAAAATTGGGCTGGGAGTTCTGTTTTCTATTCTACCTACTTAAATTGTACCCGAGCTGAAACCTGCTCCTAAAAACACATGCAATTGGAGTTACATTCTTCTGGTACTTCATATCCTGCTCTAAGTGCCTGGTCCACAGCGGTAAAGAATTACAAATATTTCTATTGCATGATGTGTACTAATAAACACATACTTGCCTAGATAGAGGGAAGCCTTTGGATCCTGCAGAGGCTTCTCACGTCCTCCTGGCCCTCACAGTTGTTGCGAGCAGACCCCCCAAATAAATTTGACAACAGCTTGTCGGATTTCTGATCTGTGTTGCGCTCCTCTTCTCACACTAGCAAGGTCGTACGACACCTGTGCGAGTACGGCTGTGCCTGCACAGTAAGCCATAGCAGCTTGTGCAGGCGAGTACAGCCGCGCTTGTGCATGGAAGGGAGCGTGGCCTGGATCTTCCAGTGAGACCCGGCATGCGGTGGTAGGTGCAAGGAGGACAAGGGAAGCCTTGTGCAGCAGTAAGACCGAGGAGGACCCAGAAAGCCCTGTGCAATGGTATGGACAAGGCGGACATGGGAAGACTCATGTAGCTGTAAGGCAGAGGAGGGCACAGGAAGCCTCATGCAGCAGTTGGGGCGAGGAGGACATGGCAAGCCCCGCGCAGCGGTAGAGGACAGGAGAAGCCCCATGCAATGGTAGGTCAGAGGAGGACATGGGAAATCCCATGCAGAAGTAGGGTCGAGGAGAACATGGGAAGCACCATGCAGTGGTAGAACCACAGAGGGCATGGGAAGCCTTGTGCAGCTGTAGGGCCAAGGAGGACACGGGTAGGGCTGAGGAGGATATGGGAGGCCTCATGCAGTGGAAGGGGCGAAGAGGACATTGGAAGCCCCGAGCAGTGGTAGGAGCGAAGAGGACAAGGGAAGCCTCATGCAGTGGAAGGGGTGAGGAGGACATGAGAAGCCCTGGGCAAGGAGAACACGGGAAGCGTCATGCAGTGGTAAGGCTAAGGAGGACATGGGAAGCCCCAAGGAGTGGTAGGGGTGAGGAGGACATGGGAAGCTTCGTGCAGCAGTAAGGCTGAGGAGAACATGGAAAACCCCGGGCAGTGGTAGAAACGAGGAGGACATGGGAAGCATCGTGCAGTGGTACGGCGTAGGAGGACAGGAGAAACCCGAGACTCTACCTAGGTCAGTATGTGTTTTTTTTGTGGGGATTTCAGCTCTGGTTTACTTTAATCTGTGTACTAACAAGCAATGAATGTCCCCTGATAGGAATTGGGACTTGATCCACCGGGCAACAGTTCAGGGTGAGTTCAGTACAGACAAGCAATGCTTTCTGTACACATGCTAGATTCTCTGCCGAGACAGCCCCACTGACTGCCTCTATAGAGAACCATTGAATGAGAGTATTTGGCTTTTCACTTAGAAGAATTCCCTTCCCATATCATTGGTTACTGCACATCACTTGATGCACAGAACCCCGAAGTAGCGAGCGTAACACCATGCCGAGGATTAAAAAATGCTAACGAGTGTAGTAAAGAAATCAAATGCTGTTCTCATGACTCTCAGGACTCGTCATGGATGCCCTTAGAGTAATTTAAATATATGCTTATTGTGCGCGATCTCATTATTAGACATTGAAAATGGAAATATCCAGAACAAAAAAGAAAAAGAAATCAGTATTTTTCAGTGGAGAAGAAACGTATTATAACCAATATAATCCTAAATATTTGTACAATTCAGGCTGCGTCAGCGCGTACATAAAAAATAATTGAATACAACTTTTTAAAAAGTTGTAATAACAGTTTGTTGCTATAGTCAGCAAAGGGCTCCTTTACTAGCACCTGACTCACTGCTGGCATCCAGACATCTTTGGCAGTCTTACACTTTATAGGTCATATTTATCTGTATGTTGAAGGCCTCTTTGTTTAGCCAGGTTTACCCATTCTTACCCTGGATATGCTCTTGAGAACTTTATTGTGATACTCCCAATTTCCCAAATGACGTGTATGTCTTTAGGGGTGTAACTACAGGGAAGCAGCCACTGCAACTGCAGGGGGACCCAGAGTTGTAACGGAGCTCCCACTATTACTGCACTCCCTCTGATAAAGGGGTCCATACTTCAGATCAGGTGTTTTTGTGGCTACACTTTATATGGGTGTGAAGATTTTAATGGCCCCCAGGCTGTGAGGGTAAATATGGGTAAGCAAAGTTGTGAACATGGGGGGCCCCATCAAAATGTTGCTCGGGGGGCCCCATGATTTGTAGTTATGCCCCTGTATATCCTGCTTTGAATGTTAGAGCGATTTTAGCCAGACCCATTCAAGAAAGCAAATTGATTGCTACTGTTTCAGAATTCATAAACTGGAAAAACATCATCACTAATTGACAATCCTGGAGCAAAGGCACCCCAGCAATACTGATCTCATGACTCAATATTGAAACATGACATGATAAATGGTAAGCGGGTAGGAAAGTTAGGGCCTGTTTCCACTACACGCAGATTGGATGCAGAATGGATGCAGAAAAACTGACTCCAATGAATGCCTACGGGAAAGTCTGCATCAGAAAAATCGCGTTTAGTGGAAACAGGCCCATAGGAATTTATTGGAGTCAGTTCTTCTGCATCCATTCTGCATCTAATGTGTGTGTAGTGGAAACAGGCCTTTACTCTACTCTGGAGTACTTGAAATCTGAAGAAGGAGCATTCTTTATTGTATGGCATGCTTTGTTTGACCTAAGGAGATGAGATTTCTTCTAATTCGGTCAGATTGTACCTTCACCTGCCTCTGACGAGACCCACTAAACAAGTTAGGAGGATCCCTGGAGTCTGATGGATGCCTAGGGTGCCAGCTGCCATCTTGTTTACCTCTCCCCATCCCCACTTCTTTCATTACCAGAAAGGTCAGGTGGCAATATGGGAGTGCTCATGCAGATACCTTAGCTTTAGGGCCGCATATCACCCTAAAGAGGAGCTGTTAGGTGTAAGGTCTCAGAGAAAATAAACACATATATCAGTAGCTAAAGATTGGCTGTACTTACATTACATATGCATTTCACTGTCCACGTTTGTACTTCACAGAATTTTTATATAGTATATGCAGAGATTGATGCTCCTGACAGCTCATGGCAGGCTCCATGTTTTTCTGTCAAATGTGTCGTCATGTCCTGCCTGCTTCCTGATCACAGATAAGCTCCTACTGAATAACACAGTGTGCAGTGAATATTAATGAGCCATGTGGCTAGGAACAATAGCTGACTCCTGCAGTGTACTCTGCCCAGAGATTTATCAGTGCTACACGCTGGACTACAAGCTGCTGTAACGTCTCATTAGCAGCCGAGGGGAGGGCCCCAGAATGCTTTGCAGTATAGTATGCGGCTTGCGTCCTCTTAGGTCTAACAGCTTTTCTGATAAGCCCACATCAAAGGTAACTGAGATTTTTATCTTCACTAATGGCTTTTTGGCTTCCTTCTAAACTGTTTAACACAGGAGAATAGAGGTTTAAATTAGCTTCTGCAGCCTGACAGTTGCTCTTTAAATGGTTTCTGTGCGCTGTATTATCTTATCTCTGTTGTGATACTTTGTTTCTACAGCTTGTACACTACTGCTGTGTATGATGTTGCTATGTCTCCATAATGTTACAATTACTGACACATCCAAGGTCCCCACAGATTGTTTGGTCACATAATACAAAGAACAGTAATGTATATCTTTACACAGACTGTGCTGCTATTACAGCGCTTTAAAATGTTCTAAACATATCATTATTTTATGCACCAGCTCACACAGCCTGGAATGAACTTATATTCCATATTGTTATATTTGTTACATTTCTTTTTCTCTTAACTGAAAGTTTCTGATCCACTCCCTTTTATTTTGCTTTGGATTTATTTTGGGGTATACAGAATCAGAATACCATACGCTTTATCACTCCTCTGTCCTATAAAGCGTAACAGAAATATTCAATTACAGCTTCCATCTAAGCTCTCCTATACAAAATATGTGTGTGATGTCTTTGTAAAAAAAACTAAAAAATTAAAACCTGTACAAGATATGTTTTATGTGAAGAGGATAGATCAACCAATAATATCAACCAATAATATACAAGTGCAAAGTCTAGACCAGTGATGGCTAACCTTGGCACTCCAGCTGTGGTGGAACTACAAGTCCCATGAGGCATTGCAATACTCTGACAGCTCTAAGCATAATTCGGAGAGGCAGAGGCATGATGGGATTTGTAGTTTTGTCACAGCTGGAGTGCCAAGGTTAGCCATCACTGGTTTGGACTGACTTCTGTTAAAAGGTACCTGAAGTGAGAGGCTGCCATATTTATTTCCTTTTTAACATTACCAGTTGCCTGGCTGCCCTGCTGATCTTTCTGGTCAGTAGGTTCTAAATCACACACCTGAAACAAGCATGCAGCTAATCTTGTTAGATTTGTCATAGACATTTGATCTGCATGCTTGTTCAGGGTCTATGGCTTAAAGTAATAAAGGCAGAGGATCAGCAGGACAGTCAGGTAATGTGCATTATTTAAAGGGAAATAAACATGTCAGCCTCCATATCCTTTTCACCTCGGGTTCTCTGTAAATACCCTAGAGAAAAATATAATGAGATCCAGGTAGATCTCCTGTCTTCCTACGTCTGTATGTCTGACTATACTGTCTCCTTGTATGTTGCAGTACATATGATACATATGAAGGCAGTGTCATTATATTATTATGCATGTGTCTACAGTCTCCATAAGTCTGTATTACTGTAATGAAGTACAGATAATTAATCATTAGATTCACAGTATTATTGGTCACCATTGTAGGAATCCATGTTTAAGACAGTGTTTCTCAAACCTGTCCTCGTGACTCCCCAATGGTGCATGTTTTGCAGGCAAACTCACCTATGCACAGGTGGGGTAGTTGGTGTCTCAGCTAGGTGGATTCCATGGAGCTGAGACACTAATTAGCCCACCTGTGCATAAGTGAGGTTGCCTGCAAAACATGCCCCATTGGGGAGTCACAAGGACGGGTTTGAGAAACACTGATTTAAAAGCATGAAATCCTAAAATTATGGTTTAGGAAATATCAAATACAGAATAGAAGGTTTTTTAATCTCGTTAAGGTGAAATAAGGGTCATTTATGAATTGCATTTTTCTGCATTTCCCTTAAAATACAGTAATTCCTCTTCTATCCTTTAGTAGTAGTGACTGAATGCAATATCCTAAAACAGGTGGTTCCTTACCCTAGGCAACTTCTCTTCTGTCTTACAGAACATTTTATTATTTTATTCATCTCAAAACCTAATATAATACATTTATCATGACAAGTTCAAGTACCCACTGAGCCAAACTTAAATACCCCCTGGGATACATACATGTACCATTAGTTGATAACATATGTGCTACATCATTTATAGAATTTCTTCCAGTGTTTTCAAACTTAGATACATTGAAATCATGGGGAAATCTGTGACAGGATCAGGAGTAAATCAGCAGGGCAGGTTTGTAACTTATACACAAAGATATATAATTTGATAATGGTGCCAGGAGATTGGATATGAGTACAGAGTATCGGGAATATCATTCTCTATACTCTGCTGCTTTGGCTATGCAATCTTGTTTTTGTAGGCGGTTTGCTAGTTCTCTATTGTTTGCCTAACCTTAACTGAAATCCTGTTCATGACACCTAATCTTAGCCTCCACCCCTAATGTAAAGCTCTTCCTGGTGTCCAACCAACAACTTCACACCAGTGTTATGCTGGGTACACACAATGCGATTTCCCGCTTGACTGGTCAATCGAATATTTTTGACATGTTCGATCAGGTCTCGATCGATACAGCCGTCGATTTACTCATGTTAAGTATGCAAAATCGTGCCTACAAGAAACACATTTGCTGGGAGCTAGAGGACTAACCTTAAAAAAACCTTGGATCGCGAATTACTACCTTGCTCACTATTCCTCATACTCTAGGGGGACGGCAATCCTAATCACTAAATCATTCAAAGGTGTGATTACGGATATTAGGGTAGACAATAAAGGGAATTATGTTATACTGCGCTGTCAGATAGATGGAAACCCGTTAATAATAGTATCTGTTTATGTTCCACCTCCCTTCAACGTCAACATACTGACTGATCTTATGAAAAAATTGCACCCACTGCTAAACGGGCCCCTTATATTAATGGGCGACTTTAACGCCACCCTTGATCCAAATCTAGATAGACTTAAAGGGGGGGGTAGATCCTCGCCTGCCTTTCTCGGATGGAAAGAAACATATGCACTATATGACATATGGAGATGGAAGTTCCCTACTACAAAGATGTTCTCTTGCTTCTCTGATACTCACCGGACGATGTCTAGAATAGACATGTGCTTCGGCTCAGTGAACCTATTGCCCCTAGTAGAATCTATTGAATATCTCTCCCACGGAATTTCTGACCATGCCCCATTGACATGCCAACTACAATTTCGAGGCAGTACCTCAGCAGCTTTATGGCGCATGAATCCATGCTGGTTGGAGGAGGAGATGGTTCTTAGGCAGTGTCAAAAAGAAATGACAGAATATTGGTCCATCAATGAGGGTACTGTGGGGCGACACATGTGTTGGGATGCAGGTAAAGCAGTTGCAAGAGGCTCATTTAGAGCAGCTCTCTCTATTATTAGGCAAAATGAGATAGCCTCACAAAAATACCTCGAGAAGGAAACTACCGAGGCACAAGCCCAATTACTTTTAAGTCCTTCTGATGAACAGTATGCCATATGGCAATCGGCACGCCGTAAACTAGAGATTAAAACCCTGGAAAGGACGAAAAGGAAGGACATTATTCAGTCCCAGAGACTATTTGAATTCGGTAATAAATGCAGTAAGCTACTCACCTACCTACTAAGCTCCTCTGATGGCTCCTCTGCTATCCCGCACATTGTGTCGCCCTCTGGTATTACCTGCCACACTTCATCTGAGATAGCGTCTGCCTTCACAGAATTTTACTCTGAACTATATAATACCAAAACAGGCCCAATAACTGAGGGAATCATGGACTTTCTTAGGGACCTGGATCTGCCGGTCCTGTCACCTGAAGCGGTCGCTGAATTAGATGCTCCCATCACCTCAACTGAAATAATTAATGCGATAAACACCTTTAAACGCAACAAAGCCCCAGGCCCCGACGGAATTCCCATAGAATGGTACATAAAAAATAGATAACTGATAGTTCCCCATCTAATGACCCTTTTTAACCACATATTTGAAACAAAGACGCTCCCTGATTCTATGTATGAAGCCCTTATAATCCTCATACTGAAACCAAACAAAGATCCAACCTCTTGTGACTCATACCGGCCCATCTCCCTCATCAATACTGATGCCAAGATACTCACTAAAATTCTCGCTACCAGATTAAATGAACACATCACATCCATAATACATCCTGATCAAACAGGCTTTATTCCTGGGCGTTCCACCAGACTCAACGTGCGTAGGTTATACTTAAATCTGCACTATCCACACCAAAATGCGGGCTCAAGAATTATATTATCGTTAGATGCAAACAAAGCATTTGACTCGATTGAATGGCCTTATGTAGCAACAGTTCTGAAATATTTCGGGTTTGGGGACTCTTTTCGACGCTGGTTCCAAATATTATATGATAAGCCCAAAGCAAAACTTAGAATTAACTCTATAGTCTCATCTATGTTTACAATTTCTAGGGGAACACGACAGGGGTGTCCGCTCTCACCCCTACTGTTTGCCATAGCAATTGAGCCTCTAGCCCAAGCTATCCGGTTAGATCCAACGGTGCAGGGGTTTAAAATAAACAATATAGAGGAACGTATATCATTATACGCAGATGACATGCTGATATTTCTGGCAGATCCAGGTCCTTCGCTATTGAGAGTATTGGAGATCTATGACACCTTTCATAAAATATCGGGATTATCCATAAATTGGTCCAAATCGGTCCTCCTACCACTAGATACCTTTGACCATCAACTCATAACAAAACAATCCAAATTGCAAGTTGTTGACAACTTTAAATATTTAGGAATAAAGATAACACAACCTGCGATATCCTTCATAGACAGCAATGTCCTTCCAATCATTGAAGCAATAGAACTGAAATTAAAAAGATGGGTGACCCTTCCCCTCAATGTTTGTGGCAGAGTGTGCATAATAAAAATGATAATTGCTCCTAAGTTGCTATATATATTGCAGATGTCCCCAGAATGGATTCCCCACTCTGTTTTTAAACGTATAGATTCAATATTGACTACATTTATCTGGTCAGGCACAACACCACGCATAGCGCTCTCTACACTCCAACTCCCCACAAGCTACGGTGGCCTGGCTGTCCCACACTTCTATAAATACTTCTTGGCTTCACAGTTGATACCCATACGAAGCTGGTTAGGTGGGGACAGACAGGACTCCAGTTTAGCAGCAGAGGCCGATATCGCTGGATCTTACGAATCTTTATGTGGGGCTATATATCGATATAGAGTGTCCAATGCCCCAGCAAATACTAACATTACCCAGACCACCATTAATATCTATAAAAAGACTCGGAAATTACTTGGAGAACCAACACACTATGTCTCCCAAAATTCACCTCTGTGGGGGAATCCAAATCTTTCAGAGTTACAATCCATTCCGGATGCACACTTCTGGCACATTCATGGGGTGAAATATTTATCCCAACTCTTTGTAGACGGCTCATTTAAAGACTTTCAGGCACTAAGATCTGAATTTAATCTCCCTAGACATGCCTTATTTAGATATTTCCAGCTGAGACATGCCATTAGGACGCAATTGGGGACCTCTGGTGTTTCACTGACCCCCTCACAGCTGGAGACACAATTGCTGAACCAGGACAAAACCAAACAGATAACCGCTATGTACACCTTCCTAATGACACAGGATAATGGCCCAAAAGTACAAAAAATCAGACAAAAATGGCAGCAGACTGACATATCTCTGACTAAAGAAAATTGGGACGAATTAGCAGAAACTTTCCCTAAGACTGTAATAGCAGCCAATGACAGGCTTATTAATATCAAATGGTTACACCAAGCTTACCTGTCGCCAACTAGATTAGCTAAAATGGGCTCCACACAAAACGGAAGATGCTTTAAATGTAAGGCCTTAAACGCAGACTTTATACACTGTGTGTGGATGTGCTCAATGGTGCAGAGATTCTGGAAATCAGTGACTCATTTCATTAGAGATAAGCTGTCTATACCAATTGTACTGGATTTTAAATTGTGCATGCTGGGGATGGTGGACCACTTGGCATGTTCCAAAAGTCAAACAATTTTGGTTAGAATTTTACTTTTTTACGCCAGAAAGGGGATTGTACTGAGTTGGAAGCGTCCCTCTCCCCCATCAATCACAGAATGGAAGAAAACAATTAATCAAGCTCTACCATTATTTAAACTAACGTATCAAATACGTAACCAATTCAAAAAATTTGATAAAATTTGGAACAAATGGATCGATGCCTTGGATACCACGGTCCCCAACCTGGACATAACTGCCTCCGTTCAAGACTATCATTAAATAAGAAAGAGGGTTATCTCTTGAATAACCAATAGAAGTATTTTATAGGGTAATACCCTGAACGCTCACTATTATTATATACGCATTTGTCAAATGTTGTGCAACACTCAATGGTTCCCTAGATTTACCTATTATCAAGATATACTGGTCTATGGCCACTACTTGGATGGCTGCTGATGGTTTTTTGTTTTTTTTTGTTCTTGTGTTTTTTTTAATTTGTAAGTGTCAAGTTCTGTATACCTTTATGTGCAAAACTTAATAAAAAAATTCTCAAAAAAAAAAAAAAGGATGCAAAATCGACGGCTGTATCGATCGAAACCCGATTGAACATGTCAGAAATAATCGATCAATCCTGCCGATCGAGCGGAAAATCGCATTGTGTGTACCCAGCATTATTCCCTTCATAATTCCTAACCCTAATCTCGTTTCCCTAAAGTTATTCTCTTCTTGATCACCGAACTCTGACCTCTACCCAACTAAGTCATTGTGTTTACTTTCCTTTTTATATTTTCATCTTATTTTTAGTGTGCCTCTTATCTTTAGAGTTTTATATCCCCGGACTTCTCCCCTTATGTTATCCTAACCTTTCTGTACCCTAACCCTCCTAATCCTTTCCTGACACTAACCAATAACTCTAATTGTTACCAACCCGCTAAGTGCCAGAACTCAAACCAAGCACCTATAGCCAAAAATTCCCACCACCAAATTGCTGCCTTTGGCTATATATTGCCAAAGCCCACCACCCACTGGCAAAAAAACTCTTCCACTGATAAACACAGAACTTTTATATATAATGACATTAGTAGCAATAGCCAGTGCTATAAGCTTCTTTACTTTACCAACAGTTACAGTGATCCACTACAGTATGGCTTTAAGCTACCAAGAGTCTTCATATTGTAATTGGAAAAACAGGTACACTCTAACCGCCAAAACATTTTTTTTAAAAAAAAGGCCTTCCATAAACTTGCATGCTTACATGGGTTGAGAATGTCTTGCAAGGGGGAAGAAAACAGAGACATTATGATTGGCATTTTGTCCAGTCTGGGAGGCCAATTCAACACACACAAGCAATAGAACACAGCAGTACATGCATCCAGCTACATTTGAAATTGGTCAGCAGGTGCTCGTCAGCCAATCAGGATGCACTGTCATACACCCTTTACCTGCCATACCACATCTAGCAGCCATTAGCATTCAGGTGGGAGGCTTCAGTTGGACGCCAACGCAAGATTGCGTCGCTAGCAGGACCGCCCCGTGCAGGCATCCCTCCCACAGGGGTCCCTCCCTAACCGCTCACCTGTCCGCCGTGTCCTAGAGCTGAAAGAAAGCGTTTAAAAACACACGATTGGTTCACACGATGGCCAGGGGCCCCGGACCCATCTAAGTCTGGGAGGCCCAAGGGAAACTTTGGGCAGACGTACAATTTGATGCATGTATGTAGATTTAGGTAAGGAACCTCAAAATTATAAATCAATTCTCTAAATTTACTGTGGTTAACATTTGCACTTTCATAAATGACCCTTAAAGTATTAACAATAATAAACTAAACTGTGTGAAACTGTTCCTAAAAGGAAGGGAGATTCTTAGGGAACCAATTGATGTAGAAGCCATAAATTACCTCACCGTCAACCAGCAGCTAACTGCTCTTGCTCTGGTCACCATGCAGGGCATGGAGCACTGGGTTTTAATAGAGAGGACAGCAGAGAAATCTAATGCATCACATGAAGAGGTCCACAAAAAACAGTATGTCCCTATTTCTGAAGAGGAGTTGATCTCTGAAAGGGAAGAACAACCATACAAAGACCAGCTTCCCAAGGAGAGACAAGATATAGCAGAGCTACCAGAGGAGAAGACCGCATCATTAATAAAGGGAGTGGAAAAAAGAATAAGATTAACACAAAGAGAGGAACGTCTAGTAATGGTCACCAGTGAATGGGATGAGGTAGAAAGCAAAGCAAGAACAGCTCCTGATGGTGCACCGGCTGAAGACAGTAAAGAGTGGATACTCAGGATGGATAATGGCAAACTACCTACATCCTGGGGGAAGGGAGAAGCATCAGATTCTAAAAGTAAGAATGGAGTAGATGGAGAAAACAACTATTCAGCAAGGATACATAAAGGAATGATGGAGTCAGCAGAAGGACACCAAGAAACGGGCAGGACCATTGTTGAGCTAGGGGAAAGCAGACGTGTCATTTTGTGTGACAATGAAGCTGAAGACAGTGCTGATGATACCGAAGGAGAATGGCATAATGAGACCCAGTGGGAGGAGCAACAGACATCTTTAATTTGGTGTGAGAGTGCTGGTTACCAAAAGAAGTTGGAAGACCTGGAAAACATGGATATTTATGCGTCAACAAACAAGCAAACTGAAAAGCATTTAGTTGCTTTAGATACCCAAATGGAGCGGGGTCATCTAGCTGAATCAGCAAGGAAACTGTCCAGGGAATATGTCACTACTGATATTCTTATGCCTGATGACCAGAATGAAGATTTAATAGATGAGGAGAATGTAAAAAGCACAGTCAGTATGGAAGAAGCTGGACCTTCTGGACTGGGGACAAATGATCATTTATCTTCAAGTGTACAAATGACACCCGAGCGGAACACCGAGGACCTACCATTGGAAGACTGGGGTCCACCAGTGCTACACTTCATGTTACCAACTATCATCCCCTTACCAGTGGCTGCTCCAAGAGAGAGAGGGCACCAAGAGCCAGCTGTAGATGTCAGTCCAAGTGAAAGAATCCTTCTGCAGCCAAATCCAAGACCTCATGGTGCCCACTATCATGATGGAAGTGCAAGCCCTGCTGAATCCACAACAGATACACCTGGAGATCTCTCCTCCCCAGATTCAGGATGTGAAATAACGCTTACGGATGCTGTGGTAACTCCTGATCAGCATGTTTGTTGGGGGGAGGGAAAAGGCTCCAAACCTGCTTATTGTAGGCGTGTTGTGGTTTGTTTAGCACGCCAAACCCCTGTGTGAGCCAACTGAGGGGGCATGATGTTATGATGGGATCTGTCTGCCTGTCTGTGACAAAATCCTTCCACCATCTGCTTCTGGCTGGAGTATCGTTTGGCTTAAAATACCCGTCCCCCGAAACGCATGGAAGCAAAAGAGGAGACGGGAGGGAGTGCTGGAGGAGGGCTAAGTGGAGGGGTGCAGCCACGGCTAGACTGGTAGCATCAGTAAAATACATCACCTGCACTTCAGAAATGAACGCTTCTACTGATACTACTGCAATTCATTGGCTCTGGCAGCTAGTTCCTACTCATCTGGGAATACCAGTGCTTGGCAGATATTCTGCAGCTCGTGCCCCCATGTTAAATACATGAGTGGACTGAAAAAAATAATAACATGGCTTGAGATTTGCAACTTTAATAGAAATAAAAAGGTTACTAATCTCCATCCCACCTCCTCCCTACTCACTGCACTGAGGCTGCTGTGATATCGCTTTTGTGCTCTGCATGTGGACACTGTTTCACTGGGCTGCATTAAATCTTGGAACAACTTGTGCTGTGACTTTTAATTCATGTCTAGTGTCAAGGCCATCCTAATCTACAGAGGGTTCTCATTTTACAACAGTATTGTATACCACTGATTAATATCATGTTTACCTAAAAAAAAGTGAATTATGGGACTGCCATAGACTGCCAGCCAACACAAGTAAACTTGTAGGTTAGATTACATTGAGAGGCCCTATACTGTATTGCCATTTGGATTCTAAATCACAAATTATGCTATATGCAGTGTACATCTAATCTTGAGAAATCTCTTAAATCTCTAAAGGTCCCCTAATTTCAAAAACTCTTCAGAGAGTTCCAAATCTCTTTAAGTCTCTAGAACTCAGTGAATCTCCATAGACCTCTAAATCTTTCAGCATTCTAAATCGTATTCAATCTCTGTAGAGATTCAAAGCCTTTGTGCACTACAAAGTTCCAAATGTCAGTGAATCTCCAAAGAGTACAAAATCTTCAACCCTCATGAAATCACTATAAATTAGCAAATGTAAATTAATCTCTGTAAGGTTCCAAATATGAGTGAATCTCCATACCTCAGTGAACCGCTATAGAGTTCTAAATTTAAGTGACTGTACCTAAGCAGGAGACACCTTCAATATTCCTGTTAATTTAAGTTGCATTTTAAAACTCAGTGACAACTAAGACCTATTATACTATCTCAAGTTGGTATTTAATTTGTGGAAAATGAGAACCTCTCTTTACTTGAAGATTATGGTAGCAATGTTCATCCTTGTTTTCAGAGTTTTGTCATTTCCTTTAATGTGCTTATTGGTTCGTTGACTTCTGTACCCGTTTTGACTATTGTAGCTGCAAAGATCATCCTGCACAAAAGCTGAAAGAAAAGTGGAGCTATGCCACCAATCAGATTCCAGACAGCATTTTGTAGCTTATGTAAGCAAACTGTAGCTTGAACTTCATTGGTTTTCTTGAGCAACCTTCTTACTTCACCAGTACTTCTATAAGAAGTCCTTTTTCCGCACGTTCTCTTTTCCATTGCTCCTGTTGTTGGACTTAGCTTTGTCCTGCTTAGACTAGACAGGAATACAGAATATAACATTAAGTGTAGTACCTTGTAATGATTTAATACAGCCTAGTGAATCTGAGTCCACCTTTGCCATGCTTGATGCTGTACTGCCCAGCATCAATATCATGCATCGTGCTGCAGGTCTTGCTGTTTGCCCCTTTGGAATCCATCTCTCTAACCCTTCTTTCCTGCTCTAGAGTCAGCCTCTCGAGTCAACATCCTGGGAGGAAAGGGACATCCCATCTGCCCTCAGAGAGGTCTCTCAGCCGGACCAGGGTTATAGGAAAAGCGGGATTGTACATTTTCAGGTCAGGGCCATGACTGCCCTGATCCTATGTTTGCTATACCACTTCTGGCCTGCATGACTGCAGAGAAATCTATGTGTACTTTTATTTTAATGTAAGACCAAGGGCAACTTAGAAAACCTGGTGTCTCTTACCAATATAGACAGTTTTCTTCTGCACTTCTATAAATAATCCCAGAAGTATGGTTGTTTGTGCTTGTAATGCAGCGATGCCTAAATTGATTGCTAGCCAAAATGTTTTGTGGTGTTTACAGAGGTGAGCTGAGCTCAAAACCTCTTTCAGACCTTTTTGTTATCTGCATTCCCACCACATTGATTCTCACTTTCTCTTCCCGTATCTCCCAGGGCTCTGCTGTGGGCTGAACATCCTGCATCTTCTCTCTGGAATGCAGTTCTATATATCTTTCCCTTAGAAATAAATATGTATATCATACAGAGATCAGACTATAAAACAGTCTTGATAGAATATGATGTGCCTAGGACTAGTGTTGGTGTCTACATTTGTGTTGTTGAAATTCAGAAACTCAAATCCGCCCTTAACCACAGTTTAGCACGCAGAAACATGGTAGATATACTTCTCGAACAGCACACCTCACTTGCTATGGATCCTTCCTGACGGTCTAGTCTGTGTGGCTTCCAGACTTGAAATTCAATGAAGTAGTCTACCAGCAGTGAAGATTTTAAATTTTCTGTTTATTTCACAAAGACAGTAAATATACAGCCATCACCCTGTGTAGGTATCAGGTGTAAGTATAGCTCTCAGGTATAAGTAGCTCTCAGATGCTCTCAGCGCTGTAGGGTACACTTGGAAGTGAGTGTGTCTACATTGCAGCTGGGCAGTAAAGCACAACGGACAGTGGCTGTTTCGAGCGGTCTCCCATTCTTTGTCAAGTGCAGTGGCATACTACTGCACTTGACAAAGAGCGAGAGACCGCTCCAAAATGGCAACTGTCCATTGTGCTTTACTGCCCAGCTGCAATGTAGACACACTCACTTCCAAGTGTACCCTACAGCGCTGAGAGCATCTGAGAGCTACTTATACCTGAGAGCCATGCGACGTGAAGTGCAAGGTGAAGCTAAAGTAAGTGAACTGACACTGTCCACATTTCTGCGTGCTGCTTAAATAAGTGAACTGACCCTGTCTACATTCTGGGTGCTGAAGTATGGGAACGGGCAGATTGGAGTTTCCAAATTTCAATAGCCCGAATTTGAACACCAACCCTACCCAGGACCCAATCAAAAGGGGATGACACAATTTGTACTCCATGTCTAAAAAAAATCAGAGAATTTGCACTCTGCTGTTGGTTTTATGTATTTATCAGTCCCAAACATGAGCCTATAGATTCCATTGTAATGTTTCAGAGCTGCTCCGAGTTCACTTTTCTCAGGGTAGACAGAGCTTTTTACTTTGAGAAAGAAAACTTGTGTGGCCCCAAAATATACTTTTGGTCTTTATGGGAATGTGTGGAGCTGATAAGTAGGCAAAACCAACATTACCCTGTATTGTGTATTTGTTTGTCCTCTGTGGAATGGTGACAGAGCTATTGGTTCCCAATAGAATTCTCTGTAGTTATCAATGATGGAAAACTTGGTTCGGGAAGGGGAAAGGAGAAGGTAAGCTCACTGTAGAGCCCCAGGTGACACCTGGACAAAAAGTAATGGAAGATCTCCCCACTGGGAGCCCAAAAGGCAATTAAAGGTTTAACTCCTCCCTGCAATATTCAAAACAAAGTACCATGTTAAGAGGATCTGTCCACGTGTGTATATATCACCCTGAACTGAAAAAGGTTCTGATATAGAAATCCAATATAAAGTTCTTCATCATCTTTGCTTCTGATATAAACCATGGAAACGGACTTTCTTATACATGGCCCTAGTCATATTTGAAAGATAACTTGAGCTGTATATTGATTTAGAATTTTGACACTGGGCATGTGATAATGAACTGAATCTAAAGTTTTTATTATCATATACAACACTCTGCAATTTCCAATATATACCATTAGATGCATATATTGAAAAGGTGCTCATAGTGACCAGGCTACATTAGATGTAAAATATACTGTGTGGTCCAACTTGGATGCACATTAGCAGGAAAAGGATGGGTACCTTGTTGGTAGTTTTGTGTTTGAAATGGTACTTCGATTTTATGGAATGGCACAATCACACATCCATCTGAACTCATCATCTGAATTCACCCTGCCATCAATCGTTTAATTCACTACGACTTTTCCCATCATGGCTCTTTGACTTCCCCCAGAGAGTGAGCAGCAGGGAGGCGGAGGAAGGACGGACCGCAGGCGAGGAGGAACAGAGCGCCGGTCTTCTAAAAGAAAACCAGCTTGGCATTGAGAGGAAGTGTTCAAGCATAACCGTCAGCTCTACCTCCAGCCTGGAAGCCGAGGTGGACTTCACTGTGATTGGAGATTACCATTCCAATGTAGGGTTTGAGGATTTCACCCGCAGCCTTCCTGAGCTGCACCGAGACCAGGGTGATGGGGCTGGTGGCATGGAGAATAACTCAGCAGTAACTGTACAGGAAGGGCCTGCAGAAGACCACCATGAGGAAGAGACAGAGGTACAATGCCACAGCATGGGATAACCAGAACCCCCATATCCATGCTGTAATCCCAAGCATCGCAGAAATGCTACTCCACCCTTCAGTTCATCACTGAATGTTTAACTGCATGGAATGTGTTGAAAAATGCATGACTTGGCCAAACACATTGTCAGATATGTACATCACATCCGTCACTGAGCGTTGTGCTTGTGGTATACCTAACTTGTGACCATAGTGTATCTCTGTGTGTTGTATATCACCTTTGTTCTGCATGCCGTCAGTAGTCACAGAACACACCTTAAAATATGCGTAATGTCATCTGACAAGTCACATGACATCAGAAGCATTTCTACTGCATCTTGGAATATATTATTACATCATTGTGTAGTCACCCTGTGCATGTTTCTAATTCACCATCATATTCCTCATTGAAGTGCATTCCTGGTCTACTTTGGTTTGGACAAAATAGGGAGAGCCTCTTCAAGTTTTTATTGGCATGTATATTCCTGCTGCAGATGTTATAATCACAGACATCAATAAAACAGGCTGTAGAAGTAGAATGGTTATTGATGGCTGCAATGAGTGTATTTCCTGTTTCTGATTTCCTCACTTTCTATCCCTCTGTGATACTGGAACAGGAAGTGAGGAAATCCTATTCAACAGTAAAAAAAAAGACAGGAAATGCTTTCTTAAACCTGACTTATTGATGGGTATGTTACTATCTCTGAGATTTTCTCACTTCCTGGTATTGATGACATAAGAGGACGTTTAGGCAATCTCCTCAAGAAAGAAAATAAAACATTAAAAAAAGAGGTGTTTACATTCCCTAATTTATCCAGATCTGTAAAAAGGCCTCAGCCAAAGTGCCACTTTAAGGAATCCTTTTCACTTATAACCCCTTTCTACAGAACCATATTATGTTTTCCTCTGGTAATTGTTGTCTTTGCTCCTGCAGTCACACTTGAAGACTGTACAGAAAGAAGCTGTCCACAGTGTGAGTTCCGTGAGCAGTGTGAGTTCGGTCAGCCAGACAGATGGCGAGAAGATCACACATACGCAGGTCACTACAACGCAAACCACTCAGGTAAACACATACTGCACATTCATAGTAAAAGAAAGATTGCATTCCGTAACACATTAAAAGCTCTCTCCTTAAATCATCTTCTCAGGGCAGTGTAATGAGTATATGCACTAAACTGCGTTAGTTACATAAATTAACATTTGAAAGCATTCCCAGGTATTCCCTGTGTTTAAAATCCTTTATTTTAATTCAGTAGTTCAGTAGAAGCTTGCTTATCTCTTGTCATCGGCAAAGGCAAGAATCTCCCTATGCTTGCATCTTCACTCTGCCCCCTCCCCCTGCCGAATAGACTCCGCTGTTGCAAGGGTTGCCTGGGTGATGCGTCTATTCAGCAGAAGGAGGGATGCAGACTGAAGACAAAAGCACAGGGAAATTCTTGCCTTTGCCGATGACGAGAGATAAGTAAGCTTATACTGCTCTCTGCAGTACCATCACCTTTTGTGTGCCTAATCTCTATTGTTTATAACCAGATCATTGGCATTTCTCATGAGCAAAAAATAAAGCATATGTTAGACTGGGAAGCAGATTTGCAGCTTGATTATGACATAAATGACTGGCAGAATTTGGGATTTAGTATGTTAGCGGCCACTAGAACACCTGCTAGTCGGGGCACAACATGCCATTAGGTGGTATAGGAAGTTTACACAAGATCTTCCCTACTGTGTCTCCAATATGTTTTCGGGGCTGCCAGGAAGATAGTTCACTCTTGCATATTTTCTGGGAGTGCCCTGTAAAGCAGCAACTTTGGGATAAACTGAAAACTGAAATGTGTACCTTGACATCTCATCAGATAGAACTTTTTTTTTGCTCCCACCTCCAGCATACCCAGAAAGTGGAAGAGAGTGTACTAAACAATTGTCTGCTCTACTATGTGGGCAGCTGTTTGGCCTACTATGCAATCTATATCCTGTTCTGTTTTAATTGGTAAAACAAGAAAAAAGGACAACCGAGAGCCCCCAATAGAGTATTATTGATGATACAGTGGAGATGTTACTTATAGCAAGTACTGTATATACTCACAAGTGTGGGTTACCAAAGTCAGGCAATCACTAATTGCGAATGAGGGGAAATTAGGCCCGTCCCCGCTCAGGCTAAGAAGTCACTACCCGTAGAACAAGAAAAAGGGTGGTCTCACCCTTCCACCAGGTGGATAAAGATAACTTTGAAAAATACAGAGGCACCAGAAGAATAAAAATATATCAAAGTTAAAACACATAAAATGGGGGACAAGGGTGGACTTACCTCCCCAGAAAGAAAACAGCAGTCGTAAACGATCAAAACATTTTTTTCAAACTATATTCTTACTCGAACAATCGACAACGTGCTTCGCGGGTCTCACGCCAGCTTCCTCAGGCAAAAATACAACAAAGAGCAACTCGAAGATTGTGTACGCTGGTGTAGCGCCTGTGTGATTTTATGTGTTTTATCTTTGATATATTTTTATTCTGTTGTGATTGGTACGGGACTTTTTTGCTTGCATTTATCTGATGTACTGTAAAACCTGAGATGCAAGATCAGGAACAACCGCTCCACTGTGTCGTGACAGACAGTGCTGGATTCCAGGTAGCCAGACCCTAAGACACAACAGCATGAAAAGAAGGGGTCCGCAACTGTGTCTTCACGGTCAATCTTTATTTAGGACGTATCCTCAGTACAGCCAAAACCTAGCAGCTGACATGTTTCGGACCGTGGTCCTTAATCATAGCATGAAGACACAGTTGCGGACCCCTTCTTTTTATGCTGTACTGTAAAACTTGTTACCTATTCTTTTTGTGCAATAAAGACCTAGTTAAAAACAAGATTTTACACACAGGGAATACTTGGGAATGATTAAAAATGTTATTTTATCTAACTAAAGAGTAGTTACTGAAATTTTAGTTTGGGAGTAGATTCCCACTTTAAGCAGAATGACATAAATGTAATGTATTGCATTATGCTCTAGTCATCATGCAGTAAGACTTTATGCAAGTTGTACTGCTTACCGCAGTTTGAAGCATGCACCCCTATGGTCCCTCTCAAAGAAGTTAAGCAAGACCTCTACCCATATGTGTATGATTGCTTTGCAGGAACACTCCTTTTAAATTTCCGCTCTTCCATCTTGGAGCTTAAATTATAATTGTGCCTGCGTTGTCTTTTTCTCTAAGTACTGAAGTTAATTATACTCTTCTGTACCACTTATGTTTGTATGCCATCCGTGGCTCTTAATAAATATGACTGCTAAAGAGTGCATAGTCCCATTTATCCCTGGAAAAGCTGCTATATTATGATGATTATTACAATTGCTATTATGTTTTTATATAGTGTTGACAGTTCCATAGCCTAACCATAGTCATAGGCCTACCCCTATGATTGCCTACGGTCAATTAGAGGGAAACATAATGTTTCAACTGGAGTGTGCTGAGGACACCTTCCTAGCACAGACAGGACATACATATATATCTACATGCAGATAAGGTCCTGGCCAAGAGTCAGATCTTGGACTCTTGCTGTAAGGTGAGAGTGCCAATTACTTACTCACCAGGCTGCTCATACAACATCTCCTTTAGAGTGTCCCTGTAGTAAGAAGGACATGAAGATTTTGGTCAGAGCAGGCCATGTTCACAGTGGTGCAGTATCCTGCAAAGCAATCATACACATGTGGGTAGAGGTCTTGCTTAGCCTCCTTTCAAACATGCACCCCTGTACCATAAGGGGTGCATGCTTGAAACTGCGGTAAGAAGTGTATCTTGCATAAAGTCTTACTGCATGATGAGTAGAGCAATGCAATACATTACATGCACTGCAATGCACCCTCCTTGCAATGTTTAAAGTGCGGTGGGTGCATTGGGGTATAATGGGTTGCAGCATCATAACGAATTGCCTGTAGTGTGTTATCGCTAAACGCTTACGTGAACATACTTTTCTTTGGCCGTATGTTTTACTATTTACGATGCAACGCGAGCATAACTTACGGCGTCGCTGTCCTGATCCACTGCATTGCAATCCTGCTGTCACACGGAATGCAACGCAATGGCCACTGTGAACATGGACCAAGAGAAAGCGGATCAGCAAAACATTAAGGCAATATGCATTGTCTAAGAGGAAACAAATATGGCAGCCTCTATGTCCCTCCCACTACAGGGTCACTTTAAGTGATGCTACTCCAGTGACTTGAGATACAGCATCTCTCTGTCCAGGCAGCCACTTAATCCTTTGGCATTAGAAAATAAGCAACACAAAAATCTGATTTCACAAATCTGAGTTCATTTCATTATATATGAGAAAATGAAGGATCTTCTTGAAATAAGAAAAAAGTTACACGACTGTTGTTTAGTGACTTCTTCTGGTTCATGCTGTGTATTTGCAGGTGGATGGGAAGGAGCCTGTGGTCAGCAGTCACACTGTCACTTCACAGAGTGTAACCCCAGCACAGGTAAGACCTCAATCTGTACTCATCAGGGACACTTCCACATCAATGCACAAGGGTATGTTTGGTAAAGGAATCATTTTGTAAAGCACTTGTGTACTCATAGCCCAGCCACACCCAACACTGAATAAGGCTGGGTTCACACTGGCAGTAAAAATGTTCCGTTTATCTGAATGGAAGAAAGTGACTCCTATGTAAGGCAACAGGATCCGATTAACATCAGTCCGTTCAGTCTGTTCTGGTGAGCGTATGTAACACTGGCTGTGATGCAGGCTATAAAGTGTACACTGAATATACGATAATCGAGGTCAGATCGTCAACTGAGGTCATACACGAAGTCAGAGATATGCGGTACACAGGGGCTGTGGCAGAGCAAGGTCAATAACAGACTAGGATCATACACTGGTAATCAGATGGCTAAAGTACAGTAGGCTAAGACAGGTGCGAAAACGTTATACAGGCTGAAGTCATACACATAGGTCAGATGTCAGTTGTACTGGAATCAAACAGGAGCGAAGTCAGGGACAGGCCGAGTCATACACAGATATCAGATGGCAGTAATACAGAGGGGCTAGGCAGATTCGAGGTGAAGAGGCAGGCAAAGGTCGATACACAGAACAATATACAATATTACAATAATACAATACTGACTGACTAGAGTACATATATATCGCGCTGATGCGCAATATATGAAATGTAGCTCTCCGGAAATTTAACTAGACTAAATAGTAAAGCAGGGTCCAGCGCTCAGAACTGAAAGCTATAACGAACAGCGAGTAACTGAATGTCCAGGGTTTATATAGCAGGAATAGAGCACAGACCAAGGCTCCTCGGAAAATCAGATTAATCAGCAGCATCCCTGCAGCAAGTGTCAGCTGACCGCAGGAATCAGCTGACACACTTCAGACACGCCTCCTCAACCTATAAAGGCTGAGCTGTGCGCGTCCAGCTAGAGAGACTGCCAGAAACAACACGTTGACCCTCATCTACAGGGGAGCCGGGGATGCAAACATGCTTACCCACGTCTACAGGGGAGCCGGGGATGCGACTGACCAAAGAGGAAGATTCCTCCAGCTGCTCAGAGCAGCCTCCAGAGACGACACCAGGTAAGTTTATTACAGCGTAATGCAAGTTTGAGTCCTGTCCAACTTTTCCGGAACAGCATGATGAAACGGATGGAGACGAAGTCCGGGGGAATCAATGCTAGCCTATGATAATGACTTAAGCAAGATAGGTGGTGTGCCCAGACCCAGAGCCGGATTAAGGCTAAATGGGGCCCTAAGCAAAGTAACTGATTTGGGGCCCCCCATCATGTCGTAATAGAATCAGAAGATGCAGCTGCACAGCAACATGCCGCACACACCGGGGCAACCGAGCTACTGGTTGCTATGGGCAACAGCCCGCTTTCCTCTGTGGGTGCACAATGCAGGGAATAGCCGTGGCAAAATGCAGAGTGAGAGATGAATGGCTGGGACATTTGCACTCAGCGGCTGGGGCACCAGATATCACAGCAGCAGCACTTTCCCCCTGCATCTCCAGCCTGGCAATAGCAGAAAGCTCTGGACACCGCAAAACTGGAAGCCATTCCCCAGACAGAATTACATAACCACCCCTACCACCGAACAACCGATTTCCTCCCAAACTACACAGCCACCATGCAGCCTCCATCCCAATGAATACGATAGTCCAGCAGAGAAGGCAGCCGCAGCGGAGGAGAATGACAGCACCAGATGACTCACATTCACCTATTGCGATCCAAGCAATAGAGGTCCCGTCATCCGGAGCCCATCTGTCTCCTCTAGAGTGCTGCCGCTCTGTTACTACTACTATTACTTCTTCCTACTTCCTGTCTGATCTGAGAATCAGGAAGTTCAGAGCGAGCGGCTGCACTGTAGAAGAGACAGATAGGTTTCAGATGACGGGATCTCTATCGCTTGGATCATGGGTAGGTGAGTGAGCGTTTGCCATCTGCTGCTATCATTCTTGCTGCAGCTGTGGGAAGGGAGGGAGGAGTGGGCAGCGGCAGAGCGCAAAGTAGCAGGAGGGGGACCTAGGAGGAGAGCCTGGCTCTGAAGACAATCAGCAGCACACGGCATCATTTGACAAGACAAGACAAATAACATTTATATTGCGCTTTTCTCCTGGCGGACTCAAAGCGCCAGAGCTGCAGCCACTAGGACGCGCCCTATAGGCAGTAGCAGTGTTAGAGAGACTTGCCTAAGGTCTCCTACTGAATAGGTGCTGGCTTACTGAACAGGCAGAGCCGAGATTCGAACCCTGGTCTCCTGTGTCAGAGGCAGAGCCCTTAAAGGGACTCCGAGCAGTGCCTGTGGGTATGCCTTTAACCAGTTTACATCCTAACTACAGTATATTCACGTCATAGCAAGTGGCTCCTGAAAGCCACCTGACGTGAATATAAGTCACTTTAATTTAATGAGCACAGCGGGCGTGCTAGCACGCTCCTGGGCTCATTAACCCCCCTCCCTCTAACTACTCTATACCAGCATCCCTGCCATGGGGTTCGATCTCCCCACCACCTGCCCGATCCCCTGTAATTACCCCCCTCCCTCCCCCCTCCATGCTGCGATTGGGCTGGGCAGGGCAGGATTAAAATGTAACAATCTTTACCTGACCTTGTTCCAGCGCTGATTGCGATCCTCTCCCTGTAGTCCCGCTGTCAGCCTCACTATGCTGAATGAATCGGGTCCCGGCTTGATGACGTCATCAAGCCGGGACCCGATCCGGGCAGCATAGTAAGGCTGACAGCGGGACTACAGGGAGAGGATCGCGATCGGCGCTGGAACAAGGTCAGGTGAGAGCTTGTGACTTCTAACGCTTCCCTGCGCCTATCTCTGCGGGAGGGGGGGGACTCGGGAGACACCTGGCACGTGGGTTATATTTTAAAGGGCCACACACCTGGGGCACACAGTTCCATGGGGAATACAGCAATCCATGGGGGAGGGATACAGGGGCATACACCAGGCTATCGGGGGGGGGGGGGGGGGGGATTAAAAACCACACATGGCCAACTATGGGGGGGGGGGAGGGGATAAATGGCTACATCAGGCTAACTCAGGTGGGGGTATACAGAGGCACATCTGGCTACCTGGGGCTCGGGAGGGGTACATCTAGCCAACTATGGGGGGGGGGGGATATACAGGAACACATCTGGCTAACTAGGGGTGGTGGGGGATACAAAAGAGCCACATAATTGCAGGTAAAGCCAGGGATACAAAATGGAAAAAAGCACCTTTATTTTCAAATCATATATTGTCGCCATACATTGTACTAGGATTATAATTTATATGTTGTAATAACCAGGACAAACAGGCATATCAAATGTATGCGTTAAATCTACAGTAGCTCTTATTATGTTAAAACTATAATAGCTTAAAACTGAGAAATAATAACTTTTTTACATTTTTCTCCCGTTAATCCCATTAAAATGCTTATAAAGTAAAATAATTCTTAGCAAAAAGTCACCCAAAGAAAGCCTAATTGGTGGCAAAAAAAACAAGGTATAGATCATTTATGTGTGATAAGTATTGATAAAGTTATTGGCTAATGAACGTGAGTGTGAAATGCAGAAAATTGCTCTGGTTTTTAAGGAGGAATAACCCAGGGACGCAAAGTGGTTAAGCATACCCACAACTAATTAATTACATCATCACACCTACCAGCATGATGTTTGTAATTATATCCCCATGGATTCCTTATATTTCATTGCATTGTGCTGAATCTAGCTGCCGACTTTAGAGAAAAGTCGTCCTGTGTAATACAATGTAACTATAAAAAGATGCATATCATTTTGAAGCTCTCTTTCTCCTCTTTCCAATGATAGATAAACTGCCACCCTACGCCTTTTAGTTTTCGCTATTTTCGCGATTTGCAGTGGCCGCGATTTCGATCGCGAAAATAGCGAAAACTAAAAGGCATAAGGCGGCGGTTTATATATCATTGGAAAGAGGAGAAAGAGAGCTTTAAAATGATATGCATCTTTCCATAGTTACTGCACTGCTCAGAGTCCCTTTAACCATTATACCATCCAGCCACCGCTGACAGGATGGCGAGGGCTGGTTTATGTGCTGATGGGGCCCCTCTGACTCTGAATGGGGGGCCCCAAGTGACTGCTTTTGTTGCCTGGTCGGTAATCCGGCCCCGCCCAGGCCCCCGCCCCAGTGCCTCTTGAGGCCAGCAATGTCCAAAAATAGAGATGGGTCGGCACCACCAAAGTACAGTAGCTATAATTTACTTTGGTGGTGCCAACCCATCTCTATCTTTAGCCTATGAGAATGGACGGTGAGAACGGATGGTGTCTGTTTTCACTAGGCTGCTCACCACAAGCTACTCTTCTGCTGTTGTCCATTCAGGTCATCCGCCGCCCTGCAGGTCCTTGCATGCTAGAAACGTGGCATACCGATCCCAGAGCCCCATCAGAAGCATCAGGCTATAACTGGTTTGCAATAGACCAGTGGAAATTGTCCCTCATCACGGAGGATTCCAATTTGTCTTTTGCAAACCAGCAGAGCCTGATGCACTGGGATTGGTATACTGGCATGCAGGGACCTGAATAGACAGCAGCGGTGGAGGAATGCTGCGATATGTAGTGAGCGGGTGGTGACGCAAAAACATATTGGAAAACTGATGAAGATGATATGTGAATTTAAACCATGTATAGACGTGCTAGACAAAATACCTTTTTTACCAGCCAAATGTGCTTGGAACTGCAGTACACCTGTCCCATCCCCTTTGTATTGAGCCACTGGGTGGGTCAATCAAGTGTGACACCCAAAACTAAATTTTCTAGCATGTCTGTGTTACAGAACAACAACCCATGTGTCTACATAAGGTGGGAGGAGATTGTAGGTTCCAGGAAGTAATTGTAGCATCTCAACGCTGCCAACAGGAAATCACAAGGTGGAGAAGTCTTGTATGTATGGTTAGGTGCACAACAGCAGGCAAGCATAGCTGCACATGGGGATTTTGTAGCATAAGAGTTCAGTTTCAATGGCAATACTTAACACGTAATTTATACTCATCAGCATAATTGCCTTCAAAAACTGCCTAGTTCAATCTTATGTTTAGTTGACTCAGAAGATGGATATTCGGGGATTCCAGCTGGAGAATAAGACTTGGGATTGCTTCTAATTTCCTCATGATTCATCATCCCATGCATAAAAAGTTAGCATTTATTTTTAGCTGACGCGGCTTAATTAGTAAAGAAGTAATATCTGATAGATTCTTTGTGCTGCTGATTCTAATTTTTACAGAATCAGCACTTAGAAGGAAGGTGTCTTTCCCACTCAGCACTACTAGTATTCCTAGTGCATGGCACATAACCTCCTTATATACTGATAGCAGCCTGCATAGCAAGTATCTGAGGTTGTGTGGAGACTGGAAGTAATTAGCACCACCAAGGAGGCTGTAACAAATAGTGCTTAGGCTAGTAGGTTCTAATATTTTAAAATAGTAGATTCTTGTGAGATACAAAAAGGCACAGAGAGACCGGGAGCCCGATCTGGTGTATTATCAAAGGGACACCAGGGTGTAATATAAAGTAAGAGCTATACTCACAAAATTGGGTCGCTTGAAAAGCAACCACTCAGCCAGCATGTGAGGAAGTACCGACCTCACCCGGCATTACTTCAGGTAAAGGGGTAGGTCGCAGCTCCAACAAAAAGGGATTTGTTTTCATGCCTGGAGGTCTTCCATGCGTGTGGACCCCTGGATAGGGGTGGAAGTCACTTAGAGGGGGTGGGAGGCGCCCTTAGACATATACCTGTTCTTCTTGTGGTGTAAGGCAATGTTCAGTAGTATGGTAGAGAGTAGGCAATTACTACCTTAAAGGAGTCGAGCTCACATGTATGGTAGTGGTAAAACTTCTTAAACTTTGTTTAAGGTAGGATGTGAATGAGCTCCCTGCATTAAAACTGACAGAAAGGTACAAAGTGTAAATGAGCAATGACACACTTCATCAATGATGTATAAGGCTTATCCATAAGTACAACCTGTAGAGGACCAGAGCTCTTTTCTTCTGTGATAGAGTCCTGCTGCTTGATATTTCTGTAACCAGTGAGTGATAATAATGAGTAGTATTGGTGTTTGAATTTGGGATATTGAATTCCAAAACCCAAATTTTTCTGAACACCACACTTCTGCACCCAAGAAAGTGGACAGTCATTGGTAGATGGAAGGTTTTCCTTCTACACACTATGACCATGCAAGACTTGCACTCCCTGATGACTCCGCTCCTGGTATGCTAAGAAACAGCTCAAAAGTACCCCAGGACGTCAGGACTAGGCATAGCTGCAAGCCTGCAGAGACTTACCTACGACTACCTTGGAGGCTGCTTTAGGTACATCTCAGTATTGAACAAGGAGAAAGTGACTGGACGGGGGATGGAAAGGGCATTTGGTTTAGAGTTTGTTGGGAGGGGGGATTTATTTGTAATCTGTGGATATGAGCATAAATCTGATGAGGTTTTGAAAACTCCTGTGCATGCATTACCTTTTTGTTTAAAGTGATGGAAAACCATATAAAACATTCTGTTGAAAAAAAAAAAAAAAAGGCGGGGAGTCTTACTTACGCACTTCAATATCTCCTCCTTCTGGCTTGGAAGGAGGAAGCATCAGAGTTAGGTGAAGCACAGGTAGGTGGATTCTCCCGTGACTCTGTCCACTTGCTCCGGTGCTGAAGTGTGGTGTTTGGGATAATTCAGTTTCTGAATACAGCATCCCCAATTCAAACACCAACACTAATAGGCACTAACAGGCAGGGGTGTCACAGATGTACAGGAGTGGAGTCACTGACTGCCATCTGCAATAACTGCTCCCGTGTGTTCTCTGGGTTGCAGGCTGAGGACAGCAGGACAGAGGCGGCCGGTGCTGACACAACTAGAGCAGCAGCATCTGCTGAGGGCGTTCAGGCACTGCAGGCAGATGTCACCCGCACCCATCATGTAAGTGTTACCCAACAACTACACTATTCTAAAGTGATTCAGCACCACTGAGTCATTCACATTCACAAGCTATTTACAGTGGGCTGTCTGTGTTTCTAAATTAAACTTTACCAAGTTTTTTTTTTCTTTTTTAAGATTTCCCACACAGCTGAGACATTGTCGTCCTCCACGACAACCCACGTGACCAAGGTAAAAATGTGCTATTCAATATAAATTTACTCAGTTTATGTAATGTATTCTTTGTTATTTTAAAATGATAGGTAACAGCCAGTGTAGCTAGCATAGTTTGCATTAAAACACTTGTCAAGTTCCCACAATAAAGAAAAGACCCTGATAATATGATAAATTATTGTACCACCACCACCACCTTACTGCCACAAGACTTTCAGGACAATGGGCAGACAGGCTGGGCACTCAAAAATGGTGCCCACTGCAGTGTTCTCCCCAGAGCCTATTAGCCGGACGGAGCGCCCGGCTGGTCTCAGCTTCCCGCCCACCTGTGGTTACAGCGTGCATCAGATTTTCTTCCTCCACATTCAATACTGCGTGCAGAGGCTGTGTTATTGGAGCCAGCCGCTGTCACTTACACTACTATCTCCGCCCTCTCCTCAGCTCCTGCTTATCCATGATGTAGAGGGACGGGGAGAGTGTGGTAACTGAAGTTACACAGGCACCGCGGGAACTTCAAAGGAAGGAGCCGGTGTAATGTCAGAATGGGCAGCCCGGGAGCAGCCCAGCACGCTGCAGGGGAAACGTCATCGCGTACTAGAGCATCGGGCTACACGTCTTCAGTACGCGACAACGTAAAGCGCATGCCCGGTTTTCTGCTGCTAAATTGTATATAAACGTTGTGGCCGCCTCCGCCCACCACCGCAGAAGGGGCGGCGAGCAAGCGGTGGAGTATAATGAGAAAGCAGAGCAGCACTAAAATATACACATTCTTCACACTACACGAAACTGCAGCGTTGGAGGATGACGTAGCACGCACGTCCCACAGCCGCATGCGCAGAAGCAACAGAGCTGCCCAACCTGAGGGGCTGCCCATTCTGACACTACACCGGAGCTATTGAAGCCCGATCTGCATGACTAGTGCAGACGACGTGCTCTCCTCCACAGCCAGTCTTCACATCGCAGCAAACTTCCCAGCATGTGTTCCAGCCTCGCAGGTCAGAAATCAGAGCACAGGGAAGAGTGGAGCAGCATTTGCTGATGCAGGGGAGACAGCATTGCAGTGCAGATGGTTATCTGTTAATCCCTGGTAAGGTGGTGACTGATAGCTATTAGCTGCCTTTGCGTGCTGTGCCTGGTGTAGCGTCACCTCTATGGCATACCCCCTTTCAGATGCACTTTGTTTGCTGGGAGGAGAGGAGACAGACATTTTTACAACTACTATATTGCTGTCCTTCCCCAAACTGCTCTGCTTGAAGATGTTACATTGATGTAAACCTATTTGCAGACCTCCTGCAGTGTACTGTGCAAGTTACAAGAGCTGTGAGAGTGCTGCATTCTTACTTGTATTACATTCATATTTAGAAGGTAGTACTGCAATCCTCTCCTCTCTGACCCACACATTGTTTTTTTTGTTATTGCCCCCCCCCCCTTTCTTTTCCACACTGGTATACATATTTTTTTCTTCTACCTTTAGTCTGTCTCTCCCTCTCACACATTTCCCTTTCCTGGAACTAAAGAAAGACCTGAAGAAACTTGCACAACTGGACACAGCGACATCTTTTTCTTGACTACATGCAAAAAGGAAAAACTTATACCTCAAGGACTAAGGATACAGAATCCCACCCTGCATACATACAATAGCAGGTTTGCAGAAGAAATCTGCAGGAGGAGCTCGGAGAGAATACGGAATAACCTTTTAAGAGTCTGCTATAACCGTAAGAGGATTACAAAGGATGAGATACAGAGCCTGAAACTGTCTCTGAATGATGACCACACTGGATATACATGGGATCAACTACAGACCTTCTATGGGAAACTACAGAGATTCCTAATTAACAACAAAAAGAAAAAACTTCAGAGACTTAGAATTAAGAGTGGACGCCTGGATGCACAAGCAGCAGAAAAAGAGCAACCCACAGGTGTAATGAATCTTTCCTCTTATCAGGCTACTGAAGCTGAAATGTCAGTACTCTCCAAAGGCCTGTCATTCTGCCCTGCGAGACCCATAGACAGGATTGCACTCTGTGGAGATATGGAGGAATTTTTCAGAAAGCTGCGACTCAAGGAACACTACCATGATAAGGAAGCCTGTGATACAATGGATAATGGACCAAAACGCACCAGATCTAAAAAGAAAAAAAAGAAAAAAGATGGACCCCCAAAGAAGGAAAAAACCCGGCCCTGGATAAATACATCAACAAATTCAGACGCAGAATCTCTGACAGGATCCTGAGTAAAAGAAAGACACTGGCCCAGAACGTAACACCACAGGAGCGACAGGCCATCAGATCCCTTAAGGAGAATAAGGACATTATTATTAAACCAGCGGATAAAGGTGGTGCCATAGTCATAATGAACACCAGTGACTACATCCAGGAGGCACAAAGACAATTATCCAATACCGCTCACTATGCCAAATTACAGGGGGACCCCACAAAAGGCTACAGGATGGCACTTAATAGGATGGTTAACAGATTGCCTGCAAACATCAGACTACATGTAAGGACCCTTATCCCTGAAGAGCCTAGAACAGCCTGCTTTTACATGCTTCCCAAGATCCACAAAGAGGGAAACCCAGGCAGGCCCATAATCTCAGGGAGCGGAACTCTTACAGAGAACATCTCAGGGTGGCTGGAAAACATCTTGAAACCTCTTGTCTGTAAAAGACCCAGCTACTTACAGGATACCACCCACCTCCTGAACAAACTGTCAGCCATCGGCCCAGTACCTGAGGGAACCATACTGGCCACGATGGACGTGGAGTCCCTGTACACGAACATTCCCCATGATGATGGCATTGCGGCCTGCCGTAAATATCTTCAGGGTCAGGGCATACCTGTAAAGCCTATTACTGGATTGATCAAATTAATTCTCACTCATAATTATTTCACTTTTGGACAGGACCTCTATTTACAGCAGATGGGCGTGGCAATGGGTTCGCGATTCGCTCCACAGTATGCAAATCTATTAATGGCCAAAATCGAAGAGGAATACCTCAATGCATGTGGCATAAAACCCTTGGCCTACTTCCGCTTCATTGATGATATTTTAATCATCTGGTCCGCAAGTGAGGATGATCTTCTCCAGTTCCACAGGAACTTCAATGCCTTCCATCCTACAATCAAATTGAAACTTACCTACTCTCACACAGAGATTAACTTTCTGGACACCACCATATACATCAGGGGTAACAACATACAAACCTCTGTGTATCGCAAACCTACAGACCGTCCCACATACCTAAGATATGACAGTTTTCATCCCAAGCACATTAAGAACTCTATAATTTACAGCCAAGCTATAAGGTACAACCGGATTTGTTCTGACAGGATGGACAGAGACAAGCACCTGGATCACCTTAAGAACACTTTCATTAAACAAGGTTACAGTCCTCCCATGGCTGAGGCCCAAATCAGGAAAGCCAGCAACATCCCCAGGACTGAACTCCTGAAATATAAGCAAAACCAGAAAGAGGAACGTGTCCCTTTGGTTGTCACCTACAACCCACACCTGGAAATCTTAACCACTTGAGGACCTAGGGCTTTCTACCCCTTAAAGGGAACCTTAACTGTGAGTGATATGGATGTTTCCTGTTAAACAATACCAGTTGCCTGGCAGTCCAGCTGATCTCTGTGGCTGCAATAGTGGCTGAATGACACCCTGAAACAAGCATGCAGCTAATCCAGTCTGACTTCAGTCAGAGCACCTGATCTGCATGCTTGTTCAGGGTCTGTGGCTAAAAGTATTAGAGACACAGGATCAGCAGGCGATTCAGGCAACTGGTATTATTTTAAAAGGAAAAATCCATATCCTTCTCAGTTTAGGTTCCATTTAAGGACCGGCCACTTTTTTTCCATTCAGACCACTGCAGCTTTCACGGTTTATTGCTCGCTCATACAACCTACCACCTAAATGAATTTTGGCTCCTTTTCTTGTCACTAATAAAGCTTTCTTTTGGTGCTATTTGATTGCTCCTGCGATTTTTACTTTTTATTATATTCATCAAAAAAGACATGAATTTTGGCAAAAAAATGATTTTTTTAAATTTCTGTGCTGACATTTTTCAAATAAAGTAAAATTTCTGTATACATGCAGCGCGAAAAATGTGGACAAACATGTTTTTGATAAAAAAAACCCATTCAGTGTATATTTATTGGTTTGGGTAAAAGTTATAGCGTTTACAAACTATGGTGCAAAAAGTGAATTTTCCCATTTTCAAGCATCTCTGACTTTTCTGACCCCCTGTCATGTTTCATGAGGGGCTAGAATTCCAGGATAGTATAAATACCCCCCAAATGACCCCATTTTGGAAAGAAGACATCCCAAAGTATTCACTGAGAGGCATAGTGAGTTCATAGAAGATATTATTTTTTGTCACAAGTAAGCGGAAAATGACACTTTGTGAGGAAAAAAAAAAAAAAAAAGTTTCCATTTCTTCTAACTTGCGACAAAAAAAAATGAAATCTGCCACGGACTCACCATGCCCCTCTCTGAATACCTTGAAGGGTCTACTTTTCAAAACGGGGTCATTTGTGGGGTGTGTTTACTGTCCTGACATTTTGGGGGGTGCTAAATTGTAAGCACCCCTGTAAAGCCTAAAGGTGCTCATTGGACTTTGGACCCCTTAGCGCAGTTAGGCTGCAAAAAAGTGCCACACATGTGGTATTGCCGTACTCAGGAGAAGTAGTATAATGTGTTTTGGGGTGTATTTTTACACATACCCATGCTGGGTGGGAGAAATATCTCTGTAAATGACAATTTGTTAATTTTTTTTTACACACAATTGTCCATTTACAGAGAGATTTCTCCCACTCAGCATGGGTATGTGTAAAAATACACCCCAAAACACATTATACTACTTCTCCTGAGTACGGCGATACCACATGTGTGGCACTTTTTTGCACCCTAACCGCGCTACGGGGCCCAAAGTCCAATGAGTACTTTTAGGATTTCACAGGTCATTTTGCGACATTTGCTTTCAAGACGACTCCTCACGGTTTAGGGCCCCTAAAATGCCAGGGCAGTATAGGAACCCCACAAATGACCCCATTTTAGAAAGAAGACACCCCAAGGTATTCCGTTAGGAGTATGGTGAGTTCATAGAAGATTTTATTTTTTTGTCACAAGTTAGCGGAAATTGATTTGTATTGTTTTTTTCACAAAGTGTCATTTTCCGCTAACTTGTGACAAAAAATAAAATCTTCTATGAACTCACCATAGTCCTAACAGAATACCTTGGGGTGTCTTCTTTCTAAAATGGGGTCATTTGTGGGGTTCCTATACTGCCCTGGCATTTTAGGGGCCCTAAACCGTGAGGAGTAGTCTTGAAAGCAAATGTCGCAAAATGACCTGTGAAATCCTAAAGGTACTCATTGGACGTTGGGCCCCTTAGCGCACTTAGGGTGTAAAAAAGTGCCACACATGTGGTACCGCCGTACTCAGGAGAAGTAGTATAATGTGTTTTGGGGTGTATTTTTACACATACCCATGCTGGGTGGAAGAAATATCTCTGTAAATGTCAATCTTTTGATTTTTTTTACACACAATTGTCCATTTACAGAGAGATTTCTCCTACCCAGCATGGGTATGTGTAAAAATACACCCCAAAACACATTATACTACTTCTCCTGAGTACGGCGATACCACATGTGTGACACTTTTTTGCAGCCTAGGTGCGCTAAGGGGCCCAACGTCCTATTCACAGGTCATTTTGAGGCATTTGTTTTCTAGACTACTCCTCGCGGTTTAGGGCCCCTAAAATGCCAGGGCAGTATAGGAACCCCACAAGTGACCCCATTTTAGAAAGAAGACACCCCAAGGTATTCTGTTAGGTGTATGACGAGTTCATAGAAGATTTTATTTTTTGTCAAAAGTTAGCGGAAAGTGACACTTTGTGGAAAAAAACCAATAAAAATCAATTTCCGCTAACTTTTGACAAAAAATAAAATCTTCTATGAACTCGTCATACACCTAACAGAATACCTTGGGGTGTCTTTTTTTCTAAAATGGGGACACTTGTGGGGTTCCTATACCGCCCTGGCATTTTACGGGCCCAAAACCGTGAGTAGTCTGGAAACCAAATGTCTCAAAATGACTGTTCAGGGGTATAAGCATCTGCAAATTTTGATGACAGGTGGTCTATGAGGGGGCGAATTTTGTGGAACCGGTCATAAGCAGGGTGGCCTTTTAGATGACAGGTTGTATTGGGCCTGATCTGATGGATAGGAGTGCTAGGGGGGTGACAGGAGGTGATTGATGGGTGTCTCAGGGGGTGGTTAGAGGGGAAAATAGATGCAATCAATGCACTGGGGAGGTGATCGGAAGGGGGTCTGAGGGGGATCTGAGGGTTTGGCCGAGTGATCAGGAGCCCACACGGGGCAAATTAGGGCCTGATCTGATGGGTAGGTGTGCTAGGGGGTGACAGGAGGTGATTGATGGGTGTCTCAAGGTGTGATTAGAGGGGAGAATAGATGCAAGCAATGCACTGGCGAGGTGATCAGGGCTGGGGTCTGAGGGCATTTTGAGGGTGTGGGCGGGTGATTGAGTGCCCTAGGGGCAGATAGGGGTCTAATCTGATAGGTAGCAGTGACAGGGGGTGATTGATGGGTAATTAGTGGGTGTTTAGGGTAGAGAACAGATGTAAACACTGCACTTGGGAGGTGATCGGACGTCGGATCTGCGGGCGATCTATTGGTGTGGGTGGGTGATCAGATTGCCCGCAAGGGGCAGGTTAGGGGCTGATTGATGGGTGGCAGTGACAGCGGGTGATTGATGGGTGGCAGTGACAGGGGGTGATTGATGGGTGGCAGTGACAGGGGGTGATTGATGGGTGATTGATAGGTGATTGACAGGTAATCAGTGGGTTATTACAGGGGAGAACAGATGTAAATATTGCACTGGCGAATTGATAAGGGGGGGTCTGAGGGCAATCTGAGCGTGTAGGCGGGTGATTGGGTGCCCGCAAGGGGCAGATTAGGGTCTGATCTGATGGGTAACAGTGACAGGTGGTGATAGGGGGTGATTGATGGGTAATTAGTGGGTGTTTAGAGGAGAGAATAGATGTAAACGCTGCGCTTGGGTGGTGATCTGATGTCGGATCTGCGGGCGATCTATTGGTGTGGGTGGGTAATCAGATTGCCCGCAAGGGGCAGGTTAGGGGCTGATTGTTGGGTGGCAGTGACAGGGGGTGACGGGGTGATTGATGGGTGATAGGTGATTGGCAGGTGATTGACAGGTGATCAGTGGGTTATTACAGGGAAGGATAGATGTAAATAATGCCCTGGCGAATTGATAAGGGGGGGTCTGAGGGTAATCTGAGCGTGTAGGCGGGTGATTGGGTGCCCGCAAGGGGCAGATTAGGGTCTGATCTGATAGGTAACAGTGATAGGGGGTGATTGATGGGTAATTAGTGGGTGTTTAGAGAAGATAACAGATGTAAACAATACATTTGGGAGGTAATCTGACGGCGGGTTTGCGGGCGATCTAATGGTGTGGGTGGGTGATCAGATTGCCCGCAAGGGGCAGGTTAGGGGCTGATTGATGGGTGGCAGTGACAGGGGGTGACAGGGGGTGATTGATGGGTGATAGGTGATTGGCAGGTGATTGACAGGTGATCAGTGGGTTATTACAGGGAAGAACAGATGTAATGAATGCACTGGTGAATTGATAAGGGGGGGTCTGAGGGCAATCTGAGCGTGTGGGCGGGTGATTGGGTGCCCGCAAGGGGCAGATTAGGGTCTGATCTGATAGGTAAAAGTGACAGGTGGTGATAGGGGGTGATTGATGGGTGATTGATGGGTAATTAGTGGGTGTTTAGAGGAGAGAATAGATGTAAACAATGGATTTGGGAGGTGATCTGATGTCGGATCTGCGGGCGATCTATTGGTGTGGGGGGGTGATCAGATTGCCCGCAAGGGGCAGGTTAGGGGCTGATTGATGGGTGGCAGTGACAGGGGGTGATTGATAAGTGATTGACAGGTGATTGACAGCTGATTGACAGGTGATCAGGGGGGATAGATGCATACAGTACATGGGGGGGGGGGGTCTGGGGGGGGGGGGTCTGGGGAGAATCTGAGGGGTGGGGGGGGGGTGATCAGGAGGGAGCAGGGGGCAGGGGGGGTATAAAAAAAAATAGCGTTGACAGATAGTGACAGGGAGTGATTGATGGGTGATTAGGGGGGTGATTGGGTGCAAACAGGGGTCTGGGGGATGGGCAGGGGGGGGTCTGATGGGTGCTGTGGGCGATCTGGGGCGGGGGGGGGGGAGAAAATCAGTGTGCTTGGTGCAGACTAGGGTGGCTGCAGCCTGCCCTGGTGGTCCCTCGGACACTGGGACCACCAGGGCAGGAGGCAGCCTGTATAATACACTTTGTAAACATTACAAAGTGTATTATACACTTTGTATGCGGCGATCGTCGGGTTAACATCCCGCCGGCGCTTCCGTATGGCCGGCGGGATGTTGCGGCGAGTGAGCGGCGACAGGCGGAGGATCGCGTCACGGATGACGCGATCGCTCCGCCCATGCCCAAACAAGGACCGCCGCATTTTGTCAATACGGCGGTCCTTGCGGCGTCTACTTCCCGGCCGCCATTTGTCTATACGGCGGTCGGGAAGTAGTTAAGGAGGATTGCTAAGGAACTTCATCCCATTTTACACAAGGATCACAGACTGAGAACGATATTCCCTAAACCTCCACTCTTGTCATATCGGCAACCACACAATCTAAAACAGATGATTGTCAGGAGCTCTTTGAATAGGCCTCAACAAAACGGAACATCACCCTGCCGACAAAAAATATGTGGGACCTGCAGACACATTTACTCCACTGACAGGGTAACGATACCAGGTTCACAACAGGAGTACAGAGTATAAGGTAAATTTTCTTGTGGGTCCACCAATCTGGTATATCTGATCATGTGTGCTAAATGCCCCAATGTTATGTACATGGGAGAAACTGGACAAACTCTGCGCAAACGTATGAATGGACACAGGCACACTATTAATGATACCAAATCTGGACTCCCAGTTGCTACACACTTTCGGTCCAACGGACACAGCATGGATGATCTTCGTGTCACTGCCCTGAAGGGCGGCTTCAAAACGTCAAATGACCGATTAATAGCAGAAACAAAATTTATAAATTGTTTCAAAGCTGTGCAGAAGGGTTTGAATAAGGACAACAACTTTCTATATTCGTATGAGATTGATGATATATGAACTGTCTCAGCCACCCTAGCTGAACTTGTGAACTAAGAATTTACGATACCTCTGGGTCAATCCTAATACCAGGTCTGTGAGCAATAAAGTAAACAAGGATCCTTATCTTACCCCATTTAGATGGTCTGTTTGTATTAAGGCATCTTCATGATGTATTTATGCTTGAAAAAAATATCTGTTTTCCCTTTTGATGTTGCATGTATATAAGCTGTCTGTACCACCAGCTTGCAAACTAACAGGATGTAAACCTGACGAAGGCTGCAAGGCTGAAAGCTTGTTCATTCTTATTCATTTTTAGTTAGCCAATAAATGGTATCATCCTGATTTAAAACTTCTTACATTTCCCTTTGTCTCTCACACAATTTCCTCCTTGTTTTTTCTTTCCCAGTCCTTTTTTCCCCTTTGTAGTACATGCTGTTTAGCACAGACAAGCAACAAGCATGTGTACATCATGCTTGTGTGCAAGCGAGATCATCCAGTGTAACGTCCCCATCAGTAGTTCCCAGTGTGTTTCCTCCTTACCCACTTCCTCATTCAAAAGCACCCAGCATGATCCACCTACACTCCTCCCTACCAAGTAGCACCCAACACGATCCACCCTGCCCCTCCCTACCTAGTAGTAGCACCCAGCATCACCCTCCAACTCCACCCAACGTGACCTTACTTCCCCACCCGGCTACTTTTTCATGCCACCTGTCTGGTAAGAAATTCTGGGGAGAACACTGCACTGGTGTAACTGTGGCAGAGCAGCCCCAGTGATCACAGGAAATGGGAAGGAGGGGCCCTGACTTCTTCCTTCCTCTTCCTCAACCAGTGCTCCCTCCTGTGCTTCTCTGGTTGTGTTCTTTCACGTGGCTACAGTGACGGGTCGTGTCTTTTCCCCTGTTGGGTCTCTCTGGAACTACCACTACAGCCAGTAGATGTCACTGTCCTCTCTTCTTAGAATCGGTATAGAGGGGCTTACTGCTTTCATCGATCTTATACTATTGAGCAAAGTACCTTGTGTGTAGCTGAATTCATGGAGATGCATGTGATTAGGTAATGTGACAGATTTGTCAGGTTTTGATTTTCCGTGATCGATTCCTGCTGTAGCTTACATAGGAAACAAAAGCAGCACATCCCACCCAAACAACCCAATTACTGAGCAAGGGTTGTTTGACAGGAACATAAACACAATACTGAATAATAAATGGCTTCAGTACAGCAATGTGTATCAGTCTCACTTCCTCATCTTTGTTTCCTATACAGACAGTAAAAGGTGGATTCTCTGAGACGAGGATAGAGAAGAGAATAATTATTACCGGGGATGAGGATGTGGACCAAGAACAGGTAAGTCAAATCCAAAATAGGTAAAATGGGCACGAGATCGCGCCTGGTTATTTGAGTGCTGCTTTAGGGTATCATGTAATGTAGCAGCTAACTAGCATCCACTGAGTAATTAGGTTTTATGCAATCCGATTTGTGGTTGGATGGGCAGCCGCTGTTATTATGCACAGTAATATAGGCACTAGGTGCACAAAGAACAGCTTCTCTCTGATTCAATATAGACACCCAAGCCAAGGCTCCAGGATAGAATCAGGTGAGGAGAACAATACGCAATTTGGGGGTTAGGCTTAGGTGTGGGGAGGTTAGTCTAAGAGTACATAGGGGAGGGTTGGTGTGAGAATTAGGTTACAGAGGGGCATAGTAGAATATCGGTATGATTACCAATATTCTACTATCGGGATTTGAGGATAATAGAACATCGGTAAAATACACATATTCTATTATGATTATTTTCCCGCGTCCATTTTACTGGACACCCCTTTTACATGTTTGCCAAATCACTATAGTGGAAAGTTATTTTTGTCAGTAAAATTTTAAATATCACAATTTAAAATGGAATATATATTTAGTGCACGACTTGTTGGTTTCTCTGGCAAGATCTGTGAGAAAACAAAAGGCCTCATTTTACTGATCGGTAGAGACAGTAGGTCTCACGGTATTCCCTGAAGGCGTTTCTGGCGGTGCAGCTGCCACACTGCATATGCAGTGTGAAACCGGCCTCAGGGTTTTGCTTATATAAAGTCTGAAACTAGTTTACTGCAACAGTAAAGTGACTTTCTCTTCTGCCTATAGCATATGGAAGTACAGGTGGAGCTGGAAGAAAAAAGAAAAGTTATTTGTAATATTTTGTTTGTTCCAAATTAAAAAAAAGTTTAAATTTTGTGTGTGTGTAAAACTGTTTACGAGTGTAAACGAAAAAGCCTCCTTATTGTGTCTGGCCTCCCCTCCATCTTGCCGCTGTAGCCCCTGTTCATAGCTCCTAATGGGATTAGTTGAAGCCCACTGCTTGCACAGTTCACCCATGATCACACTCCTGCATGGCTATACAAATTAGCCATGGCCTAGTGCAATGCACACGCAGTTTGTAAACAATCAGAAATGCACATACACAGCTGACGGCTGCTACACAAAGCTGTGTGGGAGCACATTCAGAGAAGGCACGCAAATGGACAGTGCATGTACCATGGAGGTATCACCAGAGCTCCAAACACGGACTACAGCGGCAAGCTAGAGGGGAGGCCAGGGCCAATAAGGAACCTGGAGGTGTCTGGAGACCCTATAGTTCAGTGTTCCCCAACCCTGTCCTCAAGGCCCACCAACGGTACATGTTTTGTGGAAATCTACAGAGTTGGTTAATCAGCTATGCTGAGAAACTAATTACCCCACCTGTGAATGCTTGTGGTTTCCTGCAAAACATGTACTGTTGGTGGGCCTTGAGGACAGGGTTGGGGAGCTCTGCTAGATCATCGAGGTAAGTATATTTTAACAATTTTCGCCCCTTGAAACACAGTTAACCCCCTTGGCGGTATGAAAAATACCGCCAGGTGGCAGCGCAGCAGTGTTTTTAATTTTTTTTCTTTTTTAAATCATGTAGCGAGCCCAGGGCTCGCTACATGATAGCCGCTGCTCAGCGGCATCCCCCCACCCGCTTCGATCGCCTTCGGCGATCTCCGATCAGGAAATCCCGTTCAAAGAACGGGATTTCCTGGAGGGCTTCCCCGTCGCCATGGCAACAGGGGCGGGATGACGTCACCGACGTCAGCGACGTCGGGACGTCATTGGGACTCCAGATCCAACCCTCGGCGCTGCCTGGCACTGATTGGCCAGGCAGCGCACGGGGTCTGGGGGGGGGGGTGCCGCGCGCCTCACCGGATAGCGGCGATCGGGCACGCGGCGGCGGCAATCGGGGTGCTGGCGCAGCTAGCAAAGTGCTAGCTGCGTCCAGCAAAAAAAAAATTATTTAAATCGGCCCAGCAGGGCCTGAGCGGCACCCTCCGGCGGCTTACCCCGTGTCACACACGGGGTTACCGCTAAGGAGGTTAATGGAACACATGCTAAAAAATATAAACTATTAACTCCGGTCAAGACATTTTATTTTTGTTTTGATGAATGGGGAAAGGTAAGCTCCTTTGTCAAGTTTTATAGTTGTCTGTATAAGTAAATCTGCTACAGGAAGTGAGGTAACTTGTCTACAGGGACCTGGGCTGCAATAAAAGCTTTGCAAATGTTCGAATACTTTTCCACACTACTAAAACAATGTTTATTGCTGCCTTCTGTGTCCTTTTTAGGGATATTTTGGTTTTCTCTCTGCTCCTGACAGTAGTGCAGGAAGTGAGAAGAACGAAAATGTAACCCAGACAGCAATAAAACTCAAGCAGCTCTACCAACCCTTTCCCAGTCTATCCAAAAGATAAATACAGTATATAAACGATATAAACTAAAAATAAGATGGAGTGAGGTTTTCAGAATGTTGTTATGGTGCATTTGTAAAGCAGTGACACATTTTACCTTACACACTATGGCGTTAAGTATTGCCTTCTGAAAGCCCAATCCCTAGGGCAACATCACTGAGCCTAGACTGTACAGATATGGTTAGCCTGTGGGCCAACAACGGGTTCTTTTGCTATGTGGGGAGGCAGAGGGCCATCAGTGCGGCACAGATGTGATGTCACATGGCGGACGGGGCAAGCGGTAAGAACAAAGCTGTCGTCACTCAACCAAGTTGATCTGCCCAGTAGATCGCTGGCTAAGCTGGGTCGGGGCTGCTGTACACATACCAGGTTATCGGCAGAGGAGGTTGATATCGTCCACCTGTGCTGACTTTAATCTACTGTGTGTACAGGCCTTTAAACAGTAGTTGCAGATGCTGTTACCGTGGGCGTCCGCACGTTGGGCAAAACGGTGCATGCGCGCCCCCCCCCCCCCCCCCAGCCAGCTGCTGCCTCCCCTAGCCACCCGTCCCACAAACACAAAAGGAGGGGCAGCGGGGACAGGGGTATGGAGGGGGGGCCAAACCCCCCACCTCCCTCACCTGGATCCCCTCTTTTGCTCCCTCACCTTCCCCCTCCAAATTAGCAGCGGCAAACAGAAGCGGGCATCAGCGGATAGAGAGGAATTACTAACCTTCTACCTGCGTTCCAGGTGGTGGCGCGCAGCGTCATCGTCACGTGACACTGGTCACCGCCTTCTCCACCGCTCTGTGCTTCCTGATTAGCGGAAACACAGTGAGCAGCGAAGAAGTCAGAGACCAGTGTCACGTGATGATGACGCTGCGCGCCATCGCCTGGAACGCAGGAAGAAGCTGAGTAATTCCTCTCCACCCGCTGGTGCTCGATTTTGTTTGCCGCTGCTAATTTGGAAGGGGGAAACGCCAGAAGGTAAGGGAGGTGAGGGGGTCTGGCCCCCCTCCCTGCCGCTGTAGCTCCTACCAAGCTACCCCCATACCGGGGGCAACTATACTATACTTTGGCAACTATACTAGCTAATACTGGGGGTAACTATACTAATACTGGGGGCAACTACACTAGCTATACTGGGGGCGACTATACTATCTACACTGGGGGCAACTATACTAATACGAGGGCAACTATACTAGCTATACTGGGGGTTACTATACTACCTACACTGGGGGCAACTATACTAGTTATACTAGGGGCAACTATACTGGGGGCAACTATACTAGCTATACTGGGGGCAACTATACTCTCTCTGCCTTTCTGATGTCCCTTTCTGCTGTCATGCTCTCTCTCTGCCTTTCTGCTGTCTCTCTCTCTCTGCCTTTCTGTGGTCGCTCTTTCTCTGCCTCTCAACTCTATCTCTCCCTGCTATCTCTCTCTCTCTGCCTTTCTGCTTCTCTCTCTCTGCCTTTCTGCGCTCTCTCTCTCTCTCTCTCTCTGCCTTTCTGCTCTCTCTCTCTCTGCCTTTCTGCTGTCTCTCTGCCTTTCTGTGCTCTCTCTCTCTCTGCTTTTCTGCTGTCTCTCTCTCTCTCCGTCTATGCTGTCTTTCTCTCTGCCTTTCTGCTCTCTCTCTCTGCCTTTCTGCTCTCTCTGCCTTTCTGCTTTCTTTCTTTCTCTCTCTCTGCTTCTATGCTGTCTCTCTCTCTGCCTTTCTGCTGTCTCTCTTTCTCTGCCTCTCAACTCTCTCTCTGCTGTCTCTCTCTCTCTCTCTGCCTTTCTGCTGTCTCTCTCTCTCTGCCTTTCTTCTCTCTCTCTCTCTCTCTCTCTCTCTATCTATCTATCTATCTATCTCTGCCTTTCTGCTCTCTCTCTCTCTGCCTTTCTTCTCTCTCTCTCTGCTGTGTCTCTCTGCCTTTCTGCTGTCTCTCTCTGCTTTCTGCTGGTTCTCTCTCTGCCTTTCTGCCCGCTCTCTCTCTCTGCCTTTCTGCTTGTGCTCTCTCTCTCTGCCTTTTTGCTTTCTCTCTCTCTCTCTCTCTGTCTTTCTGTTCTCTCTCTCTGCCTTTCTGCTGTCTCTCTGTCTTTCTGCTGTCTCTTTCTCTCTTTTGCTCTCTCTCCGCCCCCTGCTTTCCCTCTCTGCCTTTCTGCTCTCTCTCTTTCTCTTTGCTGTCTTTCTCTCTGCCTCTCATCTGTCACTCTCCCTCTCAGCTGTGTCTCTCTGCAGTCTCTCTCTCTCTCTGCCTTTCTGCTGTCCTCCACACACACTGGCACCCTCCTGCAAAATCTGGGGTGTAGCTTAATGCCACACAGGAGGCATGGCTTAAGTTTCCCTGTCACTACCTAAACTGGGGGGAGGGGGGCACCTGTGTCGGTCGCAAATTAATCCCTACCATAGCCCTAGTTTAATGTTCCACCATTGCTAAGTTCATGTAAATTTAGATCCACATCGTGGTTCATGGCCACACCCACATTTCGTAGATTTACGCCCCCCCCATTTTTGACCACCCCTGGAAAATTTTCTGCGGATGCCCATGGCTGTTACCTTCTATGTTAAAGGATTTCGAAGTGACATGTGATATGATGAGATAGACATGTGTATGTACAGTGCCTAGGACACAGATAACTATGCTGTGATCATTTTTTTCTTTCTCTGTCTGAAAGAGTTAAATATCACTGATCAGAAATTCCAACTACAAAACACTTTCCTAGCAGAAAATGGCTTCTGAGAGCAAGAAAGAGATAAAAAGGGGAATTTCTTATCAGAGAGGGTCACAATGTAGTCACTTCCTGTCTGAGTCAGGACTGAGTCAGCCACTTACATACCTGATATTTACCTCTTTCAGGCAGAGAAAAAAAAAAAAGGAACACAGCATAGTTATTTGTGTGCTTGGCACTGTATATACACATGTCTATCTCATCATGTCACGTCACTTCGGGTATCCTTTAAGAAGACTTTGTAGTGTTTTCACTAGAGGCCTTTTGGTTCCCTTTAGGCCCACATAATATACCACTAATCCTGGCTGATCTGGTCTGGCTTAGCTGGGCACCACATATTTATAAAGATAGTTACAGCTGGGTATGTACTGTAAATAAACACTCGGACATGGGTTGATTGTGGACACATACAAGTGACTGATTTTTCCTGATCAAAAAAGGGATTGGTTGAGAAGTGATCCATTCACGATCATGCAATTTCAATTTTATCTATGGGAAAATTTGACAGTAATCGAGTGAACCTTTGCCCTGCTAATTTTACTACGTTCAGTGCAGCACAAAACTATGGCAGCTGTCAGTCCACTGGCCATCTAATTGACAATAAATTACCTCCATTACCAGTCAAAAAATTCTCTAAAATGAAAGTGATGTTTATTAAAATGTCTCTTGCACAGTACACAATGAAAAGTCCTTATTCCAGATAATGGCCTCAATTCACTAAGCAGTTTAGACTAGTCTACTGATGGTTTTTAGTCTACTGATGGTTTGGTGAAATGTTTTAGACCTGGTCTAAAACATTCAGTAATTATGTCGGTAAAGCAGGGGAAATGATCAAAAGATGCAATTCACAAAGTCAAACAAGGAGTAACCACTCCCACTTTTTCTGACAGAGATTAGACCAGATGATTTCTGTTGGTAAAGTAATTCTGTGAGGTATTTTAGACGTGAGGATGGAACCTTTTGAATTAATTATGCAGGAGTTTAATAGTATCCAAAGGAGAGCTCATCAGAGGAGAAGGATGTCAGTCATAGCTACTCGTTTGTGAATTGCATCTTTTGATCATTTCCCCTGCTTTACCGACCTTATTACCAAATGTTTTAGACCAGGTCTAAAATATTTGGTAATTATTAGTGAATTCCCCTTTGATGCAAGTGACCAAACCATCAGTAGACTAAAAACCATCAGTAGACTAGTCTAAACTGCTTAGTGAATTGAGGCCATGGTAGCTGAAGAAATTCACTGCTCTGTGTTCTTTCGTTTGTTAGCCAGATTAAAGTGTCTAAATAGTTATTATCAGCAACTGTGAATAGACTACAGAGGAGCTCTGCTTAGGTAGCTCTCCTTATACAGTAAACACAGAGATTTAACCCGTTCAGTGCTCCCTGGAAAGTAAAACTACAGTAAGCTAAAATGTCAGTTTTTTTAGGATTTCCATAAATTGTAATGAAGACATTTTTTCCATAAAGCTTATCATGTGGTGACTAATCTTTAAAGGACTCAAAAAAAGTTTAATACCTGCAGGAGACAGACTGTAGCGTGGATCGGGGGGAGGCCCTACAGCTACGTAGCCGCACTCGCGTCTGTGTGGACTGCGCAGCCGCGGCCAGCTCAAGCGCCCATTTTAGTGGAGGCAGGAGAGCCTGATCCGGGCTGTGGGGTCGGGAGCCAGCCCGGGGGGCTATTGAGCAGTAGGGGGAACAGCACAAAAGGGCGCGGATGGTGTCCTTCCATTAAAATTTCATGCAGGTATTTAACTTTTTTTGAGTATTTCGCCTCGTGAGTCCTTTAAAGCAGAAAGGAAGTTCAGAGTTTAGTTCCACTTAAATATGTATTAACTGGGTTGGCTGAAGTGAAATGATTGCTGGCAGATACAATCACAATGTTTAAATGTGCTGGAAAAAACAGCATGTGTTGGGCTACTTCCATGTCATCTAACCAAAGATCATTACATAATATTAATTTCACTCTACCTGATCTCTAGGCTCTGGCAATGGCTATAAAAGAAGCTAAATTACAACACCCGGATATGCTGGTCACAAAGGCCGTGGTGTATTGTGAGACAGAGCCCTCCCCTGAGGAGCCTGAAGAAAAACAACAGGTAATGTGTACTGTACTGAAACCATGGCATCATCTTGAAGCAGAGGGCTTTGTATATGGGCTCTGCTTATGTGCCCACAACACATTACAAGCAGGTTCTACATTACTTAGCAGGATTTAAAAAAAAACTGAACAAAATTATTATTATGTATTTATAAAGCATTCAACTAACACACACACACACACAATTCATGGTAAGTAGGGGCATAGCAATAGTTGTAGCAGCTGCCATGAGGTCCGGGAGCATTTGAGATCCCGCCACCTGCTCCGTATGCCAGCTAGTCACAGAGTCTGCAGGGAAGCTGTAATTAAGATTATGGTGTTTTTCCTGAAGACGGTAAATGAATATCTTCCATGCAGGAAGTGACATCACTGGTTAGAATATCCAGCAGTGGCTTTACTGTTTTTTCTAATAGCATGTTTGTGAGACACATTCCACCACAGCTTTCCTGCAGGATCTGCATCTATGGGTGACATCTATACACTTCTGCTTCCTTGCACCTAATGTGTTGCATATGAGTGTACAGTAAGTTACTCATATCCATGTGTGCCATTTCTCAAGTGCACCTAGGATCTGTGGTAATCACAATTTTTTTTACAGGGCCTCATCATTTCTAGTCATACCTCTGCTCATAAGTGCAAACTCGCATAGTCAATATAAAGATAAAAGATATTGCCATTTTAGAGCAGATGCAGAGATGAGCAATAACATTGATTAGAGGGATGGAAGGTCTACCAGGAAAAGCTAGATAAACTGGGCTTTTGTAGTTAGGAGAAAATACATTTTATAGGAGATTTCATTAAATGCATCAGAGGGCAATATAAAAGCTTGGCAGATTAGCTTTTTGTCCCTAGGCCTTCACAAAGGACTAGAGAACATGATCTGCAAATGGAGGAAAAACGTTTTATCCATCTATTTAGGAAAGGGTTCTTTGCAGTAAGAGTAATTCAAATGTGGAATGTACTGCCACAGGAAGTAGTTATGGCAAATGCTATATCTGTGTTTAAAGTGTACCAGAGCTGGATGAAATAAAACCTTTTATACATACCTGGGGCTTCCTCCAGCCCCATACCCACGGAATGCTCCCATGCCGTCGCCCTCAGTCTTCCTGCAGCTCCGATACCGGGTCCCCGCACTTCCGTCAGTCGGAGCTAGTCTGACGTAAGTGAAGTGCACTGTTTGCGTATCTTTCCAGCAGCCGCTGTAGAGATACTTAGAGAGCGCACTTCTCCTGCCTAGAGAGTCCCTTCAAGGGGGCATTAGATGCTTTCCTTGAGTTGAAAGACATCCATGGCTATAATTACTTGGTAATTCCCGGTCTTGTTGATCCAGGGATTTTATCTGATTGCTGTATGGAAGGATTTTTTTCCCTTTGGGGCTAATTGGACCATGCCTTGTAAGGGTTTTTCACCTTCCTCTGGATCAACAGGGATGTGTGAGGGAGCAGGCTGGTGTTGTACTTAAATGGAACCTAAACTGAGAGGGATATGGATGTTTCCTTTTAAACAATACCAGTTGCCTGGTAGTCCTGCTGGTCTATTTGGCTGCAGCAGTGGCTGAATCACACACCTGAAACAAGCATGCAGCTAATCCAGTCTGACTTCAGTCAGAGCACCTGATCTGCATGCTTGTTAAAGGGCTATGGCTAAAAGTATTAGAGACACAGGATCAGCAGGAGAGTCAGGCAAATGGTATTATTTTAAAAGGAAATATCCATATCCTTCTCAGTTTAGGTTCCCTTTAATGTTCTGGTTGAACTCGACACATTTATGCCTTTTTCTTCAACTCACATAACTATTACAGTAACTATGTAATAAAATCCCATTTTGATTATTTAATACCAGGGAAAAAAAAACCTTTCTCAAAAGAGTCCGCCCACACTAAGCCACCGCCCACAGGTGCAGCCACGCATATTTCAGTATGCCTCCACCCACACTAAGCTACTGCCCACAATCTCGTGACCCACTTTAAGCCACTGCTGCACTAAGCATCCACAACTGTGCCACCCTTACTAAACCGCCACCCACAGGTGCTTTCAGGTAGGTTCATACTGAATTTACAACCTTCAGTTAATATAATATAGGATGAATTTGAAATAAAACTGATCTAAAGCCTTGTAATATAAAAGATGACAGTTGCCAGGTTGTCATGGGGATCTCTCAGCCTCTGGGTTAATGCATATTAACAACCTTCGGGCAGTATAGTGCAGTGATTCCCAACCTTTTCCGGCCCGGGGAACGTTTTCTGACCATATTTTTCTCCGGGGAACGGGCGGGTGTTTGCGCGACCTAGTGGACAGTGCCGTGCTATAAGGGGGTGGGGGCTGGGGTGCGGCTGCATAGCTAGCATAGTTGCCCCAGTATAGGGAGTTTAGTTGCCCCAGTATGGTTAGTATAGTTACCCCAGTATAGTGCCCCAGTATAGCTAGTATAGTGCCCAGTATAGCTAGTATAGTGCCCAGATAGCTAGTATAGTTAGTATAGTGCCCAGTATAGCTAGCATGGTGCCCAGTATAGCTAGCATAGTGCCCAGTATAGCTAGCATAGTGCCCAGTATAGCTAGCATAGTGCCCAGTATAGGTAGGTAATGCCCAGTATAGGTAGGTAGTGCCCCAGTATAGAGCCCAGTATAGCTAGTTTAGTTGCCCCCAGTATAGCTAGTTTAGTTGCCCCCAGTATAGCTAGTTTCGTTGCCCCCAGTGTAGGTAGTTTCGTTGCCCCCAGTATAGCTAGTTTAGTTGCCCCCAGTATAGCTAGTTTTGTTGCCTCCAGTGTAGGTAGTTTCGTTGCCCCCAGTATAGCTAGTTTAGTTGCCCCCAGTATAGCTAGTTTAATTGCCCCCAGTCTAGCTAGTACAGTTCCCCCCAGTATAGATGCCCAGGAGGGGGGCAGCAGCACTAGAAGGAGGGGCAGTGGAGGCAGCGGTGGGGAGGGGGGAAATATCCCCCCCCTCCCTCACCTGGGACCCCTCCTTCTGCCTCTCTCCCCCTCCATTTAGCGGTGGCAAGTGCGGCTCGGCGGCGAGGAGACATGCGCAGAATTACTCACCACTTCCACGTTCCAAGCGCCGGCAACGTCATGTCGTCACACATCTCCGCCTTCAATGCCGCCCACTGTGCTTCCGCTAATCAGGAAGCACAGTGGGCGGCATTGAAGGCGGAGATCTGACGACATGACGCTGCCAGCGCTTGGAACGCGGAAGTGGTGAGTAATTCTCCGCATGCCTCCCCGCCGCCGAGCCGCACTTGCCACCGCTAAATGGAGGGGGAGAGAGGCAGAAGGAGGGGTCCCAGGTGAGGGAGGGGGGATATTTCCCCCCTCCCCACCGCTGCCTCCACTGCCCCTCCTTCTAGCGCTGCTTCCCCCCTCCTGCGCCCTACAGTAGGTACAGGTCTGGCGAGAGGCCAGACCTGTACGGCACACCAGGCAACATCCTGCGGCACACTAGTGTGCCGCGGCACACCGGTTGAAAAACGCTGGTATAGTGTATGGAATCTGTAGGCCTAAAGGGGACATGCAATTTACATTCTTCTCTTCTTTTCCAGCAATCTTGACCTTGGATGTTGGATGTGAATTCTCCCTTCCATCTCCCTCTCTCTGTTCCTCAATCATAAAAATAAAAGACAGTCCCTCCTTTCCCCGATCCTCCACCTCATGCCAGCTGCAAAATCTCCAAACCGGCAGGGGACATCCGTGCAATCAGCATTCCCTGGCAGAGAGGGAGAGAGAGAGACTGGTGGGCCCTCCTGGAGAAGTACAGCGGCCTCCTGAGAGTGAAGGAGGCACCCAGGTACTTCATCTTCCTTCATCTCCCCTATGCTCACTCCTCTTCTGAGAAGCATGCCTAGCAATGCGTGAATGCATGTGGCATCAGCAGGGATCCTTTCATCTGCACTTAAAGGAATTTCAGCTCAGAGTTACCGAAGAGTCCTCCGAAGTGAATCCTGCAACCGCTCTTCAGGGTACTCCTGCAACAAAAGGGGTTAATGATCACGGCCACCGCCTTCTTTATATAGGAAACTAGTCATGTCTTATTCTTCTCCAATAACTTACAGCCAGATAATCACTGATATAGATGCGTAGTGTTGTCTGAATCTGTCCTGTTAATCTGAAGTCATAAACTGTTACCTTACGTTAGGTAGAGCTGTGGCAATCCTGCCTGTTGTCTCTGGCGCACTGAATTCCTGTCCTGCAGGGCCAGCAATATGTGGAGTTACAGTCAGCAATGCGGTTCCGGTGGGGGAGCGACATGGGGGTCCCGCTAGCTGCAACTTCTACAGAATTAACCCAATTGTTGCCAGCTGCAACGCCAGAAGATGTCCCTGCTAGTTGGGGGATAGGCTGAGCCATTTGTGTGAAAGGGTTAACGTCGCACAGGGGGAGGCTTGACCTACTGCAATGCCGTACTCTCCCTCTGACCCCTCCTCCACCCTGTGCACAGTGATCACTGCTCTATAGCCAATAAAAAACAAAGTCAATGTGATATGTTTCTCTTTTTATTGTGAATGTCATTCCTATGCTTGTTTTCTATGTTTATGCATCAAAATAAGAGGTGACCATTTTTTCCTACATACCGTAATTATTCCAGCAGTTAGAATAGTGTAGGGCAAAACATGCAGCAAAAGTGACACAATACGCAATTCACTTTTTCCTACTTTTATTTTAAACTTTTGGACCACCAGCAAGCAAGAAAATACTCAAAATAATTTTGATAATACTTTTTACCTACTTTTTTGGTAATTTGTCAATTGCTAAGTGCTGAAAATTCTTTTAAATACAATATGAAAAATTATCTTCTAGGAGAAAAACTTAATTGCATTTGGGCCATGTTCCTATAATCAGTTATTTTGTCTTCTTTAGTCTCTGATTGGATGGCCACAAACGTGTAATTATGTGCCAATGGCACATCCATGTAGGAATAAACAGGAAGTGGGAGTACTCAATATCCACATGATGAGTTTCTGATTGGATGGTGGTGATGTTATCTTTTGTCACTTCCACTTACGGAACAGAATTAAACATCGTGAGAGTGGAACATGATCAAATTATTGATTAGTGAGTCCCTTATTTACTGGTTTTAATGGCGTGACCATGACTTTGCCATGACTTTGCTTCCTGTTTTATCCTACTAATTTTCACCTACAGGACAAAATGATCAAAACAACAAAACTAAAATGGTGGCCGTATATGTAGCAATCTTTCCATGTGATTCCGTAATGAATGAAAAAACAATTTCATTGAAAATGCATGCAATGAATGACTGCATCAAATATTGTAAATTTCAAAAAGATTACAGGTTATGTGAGCTGTTCACATCAGTCCTTAAAGAGAACCTGAACTGAAAATAAAAAGTCAAAATAACCATACACAGGTCATACTTAACTCCTGTGTAGTCTACTCCTCAATCTCTTTCTCCTCTCCTGCGTCCCATTTGTCCACTGTGATCAATGGAATTCTCTGTCATCCATTTTAAAAATGGCCGTTACCCCATAACAGCTTCCTGGTCAGCACACTGTTAAACTGTAATATCACACACTTCAGCCAGAGGAAAACATGGACATTACCTAGCACATTCAGTTGTAACTAACAGCTGCTGATGTATAACTGACAGCAACTGGTATATTTCAATATTTCCAGAACTGGAAGGGATCACTGGAAGAAGAAAATGGTGAGCTTCTGAAAGGAACTGACAGTGAGGTTAGTATGTAATATTAATTTGCAGGTATGTCGTGTTTATTTTAAATAATTTTACTCACTTCAGGTTCCCTTTAACACAGTGAAGTTTACAGCCCAATGAACAAATATCTGTCATACAAACATGTCTAAAAATGATGGTCAAAGTTATGACAATGAAGTAAGTAAATAACATCTGCAAATTCTAAGTTGAATCATAACATAAATTGGCTGTCATAAAAGATGTGAATTTTCAAAATAAGAGGCAACTAACAGAGTACCAAAAAGGAGTAAACAGTGCCCAGACTGTAGGTTCATTTATGAAAGCCAGAAACAAAATGACATCGACCTAGAGCAGGGGTGTCAAACTGAAATTGAACAATGGGAACAAGTTGCTGAATAACTTCAAAGTCTAGTAGCCACCTCCCTTCCTTTTAAAAGTTTCTTGATGTCTAATGTCAACCTCCATCCCCTTTACACTTCCGTGATGTCTAGTGACCCTCCATATAGTCTCTTGGTGTCTAGTTGTCCTCCTCCCCCTATTCACTTTCCTGGCATCCAGTGGTCCTACCCCCCCATACTGTTCCCTGGTGTCTAGTACCCCCCCCCCCCCCATACAGGTCTCTGTTGTCCCTTCCCTCTTACAATGTCCTAACTTCCCTCTTATTTGGTGTCTAATGCCTCCTCCCTCCCCATACAGTTCCCTGGTGTCTAGTGCATTTCCCCTCCCTACTCCATATGGTTTCCCTGGTAATCTAGGGCTTCACCTTTAGCTTCTCTGGTGGCCAGGTGGGCCAAAATTAATGCAAAGTGGGGAAATGCAAAGTGGGCCAAATTTGATGGCTCTGCTGGCCAGACTTTGACATGTATGACCTAGGAACAGCGCTCTCATAATCAAGCTCAACGTGAAAGGTAAATGGACACGTACCTTGCCAGCAGATGTTTTCCACAGATGTATGGCCTATAAAAAAAATACAGTAGAACTGAAAAACACACTTGCAAAAATGGTCTTCAGAAACTATCATTCTTTATCATTTCATACAGCTTTTCCCTGTTTCATCAGAGTGTTCTGCTCAATGAAGCAAGAGAGGAGGGGGGAGGATGAGCGAGAGCAAGCTGGTAGCACCTGCAGTGACTAACAACAAAAGCAAATAAGGCACTGTTTTCTAGTTTGTCTGATTGTTAACAAAAAGTTGTCAGGTGTCAGTAGAGCACTATACAAACTTGGAAAAAGATGTGTGAAACAATCACAACCAATTATTTTGGGCAGTCTAATGCTGGGAATACACAATGAGATTTTTCAGTCGCTTTACTGTCCGATTATATTTCCAATTGATTTTCTTATCGTTCCTTATCAATTTCCATTCACTTCTTTGAGAAATCGATCAGAAAAATGAAAAAACGAAAATAAGATCGGACATGTCGGAAATTATCTATCGAACCATCTATCTGCTGAAAAAACGTATGGTGTATTCCCAGCATAAGTTGCAAGCGTGTCTTTAGCTTTACAACACTTTAATGCAAGCCGAGGCAATAGAAACAGAGAATGTATGGAAATACTACACTAAGGTTACCTATAATAGCGATAGCTGCGTCTACATTTTCAGTAGATCCACAGCCTGAAGCACATATAATTAGAAACCAAGAGTAAGGTGGGCTGAACTTGTGAACTTTTCAATTGGTAAGTGAAGCCTTCCATCACAGTGAGGACCACTCGAGATCTGTGAAAGGTCACTGGGAGGGTTTTCCACAAGTAGTTTTTTTAAAATCTCTCCTCACATGGAACTGTGGGTCCAAAAATTATTTTGTCATGCATTTTTCAGTGATGGTAATCTCCAATTATCAGCAAGAAGATCACAGAAGCGTGCACCTTCCATCCAAGGCTTTATTTCCACATGGGTGACAGTGCAGCAATTCAATGTACAACAAGTCGCTTCAACATGCATGGCCAAAAGTGAAGTGACGGACCATAGTGACAGTTCTTACGTGTCCGTGCTGTAGTGGGTCAGTGGGAAGGAGGTGGGTGGCAGGCCCAGAGGTGGCGAGCGACGGCCGTTTCGCGTCTCCTGACGCTTGGTCACGCTACGTGCCACTGAAAGAGGATTCCGTGAGCTTCCGGAATTAAGTCGGGGAACTAGCCCTGCCTTTTCCGGTTGTATCACTTCCTCCTCGTGAGTACCTGTTGCCTTAGATACACAGACGCCAACTTGAAAGGGCAACAGGGCGGAGACACTAACTCTGCCCATCTCCTAAACTTCGTCCCAGAGGTTTATGCCCGCTCTCGCGGCATAACAGCAGGCCGGCGTATCGGGTGGCAAAGGGAGCCAGTGCTCAAAAAAGGCACCTGCGCTTCCCACTGCCACCGCATTGCTACCTCGCCGCGCAAAAACCACTGATTAAACGGCAAAATGGACGAATAGGGTCCTAAATGTGCGCCTGTGCGTCCAGGCAGCGGGAAAGGGTGACTCAAACGTGACTATCAAGTGACTGTGTAATTAAAATCACGTAACGGGGATGTATTTATATGGCCTTTTAACATACATCTGGGCAAATGGCAGAGTTGTTGGTTTGTGTAGGATGGGGTACGCATCTATGTCTCCAATAAAACCATGCGACTGATGCAAAAAGAGTGGGGGCAAGGAAACAGGGGCCACTTAAAATGGTACCCAAAAATTATCTTTTTCCTCTACTCCTCCCTCCCCCTCTATTCTTACCCTCTACCAGACATATAGACATTTGTTTCTCACAGTCTGGAGTGTCGCTTCCTAACGGTGACAAATTACGCGTTCCCCCATCCCACACTCACCACAGGTAACCCACAGTTAACCAACAATTAGGTAATTCATCAATAAATATCTTATTTCCCCAATAGATAATACCCCCACTTGGCACATAGCAAATCATTACATGCAGTCTATCTGTGAACATATAGTTTTCCTAGGGATCTAACATACAGGACAGTTCAGTTTTATCGTTCAATCCTAATGGCCCCATTGCTTCCATCCTCAAGATTAATCTCGTCTCCCTTCTCAGTAGTAACCTCTCCCTATCACCCCCTCTCCGGGGTACATCTTGTTTCTCCAGAGCTGCGAACCTTAAATTGAATCTTTCAGTGCTGTGACAATTTCTCATATGGTCAATCAATCGTTTACAGCCTTTTCCCGATTTGATTGAACCAATGTGCTCTCCAAATCTTATCTTCATAGGTCTAGTTGTCTGCCCAATGTAGAATCGACTACAAGGGCAGATCAAAACGTAAACAACAAACTCTGTCTGACAAGTAAAGAACTCCTTCACATGTAACCATTCTCTCCCTACTCGAATATTTTTCTGAGTTATCGCACCATTTACAACGGCCACATTTATGGTTTCCACTAGGCAGAGAAGCATTAAGCCAGTCTTAGTTTTTATTTTTAGGCGAGACGAACTCACTGCTAGTTAAAATATTGCCAAGTGTAGGGGCGCGTCTGAAAGTCACTCTGGGGGCCTTTTGTGCAATTGTCATTAAATCAGGGTCCCTTTTAATCATGGACCAGTTGGAGTATATAGTCCTCCTGATACGGTCTGCCATCGGCGAAAAATCAAAAGTGAACGTCGTTTTCTCAGGACCTTCATTAGCCCCCTCCTTGGGGGCCAACAGGGCCCTCCTATCTTGAGTCTTGGCTCTGAATCGAGATTTGTTTAAGAGATCGGGGTCATACCCTCTTCTCAAAAACCTGGCAGTGAGTTCGTCAGCCTGTGTTTTGAAATCGCACTCCCTGGTATTGTTGCGCCTCAGTCGCAGGTATTGTCCATAGGGGATGGCTTCGATGACCGTTCCCGGATGGAAACTTTGTGCGTGTAAAATAGAATTGGTAGCTGTGTCTTTTCTATATCCCCTCGTAAACAAACAATCACCTTCAACCACCAGTTTCACATCCAGAAAGGACATTTCCCGCTCATTAACCTCATAGGTGAATTTCATATTCACCTCATTGTTATTGAGGTATAGCATGAACTCTGAAAAATCCCCTTCAGTCCCCGACCACACCACCAGGATGTCGTCCACATACCTGGACCAACGTCTGATGCACTTCCGGAACGGATTTTGATCCGAAAGTACCGCAGACTCCTCCCACGCCCCCAAGAACAAATTAGCGTAGGAGCACGCCACGGGAGTCCCCATGGCCGTCCCAGACACCTGGTGGTACCAGCAGCGGTCAAACAAAAACGCATTGTGTGACAGCACAAAAGAAAGGCATTCAAGAATGTAATCTACATATTTTTCATCCTTATTGGTGCGTAATAGATATCGCCTGACCGCAGCTATACCCAACGCATGCGGGATCCGGCTATAGAGGCTGACCACGTCAATCGTGGCCAGCCTGTCACCGGGAACCCACGTGGCGTGCTCCACCAAGCGTAACACCTCTAGCGTATCCCTGAGGTAGGACGGTACTCCCCTCAACAGGGGACGCAGGAGGTGGTCCAGGAATCTGGACAACCTCTCCGTGAGGGACCCACAGCCAGAAACTATGGGTCGACCTGGCGGTGCGGTCAGGGACTTATGGATCTTTGGTATATGATACCAGACTGGGCGACGTGGATAGAGCGGAAGTAAGTCAATGGCCAATTTCTTCGAAAGGAACCCATCTTCCACCCCTCTACGTAACGGTGCGAAGTGAGTTCAGATATCGCGTGGTGGGGTCAGAAAGCAAGGGGCGATAGGTTTCCCTATCGCTCAATTGTCTCATCGCCTCATCTCTGTACTGAGTGTTAGACATAATGACAAGGTTCCCCCCTTTATCGGCTTTTCTGAGCACCACCTCGCGATTATTCCGAAGCCACCTCAAAGCTCCTATCTCCTCCGTGGTCAAATTGGACTCCACGTTACCATAAATCTCTGCCTTAACATCTCTAAGGGTATTCTCAAAAAAATGCTCTAATGTGGAACCTGGGGTCGTAGGAAAAGGCTGTAACGATTTACATGGCCTGAATAAACTAACATCACCTAAACATAAAGTTTCAGGGTCATTACCAACCGGCTCATTTGTTTGTTCAGTCTCTAAAAGTAAATCCTCAAGTACCTGTAGAATTTCCTCATCAGTGGGGTTCAACCGCACACAGGGGTAAAACCCCAAAGTGCTGATGTCATTATCCCCCATCATTTGAGTGGTAGAAGGAGAAAAATCATGGTTAGAGAGTAGCCCCTCAATATGTGCCTGTAGGGGATTTGGGCTTAACCCTTTCGTTCTTACATTGGCACTATTTGTCACTGGGGCTTTCAAAACTGTTTGGAGTTTATGTCCTGTACATAGACCTCCCATGTTGGTTAATGGGGGAGAGGAGTCCTTAGACTCAAATTTCTGTGCGATCACCAATTTCCGCACTGACTTAAAGAGGTCCACTGTAAAAGAGCAAAAATCAAATTCTTGAGTCGGACAAAAATTGAGACCCTTCTTCAGGAGTGCATAACACTCAGGAGGGATCTTAAACCCTGAAATATTTACAACTTGCAGGTCTTCATTTCTTAATTCTCCGCTTTCCGTTTCTTTTTCACTGGCTTCAAAATGCTGGATCCCTCCCAACGAGAAGAGAAACAAATGTCTATATGTCTGGTAGAGGGTAAGAATAGAGGGGGAGGGAGGAGTAGAGGAAAAAGATAATTTTTGGGTACCATTTTAAGTGGCCCCTGTTTCCTTGCCCCCACTCTTTTTGCATCAGTCGCATGGTTTTATTGGAGACATAGATGCGTACCCCATCCTACACGAACCAACAACTCTGCCATTTGCCCAGATGTATGTTAAAAGGCCATATAAATACATCCCCATTACGTGATTTTAATTACACAGTCACTTGATAGTCACGTTTGAGTCACCCTTTCCCGTTGCCTGGACGCACAGGCGCACATTTAGGACCCTATTCGTCCATTTTGCCGTTTAATCAGCGGTTTTTGCGCGGCGAGGTAGCAATGCGGTGGCGGTGGGAAGCGCAGGTGCCTTTTTTGAGCACTGGCTCCCTTTGCCACCCGATACGCCGGCCTGCTGTTATGCCGCGAGAGCGGGCATAAACCTCTGGGACGAAGTTTAGGAGATGGGCGGAGTTAGTGTCTCCGCCCTGTTGTCCTTTCAAGTTGGCGTCTGTGTATCTAAGGCAACAGGTACTCACGAGGAGGAAGTGATACAACCGGAAAAGGCGGGGTTAGTTCCCCGACTTAATTCCGGAAGCTCACGGAATCCTCTTTCAGTGGCACGTAGCGTGACCAAGCGTCAGGAGACACGAAACGGCCGTCGCTCGCCACCTCTGGGCCTGCCACCCACCTCCTTCCCACTGACCCACTACAGCACGGACACGTAAGAACTGTCACTATGGTCCGTCACTTCACTTTTGGCCATGCATGTTGAAGCGACTTGTTGTACATTGAATTGCTGCACTGTCACCCATGTGGAAATAAAGCCTTGGATGGAAGGTGCACGCTTCTGTGATCTTCTTGCTATTGATTGAACTGTTCCTTCTTACCTTTTGCGGAGCACACATCCAGTGACAGGTGTTTTTAGTCGCAAGCATAGCCACAGTGGCCAGTGGAGCTGTTGCCTGTGTTTACTACCTGTGTTTTTCACTCAGTATGGGATGTGCCACACCATAACACTTTTTTCTATCCTGCCATAAATCTCCAATTATCATCATACTCTCTGTTCATATTCTTTCAGGGTCACTTTAAAGTCAGCATCCATCCATTAAATGATGTATAAAGCAAATTAACCTGAATTTTAATAAACCTCTCATCCTAAAGAAAATCCAAAGTGGATTTAAGTAAAAAGATACCTAAGAGGGAAGCCTTCTGGATCCTCCAGAGGCTTTCCATGTCCTCCTGGAGACACAATGCCACTGCTCAGGAACCTTTTTACCAATGTGATCGTGTATGGCAGCACTAGTACACAGGGTGTGTGGCCATGACAACATATCCGATAAGCTCTTGTGAATATAATGAGGGTAAAGAAGTGCCCGTGGGTTTATAAAACTGAGTTAAAAACAATAAATATATTCCTCAGGCGCTCCATGCATACTGGCTCTACATACTCTGGCACTCTTATTGGCCAGATGAAGTGGGCTTAGACCCGTGAAACGTGTTGCCTGTGCAAAAATAAAATTATTTTTTTTCCTATGAGAATGTCCTTATTGAGGTAAGACATTTATTGTTTTTACTGTTGTTTTTAACTCAGTTCTATAAACCGCTGGGCGCTCCTTTACCCTCATTGTGCTTAGTCACACCCCCCACCCCCACCTGATCTGGGTGGGGTTCAGAAATGCACCATGTTTGAAGCCATTATTGTCTTTTAAAGAAGAAGCGACCACCACCAGTCCCAGTCTGGGAGACCCCGAGTGGAGATGAATTCATTATCTCCACCTGCTTCCTGTGGTCGGTTGCCCCCAGCAACCCACCTTTGTGAGTAGCCCTTTTATCATTATATTGTTTTCAGTGTTTACTGACATGATACACAATTTGGGCTCCCGATTTTTGTTTTGTCTCTTTCCCAGGGTGTCCCGACACCCCATCCACTGCCTCTTGTTCCTGGGTTCCTTGCGTGGTAGCTGCGGGGTGCCTCTGTAGGATCCAAAGGCTTTCTTCTTATTAGGTAAAAAAATAATAATAATAAATATATATATATATACTCCTCTTGGGGTACACTTTCAAGTAAACCTGTGATGTCCGCGATCCAGCTGGGATGCGGGCCACTGCACATGTGCTGTTCTAGACCGGGATCATCCTCCATCGGGCTCCTATGGCTGGAAGCTTTCTTTGCAAATGCAGCTACGAGTCAAAACACTTCTGCCCATGGCAGCATAATCAAGGAGGCGCTCGGCCTGGACCTTGCATGTGCAGTAGTGCGCGACTGAGCTGATTTATGGACTTTAGAGGGGCTGTGAGAGTGGTACTACAGAGGGGACTGGAAAGACACCACAGGAGCAGACGAACTACAGGGAACTGGAAGAATCCCCAAGTATGTAAAAATCCTTTTGCTCTTTTCACTTCAGGTGCACTTTAACAGCTCCACAAAGTTTACACACACTATTTATTGACTATCACAGTTCCTCAGGGTAACAAGTTTACATGCACTAATACAGTATTTGGCTCTAAATTGTTTAGTTTGAGCCAAACATTTTGGGTTCCCTTCACGGAAACAGGAAATTTGGGCGCATGAGGCAGGTGGACAAAAAGGGCGCCGCCATTCACTGCCATAATAAATATCGTTTAATGGGCGCCCAACAGGAAAAAAGGGCGCCGGAGAAAAATAACGTTTTAAAAGCGGCGCCCGGAGACTTTTAATGTTTTATAACTGCTTCTCATGATTACACATTATTTAATGATTTATAATTTTTTAAACATTATTTTTAAACGAAAAACAGTACAATATTTTTTTAAAACATTATTTTTAAACGAAAAACCACACAATATTTTTAAAAAAACGTTATTAATGCTTACCACAGGGGGGGTCTTAGGTTTAGGCATCACCAGGGGGGTCTTAGGTTTAGGCACCACCAGGGGGGTCTTAGGTTTAGGCACTACCAGGGGGGTCTTAGGTTTAGGCACCACCAGGGGGGTCTTAGGTTTAGGCACCTCCAGGGGGGTCTTAGGTTTAGGCACCACCAGGGGGGTCTTAGGTTTAGGCACCACCAGGGGGGGTCTTAGGTTTAGGCACCACCAGGGGGGTCTAGGGGTTAGGGATAGGTACAGGGAGGGTTCTGTGTGAGAGTAGGGTTAGGTATAGCTTTAGTAACATTCTTATTAATGTTTTATAAAACGTTATTATAAATGTCACTTTTTAAACAGGGAAGAGTAACGTTTTTACAATTGCCACATGGTACAGGTGTTCAAGATGACAACTTAAAAAGACCGCAGATATGGGAAGGCACGCTAGCGTAATAGAGGGGTTGTTTACACACTCAATATGGGCCTGGGAGGGCATACATTATTGGAGGGGTGCATCAGCACTAGGATGATTTCCAATATATTTCATGCTGAAGACTATTGGAAATCTGTCCGCAGTGTGTGGAAATTTAATAGATCTTTGATTAAGTTCGATCAGAGAGGAATCTGATGGTTGATCTTGTGGCAGATACAATCTTTATTATACAATCTTAATTCGTGTATGTAAAAGTACCCCTTTGCCTTCAAAACCACAGCAATTCTTACAAGTACACTTGCACAAAGTAAGGGATTTTGTAGGATTATATTATTTATTTAGCTCGGGCATATTACGCAGCACTGTACAGAGTATATTGTCTTGTCACGAACTGTCCCTCAGAGGGGCTCACAATCTAATCCCTCCCACAGTCATTTGTCTATGTACAGTATGTATTGTGTACTGCATGTATCGTAGTCTATGCCAATTTTAGGGGAAAGCCAATTAACTTATCTGTATGTTTGGAGGAAACCAGAGTGCCCAAAGGGAACCCACACAGATACAGGGAGAACATATAAACTCCTTGGAGATGGGATTAGAACCGGGGACCCAGCGCTGCAAGGCAAGAGCGCTAACCACTATACAAGACAAGACAAATAACATTTATATTGCGCTTTTCTCCTGGCGGACTCAAAGCGCCAGAGCTGCAGCAACTAGGGCACGCTCTATAGGCAGTAGCAGAAAGACTTGCCTAAGGTCTCCTACTGAATAGGTGCAGCTTACTGAACAGACAGAGCCGAGATTTGAACCCTGGTCTCCTGTGTCAGAGGCAGAGCCCTTAACCATTACACATCCAGCCACGTGCTGCCCACTATGCCTCCGTGTAATACCAAGCAGGTGCCAATAAGCATCATTTTCAATGCAACATGGTAAATATGCTACATCAACAGGGTGTCCCCACGCAAAGAATTCAAATTAGACTGATGTTTCAAGGTGCGCTGTTGAAGATGTTTTGAAAAAGCACAAAGAAACAGACAACATTGAGGACCAAAGAAACTATCCTACTAATCTTTTTTAGACATCCCACAGTTTTATTTTATGTAAAAAAAAAACAACTTAAAAAGTAGATTTAATGTTTTATTTTCTCTGCTCAATGACAATCTCTCAAGTGTCCCAGAGCTAAAATGTATCAAGTACTTACATTTTCTCTATCTCCTGCACTCAGAAATTGTTCTTTCTTTTCCAGGAAAGAGTTTTATAGCTGTAATTCCATATCATTGAGGGCTACACTATACTCCGACTGGGCCCAGACTGGATAGAAACTGTCACTTGGAATACCTGTGTTTCAGGCAGAAAAAGAAATAAAGGAACACAGCATAGTTATTTGTATGCTCGGCACTGTACATACACATGTCTATATCATGTCACCTCAGGTACACCTGAAAGCACCCCTAAATAAAGGGAAAGACTAATAAATCAAGCCCAAGGAGGGTTAGATTACCATGTTCTGAAAAGCGTGATACTGCTAATTGTTTTGGGGGATCCTCCCATCCCCTGTTGCTGGTGCTCTTCTCTCACCAGCCTCCCAGAAGTCTCACCCAGTGGCAGTGACCGATTCCCGACTGTGCGTGAGCAAGTTCTGAACAGCACATGCGGAGTAAAAGATTGCACTAGTGAATGAAGGCTTCCTCTTGCTGTGCAAACACGGTTCAAATTTCAAGCATGCTCAGTTCTGAAGCGGTTTTCTGAGAGGTTCTTCAACTGGAGGAGTCAAGTCGAAGAAGATGTCGAGGAAAGGGAGGAACCCTAAAGACAACGAGCAGTATCGGGCTTCTCAGGGCAAGGTAATCTAGCCCTCCATGGGCTTGATTCAATTCTTTTTACCCTGAAGGGTACTTTAATGCATCAGATCAGAAATAAATCATGCTATCTGCATTTAAAACTGTAAGAAACTGGGAGACCAGGTACATTTATCTGCTGGCAGTAGAGAAGAGGTCTTCATAGAAGAATTGTGTCCAAAAAAACCATAATTCTGACTTGAAAACCAGGTCAAATAACTCAACTATGCATGAAATATTATGAACCAGGGAGCAGAAAAATTACAGCAGTTGCTCTGGTGTGATGAGTCAAAATCTGAAGTATCTGGCTGCAGCACTCCCTATCTGCTGGCAACCGTGAAGTATGGCGGAGGATTCTTGCAGGTTTGGTGCTGCACTTCTATAAAATGAGTTAGGCATTTGGTCAGAAATTAATTGTTTCAATATCAGCTGTTGTATATAGAGTGCTTGAGGGGGGCTTCATGTAAACTTTGAACTGTGGTCCACACTATCATCTGACTTGATGACAATCAGGTCATGTGAAGTGCAGGATGGCAGCATGGGCTGAAGACGGAAGTAAATTACACATAAGGGCCTGTTTTATGCTACTGTATCTGAAATGTGTGCATTATGATGTATTATTTTCAATAGGCACCACACTCATAATGCTTACCGTAAAATATAGCTGTCACTGTGGCCACTTCCACTATGATGTGCTCACAGTACAGAAAAATGTATGTATAAGTGTGTTGCACTTCCCCAATGTGTTATTAGGCCTGGGACCCATTAGAAGGCGCAAAGTGCTTTTGCTTGTCATAAACCGCACGGGCCGGTCCTTGATTGGGTCAATCGCTCAGAGTCAGAAACACGGTCTCGCTGTTGCTTTGCGCATAGATGCCCATATGTGGATTCGCAATCTATGAACCGACTAGTCGAGAGGAGCGTCCTGACTCCAAATGATTCACCACACACGTACAATTCAAATGCTTGCCACCACATGTGAGTCAGCACATGACTGTAAATATATAAGCACACTGCGAACACTGTAAGTTAACCCTTAGCTGTATGCAGGGATCGGCGCCAGATCTGTAAATACAAGATACTCTAGAACACAAGGTAACGTTTTCGAAGGAGTAAGTACGATTGTGTATGTTCAGGAACAGATCATAACCGTAAAACGATTTTTAAACGTTTTAATAACAAAAATGCATTACACACATTAACATACACTAATTAACATATAAACACAAAGCTTAAAATAAAAGGGAATAATTGTGAAAGGTTTACATAGCCGAAATGCAGTCTGTGTGGGAATATTTCCTTCTGGGTGTGGCTGGATAGTGTAATGGTTAAGGGCTCTGCCTCTGACACAGGAGACCAGGATTCGAATCTCAGCTCTGCCTGTTCAGTAAGCCAGCACAGTAGGAGACCTTAGGCAAGTCTCCCTAACACTGCTACTGCCTATAGAGCGCTTCCTAGTGGCTGCAGCTCTGGCGCTTTGAGTCTGCCAGGAGAAAAGCGCGATATAAGTGTTTGTCTTTGTCTTTCTTTTTACTAGCAATTTGTGACAGCGCTTTGCAAGCGATTTTGAGAGTGATTTCTGTGCTTCTATACAATGCATTAGAATGAAACGCTCCTAAAATGCTGCATGTCCTGCGATCGCAATTTGACTAATTTACATTGGCGGAGTATTTAGGGAAATCGCTAGCAATTGAAAGCGTTGCCTAAACGGTTAGAAAAAAACGTCCCAGGCATTAACGGGTATAGTATGACTGGGCACATTAACATAGGCAGTGTATTGTCATGTGTTCATCGTGTTAACATGAAAATAGGTTGTAACAGCTCAGCGCGCCTTCCACTTGCTATCATTTTGCACTGGAAGGCAGTAACAGGGAGCACAGTGATGGAGAGGGCACTAGTGGGAGTGCACCGTAATGATGGCACTAATGGTGCCTTTACACCTAATACAGGGCTAATTTTAAGCTGTATACTAAACATACTAGTGGGGTCACTATGATAAAATGGGCACTAAAAAAGAAAATAAGTTTGCACTTATGGAGAGGAGATTTTACAAAAAAATCGGCACGATAAGAGCATTAACATGGAGAGAAATAACGGAATCCACTCCTTCCCCTAAACTTTAAAGCCCTGCAGTGGGGAGAAAACACCTGTAAACGGAGTACTAGGGACCAGCAATTGCTGCCTATTAATGGTACAATCCCACAGCCAACCGATCATTTCCTACCGCCGCAGTAATCGATTGGAAACAATCGGTCATGCACATTAACAGTCGAATTCCCGCTAACCAGTTTGATCAAGGGAATCAATCAATTTTTTAGATCGATCCCAGCAATCTAATTGAAATGATTAGCAGGACTGGTAATGGGCACGATCGATTACCGCTACAATCGGAATAAATTGATCGGCCGTGGAATTGTACAGTTAAAGGGCACCTTAGACTGCCTTCACACATCCCTGTGGTTTTTGGGGCATACTTTTTTGTATTTGCAATTCTGCATTTTTGCCATTTTTTGGGTTCCAACTCTTCCTTGGCTTGATTGCGTTTTTATGTTATTTTTTCTCTAAATGCTATTTTCCCGTGCACATCAATGAAGTTAATTTACATGACAATGTATCTAATTAATTTCAAAATCGGATGCGATGTTCACTTAACAAAGGCGGCTTTTCTGTGTTTCCATTGGCTAACATTGGGTGGGTGATATGGTTTTGTTAAAAGCGCCTATCTAAGCGCTTTTCTCGAGCGTTTTTATAATTCATTCCCTGATGCAAGTCAGAAAGTGAACTCTTTGACCCAGAAAATAATAAATACAATGTATTTATTCTTAAAGAAAACCTGAACTGAAAATTAAAAGTCAAAATAAACATACACAAGTCATACTTACTTCTTGTATAGTCTACTCATCAATCTTTCTCCTCTCCTGCATCCTGTTTGTCCACAGTGATCAATGGAATTCTCCATCCTCCATTTTGAAACTGACCATTACCCTATAACAGCTTTCTGGTCAGCACACTGTTAAACTGTAACATCGCCCACTTGAGCCATAGGGAAACATGGACATTAACGGGCACATCAGTTGTCCAAAAAGATAAAAGAAAGATGGAGCGCCGAAGTGCATTAATCATAAAGGATGGTTTATTAAAGATTAAAAGTTATACTCACAAACTTAATTGTGCAATTCGCATATCAGCGGACAGCCAACCGCTTGCCTCAACAGGGGATGATGACGCGCTGTGGCTAGCAGCGTGAATCCTGATGACCTGGGCTCCGTCTCGCTGTGAGGTGGGCGTGGCTGGTTTTCAACAGGCGTGTGACGTCATTACGCGTTTCGGCGCACAGCGCCTTCGTCAGATGATGATCTGACGAAGGCGCTGTGCGCCGAAGCGCGTAATGACGTCACACGCCTGTTGAATACCAGCCACGCCCACCTCACAGCGAGACGGAGCCCAGGTCATCGGGATCCTCCCCTGTTGAGGCAAGCGATTGGCTGTCCGCTGATATGCGAATTGCACAATTAAGTTTGTGAGTATAACTTTTAATCTTTAATAAACCATCCTTTATTATTAATGCACTATGGCGCGCTCCATCTTTCTTTGATCTTTTTGCCAAGCTACCCTACCACGGAGCGTCGCAGTGCATGACTTCATAAGAGGAACTCATCTCTGACTGGTAACCCGGGACTAGGAGCGCAAGATATCTTTTCTGTGTACATCAGTTGTCCACTCAGCTATACCTGACAGCAACTGATATATAACTGGCAGCAACTGATATATTTCAGTTTTGACAAAATGTTGTCAGAACTGGAAGGGATCATTGTCAAAAGAAAATGGTGAGCTTCTGAGAGGAACTGATGGCAATGTAACTATTTTATGTTCATTTGAAGTTACTTCATGTGTTTATTTTAAATAATTTTACTCAGTACAGGTTCCCTTTAAAAACCCAAACAAATTTGTAAGCGTTTTGCATTTCTCCTATACCTTCTATTGAGGCGGAATCACCTCAAAAATGGTACAGGCAGCGCTTTGCTGAGCGAATCGTAAACTAATCGCTCAGATGTGAACTCTTTCATAGAGAATCATTGCACAAGCGCTTTCAGGGGAAAATCACCAGCACTTAAAAATAAATAAATAAATAAATAAATCACAAAACGCCTCCAGTGTGAGGAGAGGTGACGGGTATTTTTTCCCTATGGGTGAATTTTACTGCAGATGCCCAAGAATGTTTACATTGAAATAGTCGAGTTTTGCTACAGACTCTCCAGCCCATGAAAGGCATGCTACAGCTAATGGCAGTGGCGTAGCTAAGGAGCTGTGGGCCCCGATGCAGGTTTTACAATGGGGCCCCCCAAGCACTCTATACATAACAATTGATCCGGCGCACCAAAACCTGCCAATGGCAACTACAGTGTCAGAGGTACAAGAAGGGGATGGGAAATAGCTTGTTAATGATTACCACTAATCAAAGTATCTATAGAAGTGATTATTATGAGCACAGGACCAATAGAGAGCTAATACTGTAATTGAGGAAGAGCCCTTCGGGGCCCCCCTAGTCCAAGGGCCCCGATGCGGTCGCAACCTCTGCAACCCCTATTGCTACCTCCCTGTAATGGTGAATTTGTAGTGGCAGAGGCCACAGTAGACCGCATTTGTTTAGCTGAAAAAAAACTTTGGAAGGCCTTGTACACACCATGCAATTTTCATTTCACATCCCTTTTCTAATCAAGTAAATTATAAGATCTAGCAAAATAATATACAGCCTACTGATTGTCAGCAACCGATCAATCTTAAAGGAAACATCCAAGGTCACAAAAAAATAATGAGATTTACTTCCTTTAGCCCCTGGCAGCCGATATGTCACTGGGATCTCCCCTGTTTCAGATGACGACCTCACCAGGTCGTCCTCTACTGCGCCTGCACGAGCGCGGCTGTCAATCACGTTCATGTGGTCTGGAGTGTTCTGCACAGGCAGGTAACTGGATCTCATTTTTTTTTGCGACCTCGAATGCTTCCTTTAACCCTTAGCTGACCGCTCCAAGCCGATTGGAGTGATCGCGGCGGCAGCCCCAGGACCACTCTACGCCGATCAGTGTCAATGGCTGCGGGCAGGGATTGAAGGAGATCGCGCTCGCTGATGCGTGCGCATCTCCGCATGAATGACAGAGATCCGCTCCGCTTTCAGTCTCCCAGCGGCGATCGCCGCTCGGAGGCTGTTAGGCGGCAAAACCGCCGTCTATAAACATTGTACAGTGCTGCGATCTACAGCAGCGCTGTACTGGGGACAACAGTGTGGGAGACACAGGAGAGATCTGCTGTGATAGGCTGAAAATTCATTAAAAAATACATTATTTTATTTTAAAAAAGCAAAATATTTGTAAAAAAATAAATAAAAAATAAACATTGGGGCAGCGATCATACCCCACCATCAGAAAGCTCTGTTGGTGGGGAGAAAAGGGGGGAATCACGTGTGTGCAGAGTTGGATGGCCCTGCAGCGAGGTGAAAATGGCCTAGTCACTGGGCGGTTTAACACCGCGGCACACCTCCCAACTTTTTGAGATGAGAAAGAGGGACACTTAAGACATGCCCCTGCCACACGCCTGATCACGCCCCATCACACCCCTAGTCAAGCATACCAAAAAGATTTCATAAGAAAAACATGTTGTTTTATCATTCAAACCACACTGGTCCTTTCTATCCTGGTTCATTTTCCATGATATTAACATTTTAAAATTAGTAATATAGCAATTTAAAGGATGGGAATAAAGTTTAGAGTCAATCAAACACATTTTTAGTAGAGAAATATCAACAATGGTTAATTTGCATATATTCAGCAGTGATGCACTGGGAGACATCTCGGAGCTCACTCCAACCTGAATTATCTCAAATTCTTTCTGTTTTAAGAAAGCAAACTTTTGTTTTACATAGGAAGAGGGACAAAGTCCTGAAAGAGGGACAAAAGAGGAGGAAAGAGGGACTGGGGGACAGGGTTCCTAAAATAGGGACTGTTCCTCCGAAAGAGGGACAGTTGGGAGCTATGCCGCGGTCCTCAAGTGGTTAAAGAGAACCTGAACTGCAAATAAAAAGTCAAAATAACCATACACAGGTCATACTTGCCTCCGGTGTCGTCTGCTCCTCAATCTCTTTCTCCTTTCCCGCGTCCTGTTTGTCCACTGTGATCAATGGAATTCTCCGTCCTCCATTTTAAAAATGGCCTCTACCCCATAACAGCTTCCTGGTCAGCACACTGTTAAACTGTAATATCACACACTTGAGCCATAGGGAAACATGGACATTACCTTGCACATTCAGTTGTAACTGACAGCTGCTGATATATAACTGACAGCAACTGGTATATTTCAGTTCTGACAAAATATTGTCAGAACTGGAAGGGATCGCTGTAAGAAGAAAATGGTGAGCCTCTGAGAGGAACTGACGGTGAGGTTAGTATGTAATATTAATTTGCAGCTAGGTCATGTGTTTATTTCAAATTATTTTACTCGCTTCAGGTTCCCTTTAAAGGGGCACTATGGCGAAAAATGGTGTTTTTTAGGTAGTGGCATATGCATAGCTGTATGTAGAGCATAGATGTTTACATGTAGTGAGGAAAAGTTTTCTGTTTTTTTTTACACTGACATCAGCATGGTGTACTTTTATAGCCACGTCGGCAGATGTATCTTTCTGACGCGACTCAGCCTAATCCATGCATTTGCTGGAGGCATCTTTCCCTCTTGTAGTAACTGCCGTTTTAGTTTCCCCCTCTGTGCAGCGCTGGAAGGTTTGTGCCATATTTCAACTGCACGATCGTGCAGTTACACTGATCCCCCATGTGCCGTAAAGTGTACTAACTTATTTGCTGCGTGGAGAGTGGAACGCGCCCTCCCTCTTAGGTGGGACGCAACTGCCGAGTGAGGAGGACTGAGACGGAACGCAGCATCACTGATAACGCTGCCCGGCAAGGACCCCTGTAGCGAAGCTGGCATTGAAACGGACACCTAATGTTGTCCGTTTCTATGGCTACCAGGCTTCGCTTAGTGAAGTGCGCAGAGCCGGCGGATTGATTGCGCAGACACAAGCACTGTAGCTGTGTTCTGCTATTCATTCCAGATTTGTGTTTTTTTTATTATCCCAATGCTTTTGTTATTGTCTTTTTTCTAAAGTTAATTGCACGTAGTTATTAATTTATTAAATTTTTATGTTACTTAGATAGATAATGATATATATTTGGGTATATATATATTTGGGTATATATATATATATATATATATATATATATATACTCATTTATACACATACATAAATGTCATTACCTATCTAAGTAACATAAAAATTGTATAAATTAATTACTACGTGCAATTAACTTTAGAAAAAAGACAATAACAACAGCATTGGGTTAATAAAAAAACACAATTCCGGAATGAATAGCAGAACACAGCTACAGTGCTTGTGTCTGCGCAATCAATCCCCCGGTGTAATGTCTGACTGCTCTGCCCGGAAGCTCCCTTCCACACTGAGTAGCACGCATGCTCAGTGTGAAGTGAATGATGCTGCTGGAGGTAAAATACTAAATATCTCCGCTCCCACACCTCTTACACTCCCCAAATTTTCAGGGTAGGGAGGGGAGCCCCCGAACGACCTCTATGCCAAATTGCAGCCCCCGAGACCCGCTGGTTCAGTAGATAGATTAGAGAAATCTATCTCGGGAACCAGCGGGTCTCAGGGGCTGCAAATTAGCATAGAGGTCGTTCGGGGGGTCCCCTCCCTACCCTGAAAATTTGGGTAGTGTAAAAGGTGTGGAAGTGGAGATATTTAGTATTTTACCTCCAGCAGCATCATTCTATAGGAAATGTGGCCGCACAGTCCCCTACTGCGCATGCGGGGCAGCGCAAATCCACAGGCAGCATAATCAGACACAACACCGGCTCTGCGCACTTCACTAAGCGAAGCCTGGTAGCCATAGAAACGGACAACATTAGGTGTCCGTTTCAATGCCAGCTTCGCTACAGGCAGAGTCGGGACAAGGTCCTCCAGCACCCAAGGCTAAGACACCAAAGTGCGCCCCTCCATCTCTGCCACCCCAGCTGTCACACACTGATTGCTATTAGACTAAGAGGCGCCACAGGGCCCACAACCTCCCCAACACCTTAAAGAGACTCCGTAACAAAAATTGCATCCTGTTTTTTATAATCCTACAAGTTCCAAGAGCTATTCTAATGTGTTCTGGCTTACTGCAGCACTTTCTGCTATCACTATCTCTGTAATAAATCAATGTATCTTTCCCCTGTCAGACTTGTCAGCCTGTGTCTGGAAGGCTGCCAAGTTCTTCAGTGTTGTGGTTCTGCTATGAACTCACAATTCCAGGCCCCTCTATGCACACTGCCTGTGTATTATTTAGATTAGAGCAGCTTCTCTCTTCTCTCTTATCTTTTACAAGCTGGATAAATCGTCCTCTGAGCTGGCTGGGCTTTCACATACTGAAGAATTACAGACAAGGGCAAAGCTGTTTGCAGGAGAAAAACAAGCAGCCTGAAACGTCAGTGCATGAGAACTGCAGGGGGAAAGAAACACACAATGATCTCTTGAGATTCAAAAGGAAGGGTGTATACAGCCTGCTTGTGTATGGATGTATTTTCTATGTGTGGACATACTGTACATCAACCTACTTCCTGTTTTGGTGGCCATTTTGTTTGTTTATAAACAAACTTTTTAAAACGGTTTTTAACCACTTTTAATGCGGCGAGGAGCGGCGAAATTGTGACAGAGGGTAATAGGAGATGTCCCCTAACGCACTGGTATGTTTACTTTTGTGCGATTTTAACAATACAGATTCTCTTTAATATCTAGTTATCTGGCTTACAGTCACTGACATGTATCCCCTTTCTTATTTCTTTCTACTTCAAACACAATTAGGAATGACAGCTGAATGAATTCTGCGCCCCTTCCTACACTGCGCCCTGAGGCTGGAGCCTCTCCAGCCTATGCTTCGGCCCGGCCCTGGCTACAGGGGTCCTTGCCGGGCAGCGTCATCAGTGATGCTGCGTTCCGTCTCAGTCCTCCTGACTCGGCAGTTGCGTCCCACCTAAGAGGGAGGGCGCGTTCCACTCTCAACGCAGCAAATAAGGGTACTTATCCGTTAGCCGGGCGCATCCTCTAGGTGGCGACAAAACTCCACCAGAGTTACATCTTTCCCTACTATCCATGTCGTCCTGGAGGGGGAATAGTAATTAGAGCCACCTGCCGGATGCGCCCGGCTAACGGATAAGTACCCAAATAAGTTAGTACACTTTACGGCACATGGGGGATCAGTATAACTGCACAATCGTGCAGTTGAAATATGGCACAAACCTTCCAGCGCTGCACAGAGGGGGAAACTAAAACGGCAGTTACTACAAGAGGGAAAGATGCCTCCAGCAAATGCATGGATTAGGCTGAGTCGCGTCAGAAAGATACATCTGCCGACGTGGCTATAAAAGTACACCATGCTGATGTCAGTGTAAAAAAAAACAGAAAACTTTTCCTCACTACATGTAAACATCTATGCTCTACATACAGCTATGCATATGCCACTACCTAAAAAACACCATTTTTCGCCATAGTGCCCCTTTAAGTTCAAAACTGATGTCTTTTCTGAAGCAGATTGGACAGGCTGGAAAATATTAGTAGAAATACTTGCTATTATTCCTTGTGTTGTGTGTGTACTTCCAATTCATTGACATTTTCAAGCTATACACAATCAGAAAAATGATCGAAAATCTAATAATCGTTACATAGTTACATGGCTATTTGGGTTGAAAAAAGACATCCATCCTTGAGTTCAACCAGAAAACAAAGTACACCAGCCTGCACACTCACATATCGCTGTATATCCCTGTAGAAAAAAAGATTCCATATGTGTTGGTGCACTAGCTTCCTTCTATATCTGATCTATGTCAGATTTGAATATCGGTCTGATCACTCGCTCGATCAGGCTCTGAAGTAAAAATTGCATAATTTCCATCTGATCTGCGGGAAACACAGATTGCTGCTCGCTGCTGTTTCTCATTGAACTGTTCCTTCAGCGCCCCCTGCAGGCACAGCCGTATGGCTACAGCAAGTAATGCAAGAGGTGCGGCACGTTATGTGGAAGAGTATGTTTCTAGGGGAAGCTTTGTGTGGACACGGGAAGTCCTGTGCAGAATGCAGATGGAAAGAGGTTAGTGTTCTACGTGCAGTATTACAGTGTATCATTGCTGCATTACAATAGAAAGGATTGGAGTGGCTGTATAGTGACCTCTTCCCCTTTTCTGCATACTTGTGTGCCGACAACGTAGCAGCGCAGAACTAATTGTGTGCTAGAAAGTGGGAGCTGTCTGTGTTGTCTGTGTAGTGCTGCTCTTCCTCCAGTTCTGTGCAATAAAACCATTATACTAAGCCAGGTGGAGGACCAAACTGCGGAACATCAGCCATGGCTGATGTTCAAACATGCTGTTTTATCTGCTAAATAAGTGACCCCATTTACATCTTTTGTTCTACAATTATTGAAAATAATGCACTTAACCAAAATTTTGCACGTGGCTAATCACTAGGGACTTTGCTAGAAATTATGAGGCCTGGAGAGGCGCATGCGCGGCGGATCCGAGATGGCCGCTTAGAGTCAGAGCTCCGGCCCGACCCCGCACTGATTCCGCCGCTATCAGCTACACTTCCGCATACAAAGAGCGGCGGCTGCACAGATCAGACCCGGAGCACTCACCCGCCCAGATGGCAGCCAAATCCAGCCTCAAGACGGCCCAGCAAACCGGAGCTATGGACCGGTATGTGCGCACCTCCTCCACCCAAGATGGCGCCGACCACGCTGACTCCTCTGGTGCTGACACCGCACCACAGGCCTCACAGCCGCAGCAGCAGCCTGGCACATCTCCCCAAGCATCAGGAGACATCCCGCTGACGGCCTCCATGCTAGAGGTAACCCTGGAAAAACACTATAGATCCCTCCATGACTCTTTACAACAAGTAATACTAACGGCTATTGGGGATCTTAAAGGGGACATTACTTCTTTAGGGGAACGCACTACTGTTATGGAGGAAAAGATGGAGGCCCTAACAATTAAACAGCATGAAATAGAGGATGAACAGAAAATCATACAAAATGACTTAAAAGCTATAAGGGCTGCACAAGAGGACAGCGAGAATAGGGATAGGAGGCAAAACATCAGAATCAAAGGCATGGCTATGACAGTTACGCCAGATCTACTGATGCCCCATCTCCTCGAGCTATTCAAATCAATCGTGCCTGACCAACCAGATGAACTCTGGCGTATGGACCGTGCTCATAGGTCCCTGGGTGAAAGACAGGCGACTGTACGCCGTCCTAAGGACGTTATAATTAGAATGCATTATTATGAAGCAAAAGAGGCTCTAATGCGTGCCCTCCGCAATACCTCCAAAGTCCCCTTCAAAGGAGATGAACTCTCTATCTTTAATGATCTATCTCTAATCACTCTGACCAAAAGGAGGGCCCTAAGGCCTGTTACACAACTTCTGGCTGACGCAAAGATCCCATACAAGTGGGGTTTCCCATTCCGCCTGATAGTAAACAGACAAGGCCTCCAATATTCGCTTACTGATCTAGACGATGCTCCCCTCTTCTTAAAGCAGATGGGCCTCCGTCCACCTCCGAATGTGTCCTCTCAACATATACTCTCACCATCTGTCCGATCTCCACCACGAAAATTTCGTCATACCTCCGACTGGACTAAAACCCCTGTACGGAGTCTCACCTACCCGGACAGGTCAGAGGAAATGGAAGCTCTCCCAAGCTGACTTTATTCATCAGAAAAGCTGACAACTTTATGACACTAATCTGGAGATATGCTTCTAATCAGGCTCCATACACTACATCATATTATATACTGCCAGCATAAAAATAATCTGATCTATGTTGCTAGATAATAAGTGCTGGACTCCGGGCTCTGAGGGGCTACTCTCGGACTCCCACATGTACCTCCGGAAACCAGCCATTAGGTCTGCCTGGCCCTCTCGAGGACCGGTCACACCTTGGCGGTTCGTTCTCTTACAACCACCTTTGGTTGTTCTGGCATGTTGCCACAACTTTTGCAGTGGCTATTGTTATTTCATAATGGTTCTTATGATGTTAATGTTATTGTTCTTAATTCTGCTATACGCATACCTTATGTTTTTTCTCTCTTCTCAAACGCTACCTCAAGGTCCTTGCATCCACTCTCAAATGGTTACCAATCCACATTATTACAATATCCTCTTATTAGACAATGGTTAAGTTATATACTCTGAATGTTAAAGGCCTTAATGTTCCACAAAAAAGAATGTCTCTTCTGAAGGACCTACAGAAGCTTGATGCAGATTTGGCCTTCCTACAAGAGACACACTTAACTGCACAAGATTCGGTACGCCTTAATAACAGACATTATACAAATGTGTACTTAGCCTCTGGACCCAAAAAACGCGCTGGTGTAGCAATACTATATAAAAAAGATTTGCCTCTACTAATAGATAAAGCCATACGTGACGAAAAAGGACACTACCTGATACTCTTAGGGTCCCTAGCAGGTAAGCCAATCACATTGGCAAATGTGTATGCACCTAATACACAACAGATCCCTTTTTTATCCTCTTTCTTTTCAAAACTTCATAAAACTGCTAAGGGTACTATTATCCTGGGGGGGGACTTCAACTTGGCCTTCTCATCCACGAAGGATAGAAGTAAAACTCCATCCACATCTACTCTAGCTTCGCACGAACGAAATTCCCGTAAATTCCGAATACTACTTCGAAAATATGGATTGATAGACCTATGGAGGGTAGCTAACCCCACAGCAACTGACTTCACTTTCTACTCCCCACCCAATGCCTCCCATTCGCGAATTGACTATTTCTTCGCTAAAGCTCCACTCCTTCCTATACTAACTGACTCCACTATAATCCCAACAGCATGGTCTGACCACCAGGCAGTAATCATAGAACTTGACTGGCTATCTAACCCACATAAGCCACTTTATTGGAGGCTAAACGAATCTCTATTGAGAGATAAGGCACTTATCCTAAACTGCTCAGAGGAACTACGTTCCTATTTTGAAATAAACATGGACTCTGTTTCATCATTCGGCCTAGTCTGGGAATCGCATAAAGCCTTTATAAGAGGTTTCTTTATAGCACAAGGATCTAGGAAAAAACAATACACATCCAAAAAACTGGTAGAACTAAATACCTCCCTGGCTAAAGCAATCATCTCATACAAAAAAGATCCGACACAAGAGCACTTTTCAGCTATACAGCAACTTAAACTAGACATCCGCACTCTTCAATCCTCCCAATTAGAAAAGAGCTTAAAATGGACTAGACAATTATTTTTTGAAAGGGGTAATAAACCACATACCATACTAGCCAGAAAACTTAATCCACAGAGCAGCCAACAGATAATCTATTCAATGAAGGACGATCAAGGAGTCATACATTATAACCCGACTAAAATAGCTAACATTTTCACCGCCTTTTATAAACAACTATACAATCTACCCGATCCTTCTGGAAACCCACAGTACTCAGAGAAAGTGTCATCCTTTTTAGAACAGCTTCATCTCCCTAAACTAACAGATGAAGACCGAGCCACCCTCAACGCCCCCATCACCTCAACTGAACTACTAGAGGTTCTTAAAAAACTACCATCATCCAAATCACCAGGACCAGATGGCTTGCCATACTCCTACTACAAACACTTCCAATCAATTCTTATCCCACTCCTAGTAAAACTAGCTAACAAAATTATGAATGGTGAGAACCTGCCGAATTCTATTCTTAAATCCCTCATCACTGTTATTCCTAAGGAAGGCAAAGACCCTCAGTTACCCCAAAGCTACCGGCCGATCTCTCTCCTCAACTCAGATCTAAAAATCATCACAAAAACAATAGCTAACCGCCTTAACCCCATACTAACTAGACTCATAAACAATGACCAGGTAGGTTTCATTATGGGTCGTCAAGCGGGTGACAACACCAGAAAGGCCATCGACCTAATATCACTGATGGGCAGATCCAATAGACCTTCTCTGCTCTTAAGTTTAGATGCAGAGAAAGCCTTCGATCGCTTACATTGGCCCTTCCTATTTAGAGTTCTTGAACACCAAGGCTTCACTGGCCCTTTTCTTCACCTAATTAACTTCCTCTACTCCTCACCAACAGCATCAGTTAAACTCCCTTTTACCCCCCACTCACCTTTTAATATACATAATGGCACACGGCAAGGATGCCCCCTCTCCCCTCTCTTATTCGCCTTGAGTATAGAGCCACTAGCCTCAGCCATTAGGCAAAACATCAATATTAAGGGGGTTACCCAGGGTAAACATGAATACAAAATATCTCTATTCGCGGATGATATCCTCCTGACCATCGTTGATCCTCTCACTTCACTTCCAGCCCTACATGGTACACTAGCCCTTTACGAATCTCTATCAGGCTTTAAACTAAACCAGGAGAAAACTGAAGCTCTACCAATAAAAATCACCCCAGATCTCCTCATCTCCCTGAAATCAAGTTTCCCCTACAAATGGCAATCCCATTCCATAAAATACCTAGGAATTTTCTTAACCCCCACGTATACTACTATATATAAGCATAACTTCCCATCTCTTATACAAAAGATTCTGCAAGACCTACACAAGTGGACAGCCTATAAGATTTCCTGGCTAGGCCGAATATATGCCCTAAAGATGAATATCTTACCTCGCCTTTTATACCTATTTGAAACCTTACCAGTCCTAGTACCATCCTCCCAATTCAAAATTCTACAATCAGCTTTCGGTAAATTTATATGGAACCATAAAAGGCCAAGAGTCCACAAAACCATACTTCTATCTCCTAGAGAACAAGGTGGTCTTGGGCTTCCACATCTACGTTCCTACTACTATGCTTCACACCTAAGACAACTACCTGAGTGGTCCAGCCTAAAAGTTCATACAAAATGGGGTCTCATAGAAGCTACCAGTTTGCTACCAATCTCATTAGCATCCTTAATCTGGTCACATTCCACTCCAAAACTTCCCAAACAACAAATGCTACCAACTATCAAATTTACACTACACATATGGCGTACCACAGCTACCATGGCTAAGTTGAAGTCCTCCCCCTCACCACTATGCCCAATACTGGGGAACCCTGGCTTTAAACCGGGCCTCTCAGAATCCTTTATGGCTACCTGGTTCAAAATGGGCTACTTTAACCTCAGCAACTGGATACACCCTCTTACAGGCAAAATCTATACCAGAAACCAACTTGAAGACAAAATGCCCTTTACACCCCAACTAATCATGGGTTACAACCAAACTACGCATTTTATACGCACCATCATACACGAGCCTGTCTTAACACTCAGACCTTCCTCATTTGAACGACTATGTGGCCAAGGGGGTTACCAAAAGAGTTTAATTTCCCAAATCTACATACTACTTATCACCAAATCGGGAACTTGGATACCAGACCATCACTACATGACAAAATGGTCAACCTCACTCTCTACAGTGATATCTATGGAAGACTGGGAGGAGATTTGGGAAAATGCCAAACACTCTTCCATGTGCACACAAATTAAGGAGAATATCTATAAAATTATCTACCACTGGTATCTTACCCCTGAAAAATTGTCAAAAATCTACCCGGACACATCTGATCTGTGTTGGAGAGGCTGCAATAACAAAGGCACTTTAGAACATATATTCTGGAGCTGCCCCTGTCTATCCCCTCTATGGAATGGAGTTCAAGAACTTATTACCTCCACAACCGGTGTCATAGTCCCAATAGACCCCATATATATGATACTAGGCAAACCAATCCCGGAAGTAAATAGACATACGAATCGCTTAATCACCCATATACTAACCGCCTCTAGACTAGCTATTGCCTCAGCCTGGAAAAACATTGCCCCTCCAAACATATCTGAAGTCATTCTCAAAGTTAACTGGACTAGATCCATGGAACAACTTACAGCCTCACTCAGGGATACTGAACGCAACTTTCACAAAATCTGGGAATCATGGCCTTATGCATCGCCTATTTATCATCCCCCTTGACCACATAAAACAAAATAAAAAAAAATGTCTCTTATATTCTATTAACATTAGGCCTTTACCTACATACCCATTTATTCAAGCTGTCGATTTCTCTTACAAGTATTGGCTAACCTTTGTGATACCATGCAACTCCATACACAGGACCACAATTTCCTTTCTTTCCGCTCTACAACTGGCTTTCACTCCTTACCCCCTCTCTTTTCTCAATACTCTCACACTCACCTCTTTAACTGCTCTCCTTTAACTACAACTAAATGCCTATTTGGACGAAGGTCCACCCAGATACTTCAAATGTTGGAATTTCTCTTTTTAGGGCTTATAAGAGAATACATATATTAAGCATGTTGTCTTTACTCCCTTGTCAAGTAGCCACAAAAAGACTCTTCCACTTATACTTTAACTACATTCTGTAAACATAATCCTGCTCATGTATATGTTCTACTTGACCCTTGTACTGTATTCATTGATCCTCAGGAAATTCTTTTGATTGTTGTTCTTTCTTAAAAACTTAATAAAAAAACAGTATAACAAAAAAAGAAATTATGAGGCCTCATAGCACGTTTTTGGTTTAACCTCTTTCCTCAAAAAATTAGAAAGCACCTTTGAGATTGAATCTATTTTTGAATCGGAACCCTGTGCACTCTATCCCCTGTGCCACCGCTGTACCTCTTTGCTCCCCCCCTTGTATCCCCATCTGTGTCACCTCTCTTCCCCTGTGCCTTCAGTGTCCACCTGTGTGCCAGATTTTCAGAGCGATTTTTAAAAGAATGTGCTTTATTGCACATTCCTTTAACCACTTGAGGACCGCAGTGTTGAACCCCCCTAAAGACCAGGCTATTTTTTTCCCTAATTGGCCACTGCAGCTTTAAGGCCAAGCTGCAGGGCCGCACAACACAGCACATGAATGATTCAGCCTATGGAGGGGACAGCCGTGTCACACGCTGCTCTGCTGCGGTGCCGCGCTTTAGCGCGATCGTGCCCCCATGCTGTCCTCCAGTAGCCCTGGGATCAGTGAACGGGAACATGATTTCCGATCACCGATCTGTGTCCCCAGCAGAAAAACCGAAGTGCTCTTACTAGAGACTTCAGTCTTTCTGCAAATAACATTTTCTGCGTCTTCCTTGTGCTTCCGGTGATCAAGAAGCACAAGGAGAAAAAAATAAACTCAAGGTGGCCATCTTGTGGCCAAATAGTAAAACTACATTTACATATTTTTTACATTACAATTTACACATATAATAACATTAAAAATAAACTGTTTATTTCCCACACCAAAATATTACCCAAATAAAATTTTTCATGGAAAAAAAAATTACAAGAAAAAAACAAGAAAACAAAAATGTAAATAGTTAACTAAGGGTCTGAACTTTTTAAATATGCATTTGAAGGGGGTATACTACGAACATTTTTTAAATTATAAGCTTGTAAATAGTGATGGACGCAAAACGGAAAAAATGCACCTTTATTTCCAAATAAAATATTGGCGCCATACATTGTGATAGGGACAAAATTTAAATGGTATCATAACCGAGACAAACGGGCAAATAAAATACATAGGTTTTAATTATGGTAGCATGGATTATTTTATTAGTATAAAAACGTCAAGGAGGACAGGCGCGCTCCCGCTGCACGCGCACTCCCGGCCGCGGATTCGGTAGCCACGGAATCAATGTATCGGGCTATGAAGCCCGATCACTGATTCCTCTCCCCCGCTGAAAAAGCGACAGCTTCTCTCGGAAGCTTCGCTCTTTCTGAAGCTGTGTCCCTCTAAGCGTACGTTGTACGCTTAGAATGACGTCATGTAAACAAACTCGAGATTGCCATCTTGTGGCCAAAAAGTAAAACTACAAGTAAATGTAAAAAAAACATTACAATACACAAATATTTCCCCAAATGAAACACTTTTATATCCCACCCTCCCAAAAATGCCCACATAAAATGTTTAATAAAAAAAAAACAAAAAACATTACTATAAAAAAAAAACACATAAATATTTACCTAAGGGTCTAAACTTTTTAAATATCTATGTAAAGATGAAATATTTCTCTCTATTTTTTTTTTTAAGCTTGTAAATAGTGATGTATGCAAAACGGAAAAAATGTTCTTTTATTTCCAAATAAAATATAGTCGCGATACATTGTGATAGGGACATAATTTAAATGGTGAAATAACCGTGACAAATGGGCAATTACAATACGTGGGTTTTAATTATGGAGGCATGTATTATTTTAAAACTATAATGGCCGAAAACTGACAAATAATGAATTTTTCATTTTTTTTCTTATTCTTCCTGTTAAAATGCATTTACAGTAAAGTGGCTCTTAGCAAAATGTACCCCCCCAAAGAAAGCCTAATTGGTGGCGGAAAAAACAAGATATAGATCAGTTCATTGTGATAAGTAGTGATAAAGTTATAGGCTAATGAATGGGAGGTGAACATTGCTCGGATGCATAAGCTGAAAACGACTGAGATGTTAAGTGGTTAAAGCTATAATGGTAGAAAACTAAGAAATAATGAATTTTTTCCATTTTTTTTCTTATTAATCCTGTTAAAATATTTCCTGTTAGACGTGCAAATGTTTGTATATGCAGACTCAGGGGTTGGCTGAACTTAGCAATCTGGCACATTAATTGATATATAGCTTTTGGTAGTGCACTGGTTGGTTTGTACTGGTCATTTAATGGTGTGGGCCTGCGAGGGTCTTTGCTGATCCCCCCCACACAATTTGTAATCTAGTGGGGTGTAGCTATCTGATCACACATTGTGAGCAAGTGCACTGGTGCACAATTGTTTGGCGGTCACCCTGGCAGGTGGATTGCTTGCGAGATAGCTACACCCCACTAGATTACAAATTGTGTGGGGGGGATCAGCAAAGACCCTCGCAGGCCCACACCATTAAATGACCAGTACAAACCAACCAGTGCACTACCAAAAGCTATATTTTAATGAATGTGCCAGATTGCTAAGTTCAGCCAACCCCTGAGTCTGCATATACAAACATTTGCACGTCTAACAGGGAAATGTTTTAATAAACTGTATGGTACATAAAGGGTTAAGCCTCTACGGCAAAGTGTGAATATCATAGTTTACCCGTACATTACATTCGGTAGTGAGAAATAATCCTGTTAAAATGCATTTATACAAAAATAATTCTTAAATGTACCACCCAATGAAAGCTTAATTAGTGGCGGGAAAACAAGATATAGATCAATAAATTGTGTTAAGAAGTGATAAAGTTATTAGCGAATGAATGGGAGGTGAAAATTGCTATGATGCATAAGGTGAAAAATCCCCGCAGGCTGAAATGGTTAAGTTCTTTTAGTGGTTTTTATCCTGTTGGTGCTTCTGTTATCCTATTATCTTACCTCCCAGTATCTCCGTAAATATAAACCAATCCCCGTTTCTTATGGGAGTATCTCCTCAAAAAAACTGCTGTGCTCTCCCATATCATGTTTGTTCAATATGTCACCAGTGACACTACACTAAACTGTATATTAGTTTGGCTATTAGTACTATGCTAAACTTTTATATTAGTTTGGCACTGTCAATGGCCTGAGGAAGCGGGCTCAGACCATTGAAACGCGTTGCCTGTGCTACTGCTAATAAAATCTTTTGTCAATACAAGGATTTTTCGTTACTGAGGTAAGCTACCTTAATTTCTGTGATAGAACGCGGAAAAGCCGCCGCGTGTACTGACAGCGGGGCGGCTGATTCCGCGTCCAGCGCGGCGGTTTGCACGCAGCGGCGTGCGTCTGGTGTGGCTGGGTCTGTTAGTTCATACAGATTGAGGAATACGCGTGCGTGCTGAGAGGCAGAACCTTTATGACAACCAAGGAGGGATCAGCTGACCAGGTTGGTCAGCTGACCTCAGAACAAGTGACTATTGGTTGATCATTGATGGGTGGCGCCAGAGAGCGCCGCTCTATATATAGTTACTGCTGGTCAGTCTCAGGTTGTCTGCCGTTGCGAACACTTACGTGGAAGCACTCAGACCTTAGTCAGATCCTACAGTGTGTTAGAACCAGGAGGACCTGGGAATTCACACTGAGCCAGATTACTTCTGTTTATCATTGTGTTATACTTCAGACTAGTTCCAGGGTGTCGAGACCACAGACCTCACACCCAAGATTAGGGATTTTGTGTTATCATTGTGTTATACTTCAGACTAGTTCCAGGGTGTAGAGACCACGGACCTCACACCCAAGATTAGGGACTTTGTGTTATCATTCTGTTATACTCCAGACTAGTTCCAGGGTGTCAAGACCACGGACCTCACACCCAAGACTAGGGATATTGTGTACCATCATATTATACTTCAGACTAGTTCCAGGGTGTAGAGACCACGGACCTCACACCCAAGACTAGGCATTATTTGATAGCTGTTATGACCTACTGCTCTTCTGACTATCCCTCTGCTTTCTGATTCGGTACCTACGCATATCTGATTATCTGTTGCCAACCCTGCCTGCCTTTGGATACCGAATCAGCCTTCTGTCTCTGTACCTTGCCTGTCCATGTGTTGCCGACCTGACTTGCCCGACCTTGAGAGCTATCTCTCTCCTTTAAGAGATAGTCTCCAGACCTGCTAGTGACATCCACCTTTCAGTTGTCACTCACTCACAGGTCCTTCCTACCTTCAGACTGGGACTCCACCCCTTTGGAGATCTCAGGCTGCTGGAGGGTCTTCGCAATTCTCAGAAGGCAGTATCGCCCATACTGCCAAAGACCACCTGCTCCTCGGGTGGTCTTACTCAAAGTAATTACTTTTGCACCAAACACTCACACTATATAGGTGTCCAGAGGTTAGTTATACTTGGATTATCGGTGATTCTGCAGATCATCAATAATCAGGTATGTATCTGTATTCTTGGTGATACTGCAGATCACCAATAATCAGATTCTCTCTGTGTGCTGATCGCTACAATTTCCTTTCATTTTTAAACTGATTTTAAAGGGACTCCGAGCTCAGCAAAAAAAGTAAAGTTGTACTCACCAGGGTCTTTCTCCAGCCCAGTGCTGGTCGGGAGGTCCCACGCCGGCGTCCTGGCTCCTCTCCTTCACCCCGCTCCGGTATGGCTGACAGGCCGCAGCCCGGGCGACACTCGGTGGAGTGTCGGGCTGCAGCTTCCGCGTATGACGCGGATTACGTCACACGCCGGCCGCCTCGCGTCATCACGGCGGCCGGCGTGAAAGTACTGCGCATGCGCGATTAAAGCGCGCATGCGCAGTACTTTCACGCCGGCCGCCGTGATGACGCGAGGCGGCCGGCGTGTGACGTAATCCGCGTCATACGTGGAAGCTGCAGCCCGACACTCCACCGAGTGTCGCCCGGGCTGCGGCCTGTCAGCCATACCGGAGCGGGGTGAAGGAGAGGAGCCAGGACGCCGGCGTGGGACCTCCCGACCAGCACTGGGCTGGAGAAAGACCCTGGTGAGTACAACTTTACTTTTTTCGCTGAGCTCGGAGTCCCTTTAAGCGATTTTATAACTCCTGGGCACCTCTTTAACCTCTTTGTGCATTCCATACCCCCACACTGTCTCTGTCTCTGGGGTGGAGACAGGACACACGTGGTTTGACCACGGCGGAAGCCTTTCCCGCTTCTTCTTCAAGGAGAGCGACCACTTCCAGGTCCACAGTGACCAGCCCGAGTAGAGTCAGGTTTATTGTCTCCACCTGCTTCCTGTGGTCTGTTGCCCCCCTGCAACCCACCTTTGTGAGTTGCATTGCACTATTTTTCATAATCACATTTGATTTCAACATATTGCACTATTGGGCTCTCGTTTTTGTCTCTTGTCCCGTTTTTGTCTCCCCACCCCGCTCTGTCTTTGTGTGTTTGAAAAAGTAGTATACATCTTGCGAAGAGCAGCCATGTAGACAGCACATTTACTCCTTTATTTTTTTATTTTGCAGAGATGGCAAGTTCATCCACAGAAATGGATCCAGACCTGGCCAGAGAGTTATTCTTTGAAGGAGCAACGCTTGTGATATTGGGAGTTCCAGAAGGTTCAGAGTTTGGAATTGACTTGAACAGCTGGGAGGTTGGACCCCGTTTCCGTGGTGTTAAGATGGTGCCTCCAGGACTTCACTTCATCCATTATAGTGCAAAAAGGTTGGGGGGAGCTGCTGGAGAAACTGGGCCACGAGCTGGCATGTTCTTCTACTTGGAACAGAAGGCAATCCACCTCCTACGATGGGATGCTAAAGAAGAGGAGATGGTCCCCACTTCTCAGGAGGAAGCTGAGATCCTCAGGGAGCAACTTACTTCCTTGGATCCTTTTTTGGGACCGTACCCGTATGAAAGCATGCGCCGCTGGGTGTCCCTGACCAACCACATCACAAAGGAGGCCATGTTAAAGTTGCAACCATCCTGTGGCACAATTTACTCCTTCCCAGAGGTGATTCCTGTTGAGAATATGACCCACACGGAGGACAGGGCTAAGCATAACTTGCCTAGGTAAACATGGGAGCGTAACTGAGTCTATAGCTTAATTGAAACACAATGGCTTTGAATGTGCTGTATCTTTCTGTAGGTCCGCTGCAGTGTCCCCTACACTTGGGAGTGAATGCGTGCTATTCTGTCAGAGATTTTGCACTGCAGAAACAAAATGGACAAATCTAACCTGGTGAAAATGGACATGCGTGACTGGGCCCAAAGTATAAAGGATCTATGCCTTATCTATAGCTCAGTGGTAAAAATTACCTCCCATTCTGTCATGAAAACAGGAAGTTTTTCAGTGCTCCAGAAAACAAATGTTCCTCCTCACCCTCCTCTCCATACATGGCTTTCCACCCACCTTTCTCAACACAGAGAATGGAAAGATGGGCAGGGAGTCACGTCATTAGCTGGGCAGGGATGAGAGGGGCAACATCCAGCTTGGGAGAGGTAAGAGGTGAGCCATTTTATGGGCTGGGCGGATGTGGGAGGAGAAACATTCAGCTTCGGAGAGATGAGCCATTTTATGGGCTGGGCGATATGGGAGGAGCAGCAGTTAACTTAGGAGAGGTGAATGGGAAGCCATATTATCGGCTGGCTGGATAGGGGAGGAGCAACATTATGCTTGGGAGAGGTAAGAGGGGAGCCATTTTATGGGCTCATTAGATATGGGAGGAGCAACAGTCAGCTTGGGTGAGGTGAGTGACCAGCCATGTTATTGGATGGGTGAATATGAGAGGAGCAACTTTCGGCTTGGGTGAGGTGAGACTGGGAACCCTGTTATTGGCTGGGTGGATATGTGAGGAGCAAGAGCGAGGTGACAGTGGAAGTCATATTATCAGCTGGGCGGATATGGGAAGAACAAGATGTGGCTTGGGAGATGTGAGCAGGGAGCCATTTTATTTGCTTGGTGGATATGGGAGGAGCAACATTCAGCTTCTGAGGAACAGCCACAATTCCTCCTTCATCACTGCACTGCAGAAAGTAAGAAATGAAAAAAACTCAGTAGTTGCCACATTGCAGTAAAATTATGAAATTTATGATTGTTCGAATCATTTTTTAATTCTGTGGATGCAATAAAGGGCTGGGACCCACTAGCGCATTTTTGGCATAGTTTTGGGATCTGCGGCAACTCCCAAAAATGCTTTGCCAATGAAAGTGGGTGGTGGTAAACCCACTATTGCAACTGCGATCACCCCTAATCAATATTGCTATTGATTAGTGGTGATCGCAGTTGCAGGACATGTAGCCTTTTGAGTGCATGCCAAGTGTATAAGTGCTTCAAAATTTCTTCTGCAAAGCGATTTTGCAGCACTTTGGGGGACCGAGCAATTACAATTCAAAAGACTTTATTCTACTCGCCAAGTCTCCGGATTTCCTGCTTCCGTCCGTAGCCCTTCCCCCTAAGGGAAGATGTCACAGGCACTTCTCCGATTGGTCATAGAGAAGCACCTATGCCCTCTTCCTTTAGGGGGAGGGGCTACAAACGGAGGTCGGAAAGTAAAAAAAATAAAAATAATAAATAGCTATTTGCTAATTGGAAATAATGTACATGGGTGATCTTTATTTGGTCAGTAGCACAATTTCTATTACATGAGATTTTCTGGCATGCGCAAGTAATCCTTTTGATCAATTTCAGACAGAAATCAATCAAAACTATCGATTGGTGGCCATGTTGAAATATCTGCCAGATTTGATCATTATAAATTAATCTAGTAATATATGGGTACCCCTCTGGGTCTCTCTGTGTGCCCCCTCTGGGTCCCAAGCTGCTGCTATGCCGGACATACCTTCCAGCATGATCCCAGCGATGCCAGTCTATACACTTTACCTACTGCAGGTACTAAGCCGCTTCTTCAGACTTCCCCCATGTGGAAATTACGTCATCCTGGAAATCCCCGGTTTAAAGATTCTGAAATCGTGAACATGGAAATAGTTATTTCAGTTTAAATTTGATAAATTGTTCAGGCCTAGTGTCATCAGTTAGTTTGATTGGCTGATGCCTATAACAGTAGCTGGAGGGTGCAGCAGACAATGTATAATGGCATATTTCCCTCCTGCACAGGTATGATACTGTGTGCCAGAACTATAAGGAAGGCATGTCCAGACTCCCAGAGATGAAACAGAAGGAGGGCACAGAGATCCGCTTCAGCAAGCTTCCCGAGAAGATGTACCCCAAGAATGCCACTCCTGCTGAGGTCACCCAGCACAGCATGGACCTGTCTTATGCCCTGGGACAGGTGATGGATGAATACTACCCGGGAAAGCCCTTGCAGGTGCTAGGTGAGTGCTCTGTATGTATCTCTATAGCAGGTGCTTTACAGCCACACGCAAAACCTTCAATGTACTATTCTCTATTGTTATTTTTACATATATAGTTGCACACGCTAATCACCCAAACCATTAACCCTTACCAATCCAATTTTTGGGGCACCCACATCTCTCCCTACCCCCCCATCCGCCCCCTTAGTACTTAATTTCTTCCATGGAGTGGGTGATCCAAAAATTGCAGTGGGGATCCAGAGGGTCTTTACCTTCTTGCTGTAGAACGCTGAAGCATCCCAGCATCAGGAGAAAGGGGCAGGGTCAGTACCAGCTCACTCACTGTAGCTCTGCCCACTTGCACGGGTGCCAACGTAATGTTGTTATTAAGCGGTGCAGCATGGTGCTTTGATCCACATAGGGTGATGCTGTGCTGGACTAGTGACAGCCCAAATGCACCCACATAATATTTTTATTACATGTAGGATGGGCCAGGGGCCATCAGTGTCGGACTTAGTCTGACACTTGGATGTGAAGGTGCTAACGGTGTGCTGGATTTTATTAATCGAGAGGACCTTCACTTTTGAAAATATTTGTTAGATCTGAAGTTTTTAATCCAATACTGTTTCGGACTGCACTAGATTATTAACCCTAAGAGGGCGTTTCCACTAGGGGAGATTTTATGTGATTTCCCGCACATGAATCCTGGTTCCAGAATGGCAGCCTATTGAAATCAATAAGCTGCTTCTAAATTTGCGTGCGTGAAAAAAACTGAAGCACTGTGTCAGAATTTCAACAAAACACATCTGAATCCATATAGCTGTCCATGGCACAACTATAGGAATTTTGATGCATAATCACACTGCACAAGTGCCAAAGTCCATTTTGGAGCTGGATGGTTCGTTCTAGTGCTAAGCCGGGCTTATAGCCAATATAGGAAAGCAAGGATTAGCACTGTGTTTACACATTTATCACACCGTTCTGCATGTCATTTTAGCTTCACTTTGAGCATTAAATATTATCATTAGCAAGTCTTTTTCAGTTACAGCTGTGACTAGAAAACTATGGAGGCTGCCATCGGGATCTCTGTGTAAAAAAAAAAAAAAAAAAAAAAAAAAATGACTTGCTGGGTGTAATGCTGATCCTCCATCTAAAATGCTAGGAGATCGCTTACCTAGATCGAGTGTGTAGATCACAAGAGTACTACATCTGCATAATCTGTAGTAAGGCCAGGTTCACATTGGCGTTTTGAGCCAAAAGGATCCGGTGAGCGGATCCGGTCTCCGCTTCACCGGATCCGGATGGCTCAGTCCGTGGCCCGGTTCACATAGTGAAAACGTATCTGATCAATGATTGATCGGATCCATTTTCACTCAGCAAATACATACCTAATCTTCCGTAGCAGCCGGCGGTAGAGGCTTCCGCTTCTTCCGCTGTGACTACACAGCGCGTCATGTGACTCGTTAGATTTGCGTCGGCACATGCCCCCATCCCCCGTGGAGCGGTCCGTTTCTTCACTAGTGTGTAGAAACGTTCCGTTTTACGTTGCTCCAATGCTGCTGCATTTTTTGTCCAGATCCGTTCCGCTAAGCAGAACGGTCCGAAAAATTAGGGCCTGCAGCAATTTTTAGGTCCGGGGATTGGAACGTATTCGTACCAACGGACACATGTGAATCGATCCGTAGGTTAACATTGGATCCGTTCACATCCGTTCCACTTGTACAGTAAACGTTCCAATCCGCAAAAATAACGCTAATGTGAACCGGGCCTTAAGGGTGAGCCGGTGAGTGCAAAATTCAGTTTTGCCTGCAGGGAAACTGAACCAGCGTGTTGGTGGCCACAGCAGAGAGTGTCAACTCACCTGTGTTGTCACCTCTTGCCAATGCACGCCAAACTGCTATCAATCTTCCTGACACTTCAACGTATCAGCTGTGAAGAGGGAAGTGTCGGAAAGATGGAGAGCAGTGCATCAGCGAGAGCCGGCAACACGGGATTTAACGCTCTTTGTTGTGGCCCGCAGCCACCATGTACTCACCGGCTCTTGCCTGATCTGTATACATGCTTCTAGGGAATTACTTTAGAAAGCATTCTAGCCAGAGGAGCAGTGCCTGAAGGAAACTCAGGCAAACAAAGGGTGACAGACATAACACCATGTAGAGCAGGGGTGTCAAGCTCTAATACAAAGTGGGGCGAAATTGAACACTGGGACCTAGTCGTGGGCCCACCTCAATGTCTGCTGGTCACCTTCCTCTCTTATAAATTTCCCTGGTGTCTAATAGCCCCCCTCCCTTCCCTATACAGTTCCCTGGGGTCTTTTGAACCTCCTTTCTCCCCTATACAGTTCCCTGGTGTCTAGTGGTCCCCCTCTCCCTCCCCCATATATTTATACAGTTCCCTGGTGTCTAGTGGTTCACCCTCCCCTTTACAGTTTTCTCTTGTGTTTAGTGCGTTCCCCCTACCTTCCCTAAATAGTTTCCCTGGTGTTCTAGGGCTTCACCTCCAGTATAGCTTCCCTGATGGTCTAGAGTGGGCCAAACATAATGCAAAGTGGGGAAACCACCACTTAGGGGCCAAATATAATGGCTCTGAGGGCCTAGATTTGGCCCGCGGGCCGGAGTTTGACATATATGATGTAGATTCTTGACTAGGAATTTAACCTCGAGCTCTAGCGCTGCAGGGTAAAAGTGCCACCCATTAATCACAAAACTGCAGATTTTCACAAAAATATAGAAAGAGTGTTTACAACATTTGGTGAGCCTCTAGAAGACAGCAATCCTACAGCAGTATACATGAAGTGAAATAAGCATATCCTCAAAGGAATCCTAAAGTGTGAGGGGAGGGATGGCAATGCTGAGGAGAACGCATGGAGAAGCATGTGACCAGTTTGATCAGCTGACAGATTTGTAAGGTTCTGATTTGATGGTCATAATCACGTTAATCCAGGAAGTTATCACAGCAAATCAGAACCTTGCAAATCTGTCAGCTGATGAAACTGATCACATGCTTCTCCGTGAGCTCTCCGAAGCATTGCCTTCCCTATGAGAGAGATATGGACGCTGTCCTATTTCCTTTTAGGCCAGTTTTACACTCATCGCACCACAGAATTCAGCCTTCATATGACCCTGCACCATGGTGCGGCAATGGAGTGATATGCATAGCTCCCCTGATTTTAAAACGAAACACAAAAAAATCTGATTGCCCTGCAGGCCATTGTCTTCAATGACGATCACGGTGGAACGAATCTGGCAGTGTGACCTCTACCTAATGGTAAGAGTTTGAACACTGTTGATACTGCAAGTGTGTTGGGTGTGACCTTAATTCCACTGAAAATCCATGTTCCTCCACACTACCAAACTCCTGCTTTCCTCCTTCTCCCACAAACCCCCAATAGATTGTGAGCTAGCTATGCATTTACGGATATGCTGAAACCATTTTTATTTGGACATTTTTTGTTTATTCCTCCAGGTGAGCTACAGTTTGCCTTTGTTTGCTTCCTCTTGGGAAATGTGTATGAAGGGTTTGAACAGTGGAAAGGGTTGCTGGACCTCCTATGCAGAGCAGAGAGCTATTCCTTGAAGCACACAGATCTTTACAGCGAGGTCATCTCTATCCTCTATTACCAGCTGGCCCAAGTGCCCCAAGACTTCTTCATAGACATCGTATCTCAGAACAACTTCCTGACCAGCGCTATGCAGGTAAGTGCTGATTGGCCCAACAGCCTCAAATTGCAGTATTCATTAATAAATCTCGATCAGAGCAATGCACCATTATAAACATGCTTGCAGATACTCAATCTCTGTCGCCCTATTGACAAGGTCGTTCTATCCCCACATCTGACACTTGCCGAATTTTTATTTTTTATACATTTTTTTTTTTTAGGCAAACTTTAGAGAGACTTATATGTACGAGAAACCTAGGAGATCAGCAGTTCTAAATATAAATAAGCCCATATAGCACCAACAATTATATATATATTTATTATGTGTGTGTATTTAAAGCTATGCAGTAGGTAATATAAGGAATGTTAGATGTATACAGCACATGTTGTTGCTTCCTTATGCATACAGCACTTTTTCCGTCATTGTGCTTTATAGGTTACAGGTTATGGTGCATCAGCAGAGATGCGCTGTGGGACACCTCAAAGCTCATTCCATCCTGAATAATCGCAAATACCTTTTCTGTTAAGAAGGCAAACTTCTGTTTTGCATAGCATCTTAGTAAGGAGGCTTTTTGCTCTATTTTAGCCACTTACACAATCCTCGTTCACCATGAGCTTGCTGGGCAATCTGTAACTTTGGGTTTTTCAAATCCTACCCCATAGAGCCATATGAATCCATGCCATGCACTGATGAGGATCAACCAATCCAAAACAGTATGTATGCATGTTGGATTAGTTTGGCTCCCTAATATTATCAAGCTGACACATCATTGCTTTTCAGCGGTTCTGGAGCGGTATTTAGCTTTCGGGGACAACAATGTGATGATTTTCATATTCAGCAGTGATGCACTGTGGGACACATCAAAGCTCCCTCCAACCTGATTTATTGCAAATACCTTCTATTTTGCTGGTTATTGAGCTGTGATCTAGTTATACAACAGTGCGTTAAGCACTGACACTTCTGTTCACTGCGGAACACAACTCTGTGTTTTTGTCCCTCTTTTTCCAGGCACTGTTCTCATTCTTGTGTTCCCAGTCTACAAACAAAGATTTGAGGAAAAAGGCCACTCGATTTCGAACCCATCTGACCAAAAAATTCCAGTGGGACTTTGAAGAGGATCCGCTGGAGTGTGCTCCAGTAGTTGTCCATCTACCAGAGGGCTGGGACAATGAGATCTTGGCCCAAGATACAGCCTCAGAGGGAAGCAGCGGTCAAGTCCCCCCATCTTAGTCTAAGACAAGCCGAGAGCTGCATTGATGACTTGACCACAGGCTGTCCGCAGAACATCAGTAAACAAGGCTGTATATGATGTACAGGAGAAGTGACGTCATGCACACAGACTGCACGCATCATCTGAGTGTGACCTGCATAGAAGTGCTTAAAACCACAATATCTGTGGTTACCAGACTCATTTCTTGGTATTATATTGTACCAAGTACCGCTTTGGTTGGGGATTCAGGCAATGGCACACCAGCAGTCTTGGTCACAATAATGATTAAACATTAATGATCTATAAAATGGCCATTCTGTTCTCTACCATGTGGCATACAATAATGCAAGTTTAAAGTGTCATTTTGGAAATTACAGAAATGGGGACAGTACAGTTTTCAGTGTGGCCAGGCTGCATGCCTGAAACTTATTATGATAGATTATTGTTTACCTTACTTAAATCTTGTAATGGTTAGCCAAAAAGAGTTTTCCACAACGTGTTACAGTGTTCTCTGACCCAAACTGTACTTTCCATAGCTTTCAAATGAGCAGGTCAGGAACTCCTCTCTAGCATTATGAGATGATTATTTGTGAAGAGAGTTAAACATGACATCACTTTCCTTGAGAGCCTGTCTACATCCATGTTGGTGGAATGGCACAGGAGACTGGAGGAGGGAATAATCATACCTCGCAGGAGAAGTCAGTCTACATCTGAAGCAGAGAAGAGGACTAATCCTGCCATCTCCAGTACTGCAACCCAAGCAGCTATGTATGATGGCTTTAAAGATGGATATAAGTCACGTGAACATTGTTTTGGAAGCTAAAAATCAGTGGGACATTTATTCATTTTGACAAATGTGCACTATTAATTTTCTGCAGAGGGAGCAGATGTACAAATCATTTAGGAACATTTCCTTACCCCTTAATAGCTTTTATCTTCCTTTACCTGGTTTAAGTATAATAAACTGAATTTTCACATTTGTCAATATTTTTTGTGTAATTTTATGTTTACATTTATCTTTCAACTTCATTTATCAGTCATCTGTGATTTTCCAGAATCGATAATAGTCATTTTATGCATGATGATAGGGATGCGCTAGAGTACAAACTGCCTATAGTTATCCATATCACTACATAACTAGTTACTGTTAAGAGTAAACTTCAAGGGGCCAGTAAAAGTGTTTTGCTATATCAGAAGTTTATTATATCATAAATTGTTCAAGAAATGGCCCAGCATGTCCTGGTACATTCTCTGCTACAAAATACCAACTCTGTCCTCCCATTGGAGGTACAGAACAAGCAGTTGCACATTTGGTGGACTGCAAGGTTAAATACCTTAGGGCTGCATAGCCAGGCTGGACAAATTGCTGGTACAGTATGCAGGGCTCCTTAAAAATTGCAGCAGTCACTGAGTAGAAGCAGCCACTCGCTTCCTGTGAGTGGCTTCGATAACTCCACTGACACGACTTGCAGCACGTGTCTTGCAAAGCTTTCTGCTCACACTTGAGCCAATCAAGAAGGCTCTCTTCAAAATGTAGCCAATTGTGATAAGGCACTTGCATCTATAATACAAGTGGCTCAGATACCTCCTCCATGCTCCTTAGTTTTGCAGTGAGTAGGCCTGCTCTGATCTGCATTACAAGTGAAAGTAGCCTGTACTGCACTCCTTTATGCTACCAGGAGCATAATCGCTAACAAGAGAGAAGATACCCGGGAGTGCGTACAATACTACGGGAGGATAGTGACGATTCTTTTATCGGTGATTGCAAAGTGGAAGTGGTAACGCTGCATCCTCTTTTGTTTACATTCCCATTATTCCTTATTTTCCCCAGGCTGCTTATTTGTACAGTACTGTATATCTAGCTCCGGTGCCATTCTTCTTGTCTTAAAAATGTTATCAGGTATCAACTCACTGGCAACCAGCCTGAGAAGAGAAGCAGACCATGGGTTTCACACTGAAATATGACGCATGCGCTGCCCACTTTTTACTGTATCTAGAATCAGTGTCACGTAGCGGCCAAAAATAAACATGTTTACTATAACAGAAGTTTTATTATACCAGGTGTTGCTCCCATAGACTTCTAATAGAGATAGACCGACACCTGAAGAGGTTGTTTACTATATCCAAATGTTTTACAATACCTGAGTTTATTACAATGATATTATACAGTGGCTATACAGAGCAGGGGAATGTTTTAGCTGTCTTAGGCTAATATATACCCTAGTGATTGCAGTAGGCATTGACACACTCATCTAATATTTACCATTTGGAATCCTTTAGTACAGTTGTATTACTACCCGTCAAGGCTGAGACACCAAAGTGCACCCCTACCACCCCAGCCATCACACACCAATTACTATTAGACTAATGCTGGGAATACACGTTAAGTTTTTACTTTAGATAGATGGGTTCGATAGATAAATTCCAACCTGACGGATCTGGTCGATTCTACTTTCGTTTCGATTCTCCTCATTCAAGTGAATGTAATTGATAAGAAAAGATAAGGAATCGAGCAGTGAATCGAGAGTAGAATCTATCGAAAGCGAAAACGACGGCAAAAATGAACGCAAAAACGCATCGTGTATTCCCGGCATAAGAGGCTCACCAGGACTCCCAGCCCACCCCCCCCAACACCTTAATCTCAAGTTATCTGGCTTGTAGTCACTGCCATGCATCCCATTTTCTTATTTCTCTCTGCTTCAAAAACAATAGGGGAAAAAAGAAAAGAGTAGATAAAACAATCATCACACTTGCTGTTGATGGAGTCGGGTGAAGAGGGAGAACCAGAAGGCTGACTAAGTAAGAACTTTCAGTTGGCTAAAGAGATATATGAAGGATAAAGGGAAATATATGACTTAATAAGGGTAAAGGAAAATGGAGTGGGGAGTAGAAGGTAGGGGTGGGGGTGGGGGGGAGAAGGACATACGGTGCCTTTAGCTGGTAGGAGGTAGAGGACAGAAAATACATGACAATATTGGGTTAGGATGAATGAGGTGTTGATATGAAAGGTTGGATGATGCCGTACAAGAACCAATTTTAGGTTGGGTGGTGAATGGGAAACTGAAAGTGCTGAGATGAAGGTAGAAGATCCAACAGGATGAATGGGAAGTGTACATAACTTTACACTTTTATATTATGGAGTTGGAGGCTGGACAACCACAAATTATTGTACTTATCTTTTGACCTCTTATTTTTCTTTTTTTTATTATGCAAACAAATTAATAAATTATCAAACGTTGATGCAAAATGGACCCAACATAAGAGGGCTTTAATGAAGCACATTTGATTTAGTTGAACACAGTACAAAATGTACGCTACGTTTGAAAGTAAAAAAAAACAACAAACACAATAGGGGAATTATAGCTGGGTGAGTTGTGTGCCTCCTCCTACACGCCTCTCTCGCCTCTGCCCGGCCCTGTTTTTGAACATCCTATTTTTTTTTCAATTGGAATTCAAACAGTTGAAGTCTTATAAATAGCTTGATGGTACAAAGGTAAGTGGTGAACTGCCAAAGTTTTTTTTTTTTTTTGGAAAGCGGACCTAAACCACACATTGTTATGAATTAAAAATATTTAGTTGCACCACTCTAACACATACAAAGATAAATAAACACTCCTTCAAACCTATGAGCATTTCAGTGCTTTTCACCCTTCTCTTTTCATAACTAGGGTTATACTGGGGGCAGCCATTAGCAATTCCTTCATTGCCGGACACCATCTACTCCACCAGTTTGCCGGATTTTGTCCCGGCAATATGAAAGGAAGGGAGGGGTCCCTCCAATAAATGTAAAATATTTTATATTTGTCATCATGCAGCTGAAAAAAGGCTGCTATTTATTTTTATAATTTAGAAAATAGATTTTATTTCTGAAATATTGTACTTTTAATTTGGGTCCACTTTAAGGTAAGGCTACCCAAAACTGGGGAAAAATGTACATTCCAGAATTCTACATAATGGCATTTTGCAGAGAAAAAAATGAGTTAACAATTTTCTACAGGTGTCCTAAATTCTTCTTATTACAGCAGAGTCCCGAGTATCCGGCACCAGTCGGATCGCCTGATGCTGGTTACATATATGTGCTTGCTGGTTGCTTGAGCAACTGGCCTAAAAAGCACGAACCTTCCCCCTAAATTCTTACTGAGCCTCCAGCGACGAGTAGTAGCTTTCCTGCAGTGGCTAGCGGGCTCCTTGCGGCTTTCCACCTTTCCCCATGCAAGCAAGCCGGCGTGTCAGCTGACCCGCATCAGGTCACGTGACATGCCAACTTGCATGCACGGACAGCGTAAGCCACTAGGAGCCCACTAGTTGCTGCAGGAAGGCTGGTTTACGTCACTGGAGGCTCGGTAATTATTTAAAAAGCTTTAAACACCGCCAAAAGCAAAGTTACATAGTTATTTTGGTTGAAAATGACAATAGTCCATCGAGTTCTACAAGAAAACAGAGTACACCAGCCTGCTTTCTCACCCTTCCTCTGTTGATCCAGAAGAAGGCGAAGAACCCTTACAAGGCATAGTCCAAATAGCCCCAAAAGGGAAAAGATTCCTTCCCGACACCAGATTGCAATCAGATGAAATCCCTGGATAAACATCACTGGACATTACCTAGTAATTATAATAGCTGAGTCTCCTTTATCACTCAGACATGACAGTTAATTGAGACTTCTGGTAGCCTGAGTTCCGGATAACAGGGACTTTGCTGTACCTACAACCCTCTCTGTCTGCATTAAAGTTGTGTTCAAACACATTGGCCTCGATTCATAAACAGCAGTGCGATAACAAAAATCTTGTCGGGAAAATACCGCACTCGGTATTTTCCCGGTCTGTGTGCTAATTCATAAAGATTTCCCCAGCTGCCCTTGGAGGTCGGTAAATTACCGCAGCCCATTGAGCGGTAGAGTAGAGCAGTGTCCCGATTCCCTCTTTGCTCTGCAGAAATGAATCACACAGACGGCTCTCTCTGGCTCTCCCACTGATGACTCAGACAGATGAGTCACACAGTCTTTCCCTGCCTGCAGAAATTACTCACACAGCCGGCTCTTACCACTGATGACTCAGACAGATGAGTCACACAGTCTTTCCCTGCCTGCTGAAATGATTCACACAGAGGGCTTTCTGGCTCTCTCCACAGATGAATCAAACAGACTTTCGGATCTCTGCACTTTGCATTAATCAGAGCTGTCAGAGCTGTTGGTAACTTGTTAAGACCTCACCAGAGGTGTCGGTAACTACCGCCAGGCTTACCGCATGTTGAAGGCTTTATGAATTGACATTTGCTGACAATTTACTGACATGTGTTGTCGGTAACTGCAGCCAAGTCGGTAATTTAGCTCCCTGGTCGGTAATGTCAGCTTTTCATGCGGTAACAGCCTTTATGAATTGACATTTTGCTAAGTGGTCGGTAAAGTCTGCTGTTTTCAGCATTACCGCATGAGGTAATGCTTTATGAATCGAGGCCATTGTACTGCAGAAAGTAGTGTGTTGCTAGAAACATGGGCCATATGCAATTCCCCTTTTCTCCTGCGTTTTCTTCAAGGGGATATTTTCACACCTTGCTATAAAATGCCTTTTAACTGCCTAACGACTGCTCCATGCCGATTGGCATGAGCAGCGCTGCAGCCCCAGGACCACTCCATACGGATTGGTGTGAATGACTGAGTGGAGATCGCAAGGGATCGCACACCCCGCTTGAATGATGGAGCAGAGCTCCATCATCAGTCTCCCAGCGGCGATCGGGAGAAAGGGACTGTTAGACGGCGAAACTGACGTCTAATAACACTGTACAGCACTGCGATCTAAGCGCTGTACTGTCCCCTCTGTGGGCAGGGAAGTGATTCGCTGTCATAGGCTGGAGCCTATGACAGCCAATCACGCTGATCGGCTGGTGGAGGGAGGGAGGGGGGAGTACAAAAAAAAATTGAATATGTATTAAAAATTTAAAATAATAAATATTTATTAAAAATAAACTCTCTTGGGAGCGATCAGAGCCCACCAACGAAGAGAGCTGTTGGTGGGCAGAAAAGGGGGGATAAATCACTTGTGTGCTGAGCTGTACGGCCCTGAAGCGAGCCCTTAAAGCTGCAGTGGCCTATTCTGTAAAACCGCGGTCCTTAATAGGTTAAACTACCAGCAAGTAAGAAAAGACTCAAAATAATTTTGATAGTACCTTTTCACCATGTTTTGGGTACTTTTTCAGTTGTAAAATGCTTAAAAGTTATATTTAAGAGAATATGAAAATGAACTCCTAGGAGTTATTCAGGAGAAAAAAGTAATTGCATATGAGCCATAGGGCCACATACAATTCACTTTTTCACTTGAGTTTTTCTCCTACGTGATGTTTTCACAACTTGTAAATAAAATGCCTTTTAAACTATCAGCAAACAAAACTCAAAATAATTTTGGCAGTACTTCTAAACCTACTATTTGGTACTTTTTCCATTGCAAAGTGCTAAGAAGTTATTATAAATCGAAGAGGAGAAAATTCAGGAGAAAAAGTTAATTGCATATGAGCCATAGTGAGAAAAAGGCACCTAACAATGGAAGAAAGACAGACCATCATAACACTTTGTAAGTACAGAGAAATTGATGTCAGTGCGTACAGTCTCCTTCGCCATCAAAAGACACTCAGAAATTGGGGGTTCCTCTGACCGGAAGGGATTTAGCAGAACTAAAGCCACAACAGTAACAGTTCCTGAGAGTCAACAGCTTGCCTGATAGGTTGTTGAAGTAAGCAAGTCTCAGTTTCAATTGTAAAGAGAAGACTTGAAGATGTATGTTTGATAGGCCAAGTTGGAACAAGGAAGCCATTGCTAAACGGTCAAAATAAGAAAGAGGTTTGCCGGGGCCATGAAACATAGCTGATGGACTACTGAGGACTGAAATAAGGTGTTATGAATGATGAATCAAAATGTAACCCCTTCAGTTCACCCCACATGGTTTTTTTGTACGCCTGTGAGTAGATGAGAGCATGGTTCCAGTAGTGACATTATCTGTCAAACATGGAGGAGAAAGTGTGATGGCCTAGAGCTGTTTTGCTGGATCAAGGGTCGATGATTTGGACATAGTGAGAGGCACCCTGAACTGAAATAGCTATCACAGCATTTTGCAGCTCCATGCAGTACCATCTAATAGGCCCCTTGTTGGTCAGGGCTTCATCATGCAACAAGATAATTAAACAAAAGACGGCAAGCTTGTAAATATAGAGAAGCCAGCGCAGTCTCCATACTTCAACCCCCATTGAGCTGGATAAAGCAACCTTCAAGTGCCACGCATGGGAACTTCTGCAACAGAGTTGGCAAGAACTTACTGATATATCTGTATAATTGATTTCCATTGTAGAAAGAATGCTACGAGTGCTTTCAACAGTTTTCAACTTAGACTACAATGAGACATCAAAAGCTTGAATTGCAATAAAAAAAAATTGGGGTGTGCTAAAACAGAATATTTTGGCACTTTTATAAATCAATAATGTGCACACACACATACACACATAAAAACAAAGCAAGCAGGCGGAGATTGAGTTTGTCAAAAAAGTTACAATGTAAAGAACTAAATGAAACTGATTCTTGCTAGTAATATCAAAATACTAAGATCACAAAGCTACTGAAAGGAAAACTTTAATGTTACAGATTAATAACCTTTATAAAAACAGAACAACACAAAATTGAAGCTTGTGATGTGTTCTGGTATACAGATTGTGCAGACAATAATGTCAAACTGTTTTGGCTGTGGGTATGTCAGGAATTTGCTCAGTGCGTTACACGGTTACATAGTTAGTTGAGTTAAAAAAAAAAAGACAGTTGTCCATGGAGCTCAAGCAGAAAGTATGGTGGGATTAGCATAACACCAGTATGTTCCCTTAAATATCCCAGTTGATCCAGAGGAAGGCGAAACACCCTTTCAAACCTTGAACCAATTTGCCCTAAAAAGAAAAAAAAAATTCCTTCTCGACTCCAGATGGTAGTCAGATAAAACTCCTCCATCCACACCACCGGAAATTACATAGTAATTATATCCATGGTTCTTCCACTAAACACAGATATAGGATATTATTCTAAATTTTAACCAGTCTTTCAAAATCTTTTTTCCTCCATATGCAGGTTGTGCCCCCTTGTCCTTTACACAATCCTAGGGACAAAAAGCTCATTTGCCAAGATTTTATATTGCCTGTGATGTATTTTTACATCAATTAGATCTTCTTCAAGGCATCTTTTCTCCAGACTAAATAAGTCCAGTTTATCTAACCTTTCTTGGCAAGTGAGACCTTCCTTTATACTTTTCTTTTAATGGAATAGGCATGAATAAGTAGAGGAGGGGGATTGCATACAGATGCTCCTGATGATCTATATCAGCCGTACAGACGCTCCTGATGGTCTATTTGAAAAAAGGTAAACATTTCTTGTCGGAAAGGGGGTATCATCTACTGATTAGGATGAAGTTCAGTCCTGGGTTAAAGTTCTTGTTTGAACAGTAAGAATGTCAAAGTCCATTGTTATTTGTAGTTAGTTTACAATTTTCCAAAATAAAAACTGCCACAGATTATAGTTGAAAAAAGTGTATCCGCATTTCCAGGTTAATGAGTTCAGCGCTGATTGTATGAGAAATTCAGTTCAGTATTACTTCAAACAAAATTATGCACCTCCACTGTCAGCATAATGATGGCATTCCTAAGTGTTTAATCAGAAGTTCCAATATTGTTGGTTACAATAATTAAATTCAAGTCTATAGCTGGAAAATAAAAAGAGCAAAAGTGAAACAATTGTAATTAGAGTTAATCTTGCAGCTCGAGAAAACCTCAGATTGAGTACAGGCATACAGTGCCAGTACAGCTGAAGTGGTTTTACTAACTAGCTATCCGCATGAAAAAAGTATTGGGCGATCATACGTGAGGCCTGTACAGCAGAAGACATTGGCAGCGCTTCCAAACAGAGGCTGCACCCGAATTGACTACCTGCGATAGATGTGCAGAGCTCCACAATTGTGGCTAAAATACACAACATGCATTCAAAACAGGTACAGCAAAGGAGGACGTTAGCTTCAGTATAAATAATATGTTCACAAATTATTCCCTGCTAGACTTCCCCACGGCGGTGACGGGTCCTCTCTGGGAAGACCTGCTAGTCTAACGATAAAAACACGATTTTTCCCTAGTGCTGCTAGTCATAAAATGGTATACACATTTCTCTCAAACAGACATCAAACAAATGACAGCGTTCATAGGCTGCAACTGAATTGTAGACCAACAGAGGCATGCAGAGCCCCACAGGGCTAAATACATGCCTTGAATGCAAATCAGATGCAAATCATGTACTAGTCCTAATCTATAATTTTAATGCAAATTGATGCACATGGATGCAGCTAGCCATAAGTATACTTACATGAGTTTTGAACAGCAGGAGACAGCACTAGGAAAAATCAATTTGCATTCAAATTATAGATTAGGACTAGTACATGATTTGCATCTGATTAGCATTCAAGGCATGTTTGTAGCCCTGTGGGGCTCTGCATGCCTCTGTTGGTCTACAATTCAGTTGCAGCCTATGAGCGCTGTCATTTGTTTGATGTCTGTTTGATACGTGAGGCCTGTTGAGGGTTTGATAAAGTTAGCCATACACAGGCGACTGATCCATTCCCGAGATATCAATCCGGGAGTAACCAAATCTCTACCACATTGCCTCTTAAAGTGGTATGAAACTCTGCATTTCCTCTTTGTTCTAAAAGATTATTTACAGCATAAAATGTACTACGTACCACAAAAAGAATTTGTAGGAGAACAGCATTCAAACAGTTAAAGTAAACCTGAGATGAAGGACTTGGGCTTCCTCAAGTCCCCTGTAGGCTGATCGGTCCCTCACTGTCCTCCGCCTGGATCCTCCGCTATGGCTCCTGGTAATCCAGCCAGTTGGGGCGTATTGCGCATGTACGGCCCCCATTGCATTCCTGTCGTCGGGAGAGTTTGGCCTCTGTGCAGTACTACTGTGCAGATGCAGAACAGTCCTGGTCACAAGAGTCTGACGGGGCAGCATACATGACCAGACTGCGCCTGCGCCGACTGGCTAGATTAACGGGACCCATAGCAGAGGATCCAGGTGGTGGAGGAGGACTCTGCTGAGCCTGAAAGGGGCTGGAGGAAGCCCCAGGTATGTATAAATGTCTTCTTTTACTTCATCTTAACCTCTCTGGCGGTAAACCTGACCTACGCTCGGGCTAGCTGCCGGAGAGGATCACATGGCCCCCAGAGGTTTTTTTTATAAAATTTAATCTGACCGCTTAAGCTAGCATTTTGCTAGCTAATGATGCCCCCCAAGTCCCTCCGCTCTCCCCCGATCGCCGCCGTTATACGTACCCCCCCCAGGGATCCCGCGATGGTGCAGCCTTCCAATTTGCTCCAGGCTTCTCTATGGGGAGGATCGGGACTGCGCATGACATCGATGATGTCATGTCCGATCGTCGCCATAGCGATGACTGAAGCTAAAGGGGGAAGATGCGGCTCTCGCGGGATCGTGGACGGGTAAATATTGCCAGCAGCGATCGGGGGGATCAGAGCGGTGCCAGGGGACTTGGGGGCCACAGTTAGCTAGCAAAGTGCTAGCTTAAGCAGTTAGATCGAATTTTATTTTAAAAAATCCTTCCGCAGACGCAGCATCTGAAACTGTGTACCGCCAAGGAGGTTAAGTACGCTTTAAATGCAGCAATTTGTTCTTCATTGGAAAGCTCCTTGCTTAAGTGGGCAGCATCTGGCCGCATCCGAAGAGGTTATAAAATTTTCTTTTTGTTTACATTCCTTTGTCAGATACATTTAGTAAACATTGGCAAACTGCCGAAACTGCACTGAACTGAGTTGAAAAGCACAAAGACCTGAGAAGTGATCACTAGATATATTTTAATATATAAATTCAGCAGCTATGCAATAAAATGCAATAGCAGGTGGGGCGGCGCCTAACCTCCGTGCAGGGCAGACGCATGGCGGAGTAGCTCCGACAGATTTAGCCGCAGATAGCACGCCCCGAACCCCGCTCCTTTCCCTCCTCCACGGTGATTCTCATCCCTCAGCCTCCTGGAACTTACCGGCATGGGTCCGAAGAAAAACCAGGCGGTTACAGACCCGGGAATCCCTGAGTTATTCTCCAGCAAGCAGAAAGGGCCTCCCTCCCAAGATGGCGCCCGGACCTCTGGCGAGAGCAGCTCACAGGCTGGTAAGCAAGCAGATCCCGACCGAGTCACCAAAGCTGACTTGCAGTCTCTATACTTAAATCTAGAAAGACTCATCAATGCTTCCAAGACTGACACTGTTAAAGAGATCAGTGATGAGATATCAGCCCTCGGTGAGCGGGTCCACAAGATCGAGGAGGGTCTGGAGGGGGTTAGGGCCTACTGCCAACAGACGGACACAGACATCCAGGAGATACGCTCTGATATAGCCACTGTTTGAAGCCCGAGAGGACCAGAAGGTCTTAGAAGTCCAGGACTTTCTGCTGGCGCTTTTCCGCCATCTTATCCCAGACCTCCCTGACTCAGAGCTGAGGATGGATCGAGCCCACAGGGCCCTGAAGCCGCTGCCCAAAGATGGGAGCCCCCCTCGGGACATTGTCACCAGACTCCACTACTTTAGCACCAAAGAGGCCATCATCGTGGCCTCCCGCAACCTTCCACATGTTGATTTTCAGGAGTGTAAGATCTCGATCTACCCGGATCTCTCCCCTATTACGCTGAATAAATGCTGGGAGATGAAGCCTCTTACCACCATACTGATCAAACAGGGGATAAAGTACAGATGGGGCTTCCCCTTCAAGCTTATTATACCTCATAATGGCAGACAAATCTCCATCTCTGACCCTGGTCATATCCCTGAAGTTCTACAGAGACTAGGCCTCGCTCATGATAAAAGGTCCCGCGCCGCTGGCGCAGTTAGGAGACTCTCCCCACCGAAGTCTTCATGGGCTAAAGTCTCAGGGAGGCCCCTAAACGACTTTAATCAACCTGATGTCCCTTTAGGCAGCCCGGCGAGCCCTGCTTCTCAGGGCTCTGATGCATAACTTTTCTTGAACTCAGGCTGTAGCCTTGCACTGTCCTGGATGCCTTACGCCGCCATTTTGAGCCTTCATAGGGCGGCTTACGTTCGGAGCCTTTGCACCTCTGCCTAAGCACCCTTGTCGGTGCTATAGCCCCGAACTGATCTGCAGTACCACGATGCACACTCGGGTCACTTGGATAAGTGTCCCTCTTTTTAGCTTTACGCTTTGTTTACAGTTGCTCTTACTTCTCATAACTGTTATGTCTAAACACATTCAAACCACTGTCTGTATAACTAATGTAGGTTTTTTTTTGTGCCATCCTGTCGCCACCTTAGCTAACTGTGCTGTATATGCTTTTATTTTTACCTTCTCTTTTCTTTTCTTGTTTTTTAGTCGGATCGCCGTAGTTTTTAAATATGTAGGACCGACTATGTACATTTTTGGGGGATATGTGGGTAATGTTTATTTGTGTTCTTTTGCTTTGAGCTTCTCTGGAGGATCATGGCCACGCCACATGTAACGGATAACAGGCCCCCACCTACTGCGGCACTTGGGTCCACTTACTCTTCTGCCCAGGAAATGACTGCCCCTCTGACAGCTATCACCCATAATGTTAAATGCCTTAACGCCCCCCAGAAGAGGCGCCTAGCATGTCAGTACTACAAAAGTGCTAAAGCAGATATTGTTTTTTTTACAAGAGACACACTATGTACATAACAAAGAACCTAAATACTGGCATAAACATTACCCCAGGCCTATCATGCCTCTGCCTCTCAGAAGAGATGTGGTGTGGCCGTGATTCTCCACAAGAGACTTAACTTTACTGTACACAAGTGCATACGGGATCCTAATGGTCGCTATCTTATATTGGTGGGGGAATCAAATGGTTTGATGCTTACCCTGGTATCGGTCTATGCTCCTTCCGAGGGTCTACGCCCCTTTCTATCCACCTTATCTTCTAAAGTTCTAACCAATAGGTCTGGTAAACTTATAATGGCTGGCGACTTTAATGCCTCCTTAGATGGTGAGAATGGTCGTTCTAGGGTACCCCCCAAATGCCTCCTCAAATTACTACTCGATACCGGAGCCTGGGACGTCTGGAGAGTGCTTCACCCTGGGGAGAGAGGGCACACCTTCTATCCTAACCCACACAACACATACTCACGCATTGATTTTATATTTATGGATGCTACCCTCTTAGCTGAGGTGTCTAAAGCCGATCACTCTTAGATCTCATGGTCAGACCATGCCTCTGTAGCAGTACAATTCTCTTCCTCAACCCCTAGGCCCAAAAGTACTTGGCGCATAAACAAATCTCTTCTAGTAGATCAGGAAATTAAATTAAAGGTTGCCTCTGAAATCACATCTTTTTTTACACACAACCATGAGGAGGACACCTCCCAGGGTATACGCTGGGCTGCCCACAAAGCCACCATTAGAGGTGAGCTGATTAAAATTTCCTCAACTAAACGTAAAATGGCTATGGCCAGGATCTCGGATCTCAAAGGAGAGATCAGGCGCATGGAACTTTTGCACACTAAAAGCTCACCGCATATATCCCTTACACAGCAGAGCTCAAATCCCTTCTTTTTCAAAAGGCTGACAGGGCCATGCGCCTGACCTCTCAGAAATTCTATGAGAAGGGCGACAAACCAGACACAATGTTGGCTAGGAAGTTGAGTAATAGACTGACTTTGAACAGACTCCACCCTATTAGAACTAGCTCGGGGACTTTGACCCATCCTCTATAGTACAGGAATTTCAGAAATATTATGCTAGCCTCTACGACGGTACTACTACAGACAAAATTAATACCCCGATAGCAAACATACAGGAATACCTCAATAGTGTCCCTATCCCTAAAATAGCTCCTAATATGGGCACCCTCTTGAATGCTCCTATCACAGTTAAAGAGGTTACCTCGGTCATTAAAAAGCTTAAGTCCTCGAAGGCCCCTGGCCCGGATGGCTACACTGCCTCATACTACAAAGCATTTATAAAATTACTCGCTCCAGAACTGACATCCTTTTACAATAAAATCTTAAAGGGAGAGGAGAAATTTCCCCCTGACATGTCTAGAGCATCCATAGTAGTCATCCCAAAACCAGGCAGAGACCCAGCTGAGGTCACTAACTACAGGCCAATCTCTCTTATTAACGTGGACTTTAAAATCCTCTCCAAGATCCTGGCGAATAGATTAAACCCTATGCTACCAAGTGTTGTCCACCTGGACCAGACAGGCTTTGTTCTGGGAAGGCAGACAACAGACAACATTTGTAGGATTATTGGTCTGGTGGACAGGATGAAGCTCTGTCGGACGCCTTCTCTGCTCCTTTCATTGGATGCGGAGAAGGCGTTCGACAGGGTGGACTGGAGATACCTGAGGCTGGTTCTACAAAAGTTTGGTATAAGGGGTGAATTCTTAAACGGTGTCAGATGCCTTTACACTAATCCCTCAGCCTATGTTTGCAACATGGGTATCACTTCCTCCCCATTCTCAATTAAGAATGGCACGAGGCAGGGGTGCCCTCTCTCCCCTTTGCTGTTTGCGTTATGCATTGAGCCTTTGGCTATCAGGGTCAGGAGCTCTCTAGACGTTACTGGGGTCTCGGTGGGTAGGCTGGAATTCAAAACCGCTCTCTTTGCGGATGATACTATTTTCACCTTATCCAACCCCCTAACCTCAGTTCCAAGCCTGTTCGCTGAAATTGACTGGTTTTGTACACATTCAGGATTCAAAATAAATAGCACTAAATCGGAAGCAATTCCATGTGGGCTCTTGCCCAGTGAACAGTCCTCTCTCTCGCATTCCTTTGGCTTTAAGTTCAGACCTAATGGCCTAAAATACCTCGGGGTCCTGATCTCTAATGACCTGGGCGATTTATATAAGCTTAATTATGTACCTATGCTTAAGAAACTACACAGGTTGCTCGATGATTGGCAGCATTTCCGCATCTCTTTACAAGGTCGCATTTATGCAGTCAAAATGACTTTACTACCTAAAATCCTGTATCTATTCAGAGCTCTTCCTATTAGAATTAATAAAAGGCATGTGGATTTGCTGCAGTCTAGAATAACCAATTTTATATGGGAAGGACGTAGACCCCGCATGAAATACATACACTTGGCCCGCCACAGACTCCAGGGGGGCCTTGGTGCTCCCAATATTTTATTATTATTATCTGGCTGCAAGACTGTCCCAGCTCTTCCAGTTGTCTTCTCCTAGAGGTTCAGTTAGATGGGTCGACCTGGAGCAAGAACTCGTCTTCCCTTTCCCAGTTAAGTCCCTCCTTTGGACCCCTAGACCCTGCCTGGGCACAAGCTTCACCTTCGCCCCAATTATTGATTCCCTACTAATCAAAAAGATGCTGAATAAGGTTTTGGCCCCAGGTAGCGCCCCGTCTATTTTGGAATCGTTATTTTATAATGACGACTTTTCCCCTGGAGTCTGCGGCCTGGCCTGGGGGATATGGAGGTCTAGAGGGGTTCACACGATCAGCGACTTGGTATCTGATGGCGCCCTGCTTTCTTGGCCTCAAATTAAAGATAAGTTTGCTCTGCCAGATTCAGAAGCATTTAGATTTCTGCAGATCAGCCATTTCATCCGTTCTCGATACGTATCTGGCCTGAAATTATCACGCTCATCACTTGAGTCTATGTTCTCTTCTTCACCCTTACCACAGGGCCTTATCTCTGCCGTATATTACGAAATTTGGTATTCCAAACATACTTCCCCTTCAACGGCAATGATAAAGTGGCAGGAGAGACCAAATGCTCCTGAAGAGACAGATCATTGGGAGGTAATATTTAATGCGATGGCCAGCTCCTCTAAGCACACCATTACTAAAGAAAGGAACTACAAAATATTATATGACTGGTTCTGCACCCCGATGCAATTGGCCAAATGGGGCTTAACACCCTCTCCCCTTTGTTACAGAGGTTGCCAAGCAAATTCTGATCGAACACACTGTTGGTGGGCCTGCCCTTACGTTGCTGGATTCTGGGGCTCTTGTTTCCAAATTGCCTCAGAAGTCCTGGGCTTAGATATTCTACCCGATCCTTGGTCTGCCCTCTTTCTCAAACCTCTTCCCCAGCTTAGTAAGGCCCAAAATAAGCTCCTTGGCCAAACCTGCAATGCAGCTAAAGCCCTTTTAGCTAAGACCTGGAAATCTCTACCCCCCTCTAGGCCGGAACTAATAAATAGAGTCGAGTCAACATACATCTTGGAAAAAATCACCTCTACTATTAGAGAAACCACCCCACTTTTTGATAAAATATGGGACCCATGGAACATCTGGTTCTCTTCCCAACCCTGAAAACTGACTTTGATTCCTTAATCGCTCCTCCCACTCTCTCCCCCCATTCCCACTTTTTCCTCCTTTTCAGTCACAGTTCTGGCATTAACATAGCTGCTGGCACAGTTTGTACCCCATAAAGAGACATACAGTTCCCCTTCCCCCCCCTACCTCCCATTTATGTTTGTCTATGTTTAGATTCTCCCTTTCTCCCCTCCTCAACCCCCTCCCTTGTAATGCTTTGCTCTTTGTTAGCATTGCCTGGATTGACTTCATAAAGCCTCTACACTGTTGTATTCTTGATATGCCGATAGCAATCACTGTTATAATCCAGACAATATTGGTATTCGGTATTTGTTGTTTACTGCAATGTTTTCTGACTTGCCTGTTAAAACTTCAATAAAAACATATTTGAAAAAAAAATGCAATAGCAGGTTTCAGAGCAGATAAACTGTACTTTGGTAACTTGTAATTTGTAAACAGGCAATATTACTTGTGCACAAAAGCAAATATGATAACTGTTTGGGTAACACAAAGTAGGAAAACACATTTTTATTGAATGGTATGTCAGAGTTTTATTCCATTTTAAAGAAAACCTGCGACATCACAAAGTAAAAAAAAAGTAAATACCTAAGGAATGGGAAGTGGCTGGATATTGTACTGTATAAGGCCTCTGACACAGGAGACCTGGTTCGAGTCTCTGCTCTTCCTTTTCAGTAAGCCATTACCTATTCAGTAAGGTGACCTTGGGCAAGACTCGCTAACACTGCTACTGATATAAATGTTCTGTGTCTTGTCTCAGGATCCACCTGAAACTTTCCTTGCTGACCTAAGTTCCCCAGCCACTTAGTAGGACCCTTCTTAACCTCCCTGGCGGGATGATTATTTCCAGATTTTAGGGTCTTTTCCAAATGTTTCAGATCCAAAAAAACGGAAAAATAATGCCGCCAGAAAGCCAGCAGCAGCCCCTGCACTTACCTCCCTAGAATCCAGCGCTGCAATTTTCCCTCCCTCCTCTGGGTGGCGCTGTAACTCTGTAGTGAGATCACTGACGGCAATCTCACCAGAGTGATTCAGAGCCCCAGTGGAGAGGAAGAAGAATGGCTGCCTGTGCCTGGATCCCCTGGGAGGTGATTAAAAACACCTGTGTGCCATTGCTCTGCATTGAGCTCCCAGAGGCTATCATGAGCGTAGCTCGGGGTTACCACCAGGGAGGTTAACACTGGAGCTACGCTCCTCTTGCATGTGCATGGCCATGCTGCACCTGAAAAAGCATGGTCAGCTTCGGCTTACTGAGAAGGAACGGCTGTACTCATCCCTCTGATTACCAATAAGCCCTTCTCAGAAATCTTCTGGGGATCAGTGGTCTGCAAGAGGGGATGGAGGATGGCGTGGGAAGCTTCTATAACTTCCAGAGGCTTCCCTCTTCTTAGGTATTTACTTTTTTAACTTTGTGACACCTCGGACTTTAAACTTTATTAGATTCCAGCAGTAATGTTTATTGCCTCAACCGGAGATTTTCTAACATTTTAAATCTGCTGATTGATTAGAATGGCAGGAATTGATGAAAAGCTGATCAATCAAGCATGTTGGGGGCTGATTCGATCAAGTGGATCAAAGTTCCATGAAAAATCTACATGTATATGGCCAGCTCAAGTCACAAATAACACATTAATCCGTAAGCAGTTCTAACTTATCATAGACCAGATAGAAGGATTGAGTACAGCACCTTTGCTCAAAACACTGTTGGGAATATTTGTTACATGCAATGGTAGAAAGAACTGTGGTATAAATAATAGAGTTCATAATGATTGGTTGCCAATAGCAGAGCCGTTAGTAAGGGTTAACTGTATGCATCTATAGATTGCTTAGGTTCATACTACAGTGCTGTCCACAATTATTCATACCCCTGGCAAATTTTGACTTAAAGTTACTTTTATTCAACCAGCAAGTAATTTTTTGGCAGGAAATTACATAGGTGTTTCCCAAAAGATTATAAGACAATGTACAAGAGGCATTATTGTGTTAAAAAAAACCCATTTCTCAGCTTTTATTTATATTTGAGCAAAAAGTGTTCAGTCCAAAATTATTTATACCCTTCTCAATAATCAATAGAAAAGCCTTTATTGGCTATTACGGCAATCAAATGCTTCCTACAATTGCAGACCAGCTTTTTGCATGTCTCCACAGGTATTTTTGCCCATTCATCTTTAGCAATGAGCTCCAAATCTTTCAGGTTTTAGAGTCTTCTTGCCATCACCCTGATCTTTAGCTCCCTCAATTGGATTCAAGTCAGGACTCTGGCTTGGCCACTCCAAAACATTAATGTTGTTGTCTGCTAACCATTTCTTTACCACTTTTCAGCAAGACAATGACCCAAAACACACAGCAAATGTACACTGGTGCCCAAGGCCAAGTTTCTCTGCAGACTGCCTGATGTTGTCGTGTCCTCATGTATTGCTCTTTTTTCATGGTGCCGTTTACTGTGATTAGGTTCCCTGGTCCATTGGCTGAAAAACAACTCCAAAGCATTATGTTCCCACCACCATTCCCACCACCATGTTTGACAGTGGGGATGGTGTTCTTTGGGTTTAAGGCTTCTCCTTTTTTACACCAAATGAGGGAAACATCATTGTGACCAAACAATGACATTTTTTTCTTCATCTGACCATAACACAGAAGACCAGAAGGGTTCTTCTTTGTCCAGATGAGCATTTGCACAGGCCAAGCGAGCTTTTGTGTGCCTTATCTAGAGAAGTATCGTGCTCCTTGGTCTGCATCCGTGAAACCCAGCAGTGTGCAGTGTCCAGTGTCCGTGGGATTGTCTGCTTTGAAACATTGCTACCAGCAGAGCCCAGACTCACCAGGATGGCTTTGATGGTGATCCTTCCACCTCTCTCACTATCCTCCTGGCCAGCACAGGGGTCACTTTTGGCTTCCGACCACATCCTCTGAGATTTTCCACAGTGCGGAACATCTTGTATTTTTTTAATAATACTTTGCGCTGTAGCCACTGGAACTTGAAAACATTTAGAAGTGGCCTTATAGCCCTTTCCTGACTTGTGAGCAGCCACTATGCGCAGCCGCAGGTCCTCACTGAGCTCCTTTGTCTTAGCTATGACTGTCCACAAACCAACTGCAGAGAGCTGCTGTTTTTCACCTGTTGATTAAAACAGCTGTTCTTAATTAATCAGAGTAATTAGGATACTTTAGAACAGCTTGGGCTATTTGGAATGGTATAGAACTTTGCATCTTCCCACAGACTATGACAGTTTGTGAAGGGTATGAATAATTTTGGACTGGACACTTTTTTGCTCAAATGTAAATAAATGCTGAGAAATGTTTTTTTTCCACAATAATGCCTCTTGTACATCGTCGTATTATCTTTTGGGAGACACCTGTGTCATCAAAAAATTACTTGCTGGTTGAAAAAAAGTAACTTTAAGTCAAAATTTGCCAGGGGTATGAATAATTATGGGCAGCACTGTATATATTAAAGTAGAACTGTATATACATAATTGACAAAAGGAACTGCATTAAATAGTAGAATGCTGGTGTAGCATGAATCGGCAAGACAGGTAAATTGGGTGCCATGCGGCACCTGCGATTTGCGGGCCTCCATAGGCTATAATATGAATTATGGCTATAGCAGTGCTCAGTGTGTAATTTGGGCGCTAGCTGGAGCACAAATCACAAGACAAACGGTGCGGGTGCCAGCAGTAATTGCAGCCCAAATGGGGGGGGGGGGGGGGGACACAAAAAAAATTAGCTAATCAGTAGGGGAATAATTTAGAAAAAAAAGGAAGTCAGCTAGCGCATGATAAACTATCTTTTGGCTTCACCACGCACACAAATTTCCCAGCAAGTTTTTTTTTTTTACTCCAAATCAGTGATTTCCCTAACAAACCAACCTGCAAAAATAAAGGGAACACAAACGACACAATTTAATTCCAAGTCAGTCACACTTCTGTGAAATCAAACTGTCCACTTAGGAAGCAACACTGATTGACAATTAATTTCAAATGCTGTTGTTCAAATGGAACAGACAACAGGTGGAAATGATAGGCAATTAGCAAGACATCCCCAATAAAGAAGTGGTTCTGGGTGGTGACCACAGACCACTTCTCAGTTCCTATGCTAGCTGGCTGATGTTTTGGTCACTTTTGAATGCTGGCGGTGCTTTCACTGTAGTGATAGCATGAGGCGGTGTCTACAACCAACACAAGTGGCTCAGGTAGTGCAGCTCATCCAGGATTGCACATCAATGCGAGCTTAGTGTCCAGAGCATGGTGGCGCTACCAGGACACAAGCCAGTACATCAGTAGATGTGGAGGAGACCACAGGAGGGCAACAAGCCAGCAGCAGGACAGGTACCACCGTCTTTGTGCAAGGATGAACAGGAGGAGCACTGCCAGAGCCCTGCAAAATGACCTTCAGAGCCACAAATGTGCATGTATCTGCTCAAATGAAAACAGTCAGAAACTCCATGAGGGTGGTATGAGGGCCCAGCATCTATAGGTGGGTGTTGGCTTTCAGCCCAACACCGTGCAGGATGTTTGGCATTTGCCAGAGAACACTAAGATTGGCAAATTCTCCACTGCCGCCCTGTGCTCTTCAGAGATGAAAGTAGGTTCACACTGAGCACATGACAAAGTCTGGAGACGCCGTGTTGGTGGATGCTTTAGTCCAGGTCTGGGAGGAGAGCCTTCAGGAGACCGTCTGCAATATCATCAAGAGCATCCCCAGGTGTTGTAGTGAGGTCATACAGGCACGTGGACGCCACACACAAACACTACTGAGCCTATTTTTGTCTTGTTTGAAGGACATGACATCCAAGTTGGATCAGCATATTGTGTTTTTTTCCACTTTAATTTTGAGTGTGACTCCAAATTCAGACTTCCATTGGTTGATACATTTGATTTCCACTGATAATTTTTGTGTGAATTCATCAGTACATTTAACTACTGCATGAAAAGAGTGAAGTATTTAATAAGATTATTTCATTCATTCAGATCTAGGATGTCTTATGTTTGTGTTTCCTTTTTTGAGCAGTGTATATGGTACACATAGAGAGTGGGAAATAACTATTTGACTTCCTTATGCATTTGCAAGTTTGCTCACTTACAAAGAAATTAACAATTTGTTTTAGGGGAGTTTAAATTTGATGAAGAAAAATGGAATATCAACCAAGAGTCTAGAAAAAACATATTATTATTATTCTTGATTTATAAAGCACCAACATACAGTGGTTTGCAAAAGTATTCGGCCCCCTTGAAGTTTCCACATTTTGTTATATTACTGCCACAAACATTAATCAAATTTATTGGAATTGCACGTGAAAGACCAACACAAAGTGGTGTACATGTGAGAAGTGGAACGAAAATCATACATGATTCCAAACATTTTAAAACAACAAATAACTGCAAAGTGGGGTGTGCGTAATTATTCAGCCCCCTGAGTCAATACTTTGTAGAACCACCTTTTGCTGCAATGACAGCTGCCAGTCTTTTAGGGTGTGTCTCTACCAGCTTTGCACATCTAGAGACTGAAATCCTTGCCCATTCTTCTTTGCAAAACAGCTCCAGCTCAGTCAGATTAGATGGACAGCATTTGTAAACAGCAGTTTTCAGATCTTGCCACAGATTCTCAATTGGATTTAGTTCTGGACTTTGACTGGGCCATTCTAACACATGAATATGTTTTGATTTAAACCATTCCATTGTTACCCTGGCTTTATGTTTAGTGTCGATGTCCGACTGGAAGGTGAACCTCCACCCCAGTCTCAGGTCTTTTGCAGACCCCAAGAGGTTTTCTTCCAAGATTGCCCTGTATTTTGCTCCATCCATCTTCCCATCAACTCTGACCAGCTTCCCTGTCCCTGCTGAAGAGAAGCACCCCCAGAGCATGATGCTGCCACCACCATATTTGACAGTGGGGATGGTGTGTTCAGAGTGATGTGCAGTGTTAGTTTTCCGCCACACATAGCGCTTTGCATTTTGGACAAAAAATTCCATCTGACCAGAGCACCTTCTTCCACCTGTTTGCTGTGTCCCCACATGGCTTGTGGCAAACTGCAAACGGGACTTCTTATGCTTCTCTGTTAACAATGGCTTTCTTCTTGTCACTATTACATAAAGGCCAACTTTATGCAGTGCACGGCTAATAGTTGTCCTATGGACAGATTCCCCCACCTGAGCTGTAGATCTCTGCAGCTCGTCCAGAGTCACCATGGGCCTCTTGACTGCATTTCTGATCAGCGCTGTCCTTGTTCAGCCTGTGAGTTTAGGTGGACGGCCACGTCTTGGTAGGTTTACAGTTGTGCCATACTCCGTCCATTTCTGAATGATCACTTGAACAGTGCTTCATGGGATGTTCAAGGCTTTGGAAATCTTTTTGTAGCCTAAGCCTGCTTTAAATTTTTTAAATAACTGTATCCCTGACCTGTCTGGTGTGTTCTTTGGACTTCATGGTGTTGTTGCTCCCAGTATTCTCTTAGACAACCTCTGAGGCCGTCACAGAGCAGCTGTATTTGTACTGACATTAATTTACACACAGGTGCACTCTATTTAGTTATTAGCACTCATCAGGCAATGTCTATGGGCAACTGACTGCACTGAGACCAAAGGGGGCTGAATAATTATGCACACCCCACTTTGCAGTTATTTATTTGTAAAAAATGTTTGGAATCATGTATGTTTTTTGTTCCACTTCTCACGTGTACACCACTTTGTATTGGTCTTTCACGTGGAATTCCAATAAAATTGATTCATGTTTGTGGCAGTAATGTGACAAAATGTGGAAAACTTCAAGGGGGCTGAATACTTTTGCAAACCACTGTATTTTGTGGCACTGTACAAAGTAAGAAACAAAAATGGGGTACACAATGATACAGACCATGGTAAACACTAAATATATATGCACTGGTACAAAATACATAATTGGTAGACACAGTAATTACAGTGACAAATGTAATATGATGAATAAAATAAATAACAAATTCCAGGACACAAAAGGGTGAGAGAGCCCTGCCCTTGCAAGCTTACAATCTAATTGAATAGATAACATATACATTGATGTGCATGTCAGTTGAGCAAAAAAGGTACTCAATCCCCAAGCAAAACATGACTTGGTACTTGGTGGAGAAACGCTTGTTGGCAAGCACAGTGGAAAGTTGTTTCTTGTAGCTTGTAGTTGATTACCAGATTTGTACACAACTCAGGAAGGATTTTGGCCACTCCTCTCAACAGAAACTCGCTAAATGCATTAGGTTTCTTGACTGCCACACAGCAACAGATAGTTTCACCTCCCTCTACTGTTTCTCTCGCCTTGCTTGCTTTGGTTGTCTGATTCTGTCATATAAGGGTTTAAGTCCAATATTTTTTCAAACCGCATCACAGTATATGGAAAAAATTTGCTCACGTTAAGAAGTTAAAAAGATTTAAGGGATATTCATTTTCAGTTCCCAATACTTGGTCTAAACCTCTGTGTGAAAATTGTATTGATGCATGTATGGGATTAGACACATCAACTTTGAAGGACCTTATGGAAAGCATAAGAAAGGCTTTGTTTGCTACTTTTTAGATCTTTATCACTGCCTTGCTAGAATGTATGCCTAAAGCTGGGTGGGTATGAATGCTAGATGAAACTTGGCCTAGGTGACCGATAATGATTTCTAGCATGCACAGCGGCCCATGATGCCCAGATGCCTTGGCCAGCTATCAGCCTATCACATCGATTTGGACAAATGCTGGCCTAAAGCACTGTTCTCTCCACTATTCCTGCTGTCACATCGATTTGGACAAATGCTGGCCTAAAGCACTGTTCTCTCCACTATACCTGATGTCACGTGCTCCTCGTTCATCGCTCTCTTGGCCTTCAGCTGAAGAATCCTTTGAAAAATGAGCTCAATTACAGTGAGGAATCAGGCTCATGTGTTATCTGTTTGGAACTGAAGGACCTACAGAAGGATTTTAGAATCACACCCCATTTTGACTAAGTCCTTCCTGGTTTATCAATCCCTCAAAACCATCATAAACAGTCAGTGGAGAACATTGAAAAGAAATATTTGAATTCCCAAGTAATGAACGAGGCATTTTCCATTCAAAGAGGACCAAAACAAATGATTGTGAGCATTTCTGTCGACTGCGTGCAGTAGACTTAGGTTGCCCTCAACATTGGTCTCCTCTGTAGCAGTCAGCCCCGTTTCTAGGGGCAGTCCAGGTGGGCAACCTACATGAGCGCTGTGAGGGAGGGGGTGCTGTGATGCAGGAGGGAGTCGTGGCCCCACTGGGACTCAGCCCCGTGGAGAGGAGCCCGACTTTGAAAAATGTTTGCAGGGGTTCCTTGAGATCCAAAAGTTATTTGCAGGGTGCCTCCAGTGTAAAAAAGGTTTACAAAGGCTGGTCTAGTGTCTGAGAATGAATTAAATGCTAGAGCTCCTAGTGCCTGACTCAGGTGCTAGGGGGAGAATCGCCAGCTACAGACTTTGAGAGTGGATGGAGGAGAGGAGTAGTTCCACCAGCTTTGCTACTTTGCTGGGGGGTGGTAGGAACAGTGAGAACACAAACAGGGAACACAGCTTTCAGTGTGGCACCACAATATTCAGCATGCCCATAGAGGCACCCCAGCACCCAGCATGCTCCTTAGTGGCATCACAGCACCCAGCATATCATCATATCACCACAACACACAGCATGCCCCATAGAGGCACCACCCAGCACCCAGCATGTAGAGCCTCTAGGGGGGCTTTCTGGGAGCTGTGGTGCCTCAATGGAGGGGTATGTTGGGTACTGTGGTACCTCTATGGGGGCATGCTGGGTGCTCTGATGCCTTTATGGGGGCATGCAGGGAGCTATGGTTCTTATATGGGGCATGCTGGGAGTTGTGGTGCCTTAATGGGAGGCCCGTGGGAGCATGGGAGGGGTCCACTAGAAGGTCAGAGAATGCTATGGGGGGACTGCCAGACAACATGGCAGCAGGCCAGCCCACCCAGCAGAAAGACAGACCGGCTAGCACAGAAGCCAGGTAACTATGCCTAGTTATGCTTACGTGATTCTGCCTATTTATGTGATATGCTGCATTTTTTTTTTATTTTAATGGAGAGGGGGGCTTCATCCAAGATTTTGCAGGGCAGGCCTACTTAGATCTTAGATTCATGTAAATTTTGCTCCACCCATGACCACACCCACATGGTGCATGGCCACACCTATTTTTTGGCTGGAGTGCCCAAAAGTGCCCTGGATCTCTTAGGATCCTAGCAACGCCCCTGCTGGCTGCACCTATACCTAACTACCTATATTGGCTGCACCTATACCTAGCTACCTATACTGAAGGCACCTATATCTAGCTACCTATACTGGCTGCAACTATACCTAGCTACCTATACTGAAGGCACCTATGCATAGGCAAACACAGGGGGGTATTACAGTTGCCCGGAATCCCCCCTCAGACAAGGGCTGTTGCAGCCCCCGGGGAAAGGCATACGTTGAGACACTAGAATATCTGCAGGCATCCTGCAGCTCACAGCACTGTGCTGCTGCCTGCAATTTTTTTCTGTGCTACAGTTGACTTTGGATGGAGCAACAGCGTGTGTACAGAGCTTGGAGCAGCCGCGTGTGTACAGAGCATGGAGCAGCAGTGTGTGTAGAGAGCATGGAGAAGCTCTGGGGAACTTAAAGAGACTCTGTAACAAAATTTTGAGCCTTATTTTTTCTATCCTATAAGTTCCTATGCGTGTTCTAATGTGGTCTGTCTTACTGCAGCCTTTCCTACTTGCACTGTCTCTGTAATAAATCTTATCTCCTTTCATCTGTCGTGTCTGTCGGGCTGAGGCTGGAATGTGTGGAATGTGCAGCACGGCTTGTCATTGGCAGAAGCTTTACACACCCCCTCCAAGCTCTGCATGAGTCACACAGTAAGCTAGTTCTCAGCCTATGATACTCTGAATAGAAGCCAGTCTTTTGTTTGTAAACACTGCCTAAAATTGTTAATTACAAACCAGGATTGCAGCAGGGAGTGGCAGAAACAGCACAGAGGGGCACAGGAGAACATAAGGAATAGAATGGTATGCTTTTTATTGCAAGAATAATAGAGTACAGATTCTCTTAAACAGGTATGAGCTGCTGTGTGAATACTTCACTTTCCCCTTCATTAGCAATGTCGGCTGTCCTCATAATTATCTGTATCCAAACTTGCATTGCATTATGTGTACCTGGCATGATGTCCTACCATATTATTATACTGTATTGTGCGTGGCAGTGGGAGACCTTTCAGGAATCCCCCCTTGAAAATGCTGAGTTTGCCCCTGCTATACCTAGCTACCTATAATGAAGGCACCTATACCTAGCTAATTGTAAAAAAGAAATTAGGCAGGCAAAGATTGAAGCTGAAAAATAAATCGCTAAGGATATCAAATCTAACCCAAAAAAGTTTTACAAGTACATTAACTCTAAAAAAAAGAAAGGTTGACTGTATAGGACTCCTAAAGGATGAGGGTGGGAACTCAGTGGTGGATGACCAAGGTAAGGCAGAGTTATTGAATGCTTTCTTTGCTTCTGTCTTCACAAAAGAAACAGCACTGTTGCAAACTACAGAGGCAGAAGAGTCTCAATCTTCTAACTGTAATATTAAATACTTAATGCAGGAAGAAGTGAATGCAAGACTAAATAAATTAAAAATAGACAAGGCACCTGGCCCGGATGGCATACATCCTCGGGTCCTAAGGAAATTAAGTTCAGTTATAGATAAACCCCTTTATCTTATCTTTTGTGACTCTCTTGCAACTGGCAGAGTCCCAGTGGATTGGCGTACAGCCCACGTTTTCCCATTAATTAAGAAGGGCAAAAAATCAGATCCAGGAAATTATAGACCTGTAAGCTTAACATCAGTTGTATGCAAACTATTTGAGGGGTTACTAAGAGATACTATACATGACTTCATAGTCAGTGGCGTAGCTAAGGAGCAGTGGGCCCCGATGCAAGTTTTACAGTGGGGCCCCCCAAGCACTCTATACATAACAATTGATCCGGCGCACCAAAACCTGCCAAGGGCAACTACAGTTTCAGAGGTGCAAGAAAAGGATGGGAAACAGTTTGTTAAGGATTACCACTATTCAAAGTATCTATAGAAGTGATTATTATCAGTACAGGACCCATAGAGAGCTAATGCTGTGGTTGAGGGACGGCCCTTCGGGGCCCCTCTGGCCCAAGGGCCCCAATGCAGTCGCTACCTCTGCAACCCCTATTGCTACGCCCCTGTTCATAGTAGAAAATAATCTTATTTCTCAGCATCAACATGGGTTTACTAAAGACAGGTCCTGTTTGACTAACATGCTAAGCTTTTATGAGGTAGTGAATGCTAATATGGATATTGGGAATGCTGTAGATGTGATATACTTGGACTTTGCAAAGGCCTTCGACACTGTTCCCCACAAAAGTCTGGTGCAAAAGTTGAGGATGCAAGGACTGGGGAAGAGTCTGTGTTCATGGATAGGGAACTGGCTAATGGACAGAAAACAAAGAGTTGTGGTCAATGGATCGTACTCAAAATGGGAGACTGTTAGCAGTGGGGTCCCACAGGGGTCTGTTCTGGGTCCAGTGCTCTTCAATCTATTTATTAATGACCTAGTAGATGCAGTAGTGAGCAATGTTGCTATTTTTGCAGATGATACAAAATTGTGCAGAATCATCAACTCTCAGGAAGATAGTGTCATATTGCAACAGGATCTGGATAGGATGGCTATATGGGCACATACATGGCAGATGAAATTCAATGTTGACAAATGTAAAGTCATGCATTTTGGACGTCCTAATGGTCTAGCACCATACAAAATAAATGGGATACAGTTGGAACATCAAACTTGGAGAAGGACTTAGGAGTACTCATTGACAGCAAGTTAAATAATCGTACTCAATGCCAAGCAGCTGCAGCTAAAGCTAACAAAATTTTGGGATGCATTAAAAGGGAAATAAAAACTCGAGATGCTAGCATAATATTGCCCCTGTTTAACTCTCTAGTAAGGCCACATATGGAATATGGAATTCAGTTCTGGGCACCACATTACAAAAAAGATATTGCAGTTTTAGAGCAGGTGCAGAGACGAGCAACAAAATTGATACGTGGGATGGAAGGTCTCACTTATCAAGAAAGTTTAGATAAACTGGGTTTATTTAGTCTAGAGAAAAGACGCCTTATGCTGGGAATACACGGTTCGTTTTTGCCTTCGTTTAAACCTTCGATTCGTTCGGTAAACGAATCGAGTGTTGAAAACGTATGTGAAAATAGTCATAATCTCATTATAGTTTCGATTAATAGACCCCAAAAACGAACGACTAGTGATCGAACATGTTTGATATTATCTCTCTTTATCCATCTAATCGAGCCATTGGTAGGCTTGATGGCTGTTCAGATCGATTATATATTCGTTTATGCTAGTCCGTCCCTGTAAAAAGGGATTTTCGTTTCGTTTCTTTGCAGCCTTCGATCATTGGAAAAACGAAACCATCAGAATCGAAAAAAAAAACTAAACCGTGGGTGGTGATATTAACCGTATGACTGATTATTTCGGGATCGAAAAGGACAAAAGGCACAATCGAAACGAAGGTTTAAACGAAGGCAAAAACGAACCGTGTATTCCCAGCATTAGAGGGGATCTAATTAACACGTATAAATACATTAGAGGGCAATATAATAGCTTGGCGGATGAGCTTTTTGTCCCTAGGCCTTCTCAAAGGACTAGAGGACATGATCTGCGCATGGAGGAAAAACGTTTTAGCCATTTATTTAGGAAAGTGTTCTTTACAGTAAGAGTGATTAAGATGTGGAATGCATTGCCACAGGAAGTCATTATGGCAAACTCTATACCTGCATTTAAAGGGGGCTTAGATGCTTTCCTTGCGTTGAAAGACATCCATGGCTACAATTACTAGGTAATGCCTAATGATGTTGATCCAGGGATTTTATCTGATTGCCATCTGGAGTCGGTAAGGAATTTTTCCCTTTAGGGGCTAATTGGACCATGCCTTGTAAGGGTTTTTTCGCCTTCCTCTGGATCAACAGGGATATGTGAGGGAGCAGGCTTGTGTTGTACTTTATACTGGTTGAACTCGATGGACGTATATCTTTTTTCAACCAAAATAACTATGTAACTATGTAACCTATACTGGCGGCACCTATACCTAGTTAACCTATACTTGCGGGACCTATACCTAGCTATCCTATACTGGCTACACTTATACCTAGCTAACTACTAGGAGCACCTATACCTAGCTATCTATACCGGGGGCACCCACAGCTGGCTACCTATACTGGGGACACCTATGCCTGGCTACCTATACTGGGCACACCCATACCTGAGTACCTATACTGGGGCGAAGTATGGGTTTGCAAGTCCACTTGTTACACCCTTGCCCTGGGTGCAATTTAGCCTAGAAACTACCCTGATAGCAGTCTATCAAAATGAATTGGGATTTTAGTTCCTGAAGATGTTTCCTGCTGTACATCTTCTGTTCATCCATAGCTCCTATATGTTCCTTTTGGAGGCACTTGAAGCATCATTTCCCTGTCCCTCTTTTCTCCTTACTTGTCCTTCTTTTAAGTTTTATGTATAGATCTGGGCTTCTAAATTTGTTGTTTAATCAGTAAAAGTTTAAATCTTAATTCCCAACATCTATTTCGCTTCCTTGCTTATTTTTGAGTTTTTTACTTTTTTGGTGTTTATAAATGATTGAAATGTTAATTTTGCTGCAAGATTCGTATCGGATCCATCACTGGAGGTGTAATTAGGGCAGGTTCTTTGCTTAGTTTTACACTTTAAAGAATAAGGAAGTACACTCTACTCTTCTCTCTCCATGGGGCACTACATGCTACTTGGCAGAGACCCTGGCAACCTGTGGATCTCTCCCTTATCTTTTCTTACATGTGATATTCTATAGGCCTGTTGTTAGTGGCGTATCTTGAAATTATGGGGCCCCATAGCAAAATTTTCATGGGGCCCCTTTAGAACTAGGTACTCTTGAGCAATGCCACTTGCCTCTACCCTATGGATATGAGTTGATTCGCCAATAGACATTTCCATGCAATGTACAAGTATAGTCCTTGTGATAAGAGACAAAGTCAGGGGGTGGAGGTTAGAGTGACCAGACGTCCCGGATTGCCCGGGACACGTCCCGGATTTGGGGTCCGCTGTCCCAGGCTGCATGAGGTCCCGGGAAACGCCCCGCTTTCAGCAGCGGGACGTCCCGGCCTCGGGACTCTGGCCACTCTATCCTTATGAACTGCCAGCGGCGTCTATAGACGCCGTGCCAGTTCATTGCCCGCAGCCCCGCTCCAGCCTCCTCTTCCGGTGTCTGTTCCGACACTGGCAGGCGAGCAGGGCTACGGCAAGATGGCTGCCGAAGCCCTGTACTGGAGACTATTTGTCTCCAGTACAGGGCTTCGGGCGCCATCTTGCCGTAGCCCTGCTCTGCCAGGCTGTCAGCGCGGGAGACTTCAGGAGGAAGGTGGTTCCGGGAGCAGCGCGCCAGAGGCCGGAGACTTCTGCCAGGTGAGTAAATGCTTTCTTTTCCAGGTGAAATGTTTGCCCGCATTGCGTTTCTTTTCCAGGTGAAATGTTTGCCCGCATTGCGTTTCTTTTCCAGGTGAAATGTTTGCCCGCATTGCGTTTCTTTTTCAGGTGAAATGTTTGCCCGCATTGCGTTTCTTTTTCAGGTGAAATGTTTGCCCGCATTGCGTTTTTTTTTTCCAGGTGTAATGTTTGCCCGCATTGGGTTTCTTTTCCAGGTGAAATGTTTGCCCGCATTGCGTTTCTTTTCTGGTGAAATGTTTGCCCGCATTGCGTTTTTTTTTCCAGGTGAAATGTTTGCCCGCATTGCGTTTTTTTTTCCAGGTGAAATGTTTGCCCGCATTGCGTTTCTTTTCTGGTGAAATGTTTGCCCGCATTGCGTTTCTTTTCTGGTGAAATGTTAGCCCGCATTGCGTTTCTTTTCTGGTGAAATGTTTGCCCGCATTGCGTTTCTTTTCTGGTGAAATGTTTGCCCGCATTGCGTTAATTTTCTGGTGAAATGTTAGCCCGCATTGCGTTTCTTTTCTGGTGAAATGTTTGCCCGCATTGCGTTTCTTTTCTGGTGAAATGTTTGCCCGCATTGCGTTTCTTTTCTGGTGAAATGTTTGCCCGCATTGCGTTTCTTTTCTGGTGAAATGTTTGCCCGCATTGCGTTTTTTTTTTCCAGGTGAAATGTTTGCCCGCATTGCGTTTCTTTTCTGGTGAAATGTTTGCCCGCATTGCGTTTCTTTTCTGGTGAAATGTTTGCCCGCATTGCGTTTCTTTTCTGGTGAAATGTTTGCCCGCATTGCGTTTCTTTTCTGGTGAAATGTTTGCCCGCATTGCGTTTCTTTTCTGGTGCAATGTTTGCCCGCATTGCGTTTTTTCTCTGGTGAAATGTTTGCCCACATTGCGTTTCTTTTCTGGTGAAATGTTTGCCCGCATTTCGTTAATTTTCTGGTGAAATGTTTGCCCGCATTGCGTTTCTTTTCTGGTGAAATGTTTGCCCGCATTGCGTCTCTTTTCTGGTGAAATGTTTGCCCACATTGCGTTTTTTTTTTTATGAAATGTTTGCCCGCATTGCGTTTCTTTTCTGGTGAAATGTTTGCCCGCATTGCGTTTCTTTTCTGGTGAAATGTTAGCCCGCATTGCGTTTCTTTTCTGGTGAAATGTTTGCCCGCATTGCGTTTCTTTTCTGGTGAAATGTTTGCCCGCATTGCGTTAATTTTCTGGTGAAATGTTAGCCCGCATTGCGTTTCTTTTCTGGTGAAATGTTTGCCCGCATTGCGTTTCTTTTCTGGTGAAATGTTTGCCCGCATTGCGTTTCTTTTCTGGTGAAATGTTTGCCCGCATTGCGTTTCTTTTCTGGTGAAATGTTTGCCCGCATTGCGTTTTTTTTTTCCAGGTGAAATGTTTGCCCGCATTGCGTTTCTTTTCTGGTGAAATGTTTGCCCGCATTGCGTTTCTTTTCTGGTGAAATGTTTGCCCGCATTGCGTTTCTTTTCTGGTGAAATGTTTGCCCGCATTGCGTTTCTTTTCTGGTGAAATGTTTGCCCGCATTGCGTTTCTTTTCTGGTGAAATGTTTGCCCGCATTGCGTTTCTTTTCTGGTGCAATGTTTGCCCGCATTGCGTTTCTTTCTTTTCTGGTGAAATGTTTGCCCGCATTTCGTTAATTTTCTGGTGAAATGTTTGCCCGCATTGCGTTTCTTTTCTGGTGAAATGTTTGCCCGCATTGCGTCTCTTTTCTGGTGAAATGTTTGCCCGCATTGCGTTTTTTTTTCCAGGTGAAATGTTTGCCCGCATTGCGTTTCTTTTCTGGTGAAATGTTTGCCCGCATTGCGTTTCTTTTCTGGTGAAATGTTTGCCCGCATTGCGTTTCTTTTCTGGTGAAATGTTTGCCCGCATTGCGTTTCTTTTCTGGTGCAATGTTTGCCCGCATTGCGTTTCTTTTCTGGTGAAATGTTTGCCCACAATGCGTTTCTTTTCTGGTGAATTGTTTGCCTGCATTGCTTTTCTTTTCTGTTGAAATGTTTGCCTGCATTGCGTTAATTTTCTGGTGAAATGTTTGCCCGCATTGCGTTAATTTTCTGGTGAAATGTTTGCCCGCATTGCATTTATTTTGTACTGACATGTTTGCCCGCATTGCATTTATTTTGTGCTGACATGTTGCCCATTGCGTTTATTTTCTGGTGTCCGGGGTAACTGTTACTGCATTTATTATTTAATGGTCATAGGTGGCTATGTTTGCTGCTTTGTGGTTACGGTATACTATTAGCATCACACAGTTTCTGCACACCCATAATGCAAAGTCTCGTTTGTCCACATCATGGCGTAAACACTGCTTTCTTATGCCTCGCTGTTACATGATTACGTTAGCTCCGCCCATACAATGGCATGACCATGCCCATTTTTTTCCTGCGTCCCCCTCCCCAGTCTTCGTCGCTGCGCGCTCCTCAGTCCTCCACACTTCCCCCCCCCCACACCCCCCTCGCCCCCCCCCTCCCCGTTCCAGGTTGGACCCACAAAAATCTGGTCACTCTAGTGGAGGTCCAAAGGAAAGTTAAAAGTGAACACATCAAGTACAACCTGGGCCCCCTCTACTCCAGGACCCTATAACGATTGCTATGGCTGCTATGCCTATTGCTACGCCCCTGCCTGTTGTAACTTTCATACTCACAATGTCTTGCTTTGTGTGTAGTTGTCTTCTTATTTTTGGATTCAAAATATTCTTTAAAAAAATAAAACATTTTATTGCTTTATCCACCAGAGGGTGCTGCTGTGTCTAGAAAGCAAAGTACCTGCTCATGAACTGCATATCTCAGCATTTTAGAAGCTTGCTGATATTGGAAAATGCTGTTATATGCTTGTTTTTAAGGTGGTGCTGGAGGAATATCCCCGTCCACTACTTAGTAGGTTATTAACCAGCACTGACTTGCTGCCTTTCTCTTGGCAGTAAGATAAGACTACACATGGCAACACTGTTCTTTGTACATTTAAAACAGAAGAGAAATGGAAGAAATGTTTAAGATCTCTTTTACACTGCGGGCTTGATTCACAAAGCCGTGCTAACTGTGACAAGCATGGATCTGGCGGCTGCTGACTCGCAGGGGGGGGGTCTGCAGCCGCCTCTCTCCCTGGCTCTCAAGCGTTATCTGTTCCCTTGGCGTCTGGCACGCCGGGAACGATGTTATCTCCAGCTCATAGGGTTACTGTCTCGCACGGGCGCGCGCGGAGACAGGACCTTTATGCGGGCAGAAGGCGCGTCAGCTGACCTGCCGGTCAGCTGACGTCACTGATGACTCTCGCCGCGCCGATTGGCAGATTCCGTGGTGGGAGTGGCTGGAAGCGTGCCTCCGCTTCTTAAGCCTCCAGTCTTCATTCGTTCCCTGTCTGCTGTCGTAAATACTTTGTGTTAGCGCTCAGACCTTAGACTAGTGCCAGGTGTTGAAACCAAGGACTTCACACCAAGACTGTTTGTTGTTATATTGTATTTGATTACCTGTGTATGATTCTGGCTATACCTTTGACCTTGCTTACTGCTTAACGCTTCTGTACTTCTGCCTATCTGATTAGTTGCTGAACTCTGCCTGATTACTGATTACTCTTCTGTCTCACGATTCTGTACTGATACTTATCTCTCTGTTGCCGAACCTAGCCTGTCTGACCTCTCTACTCACCAGTGGGCCCTCGCCACTGGTGAGGTACTATTGGCTCACCAGCTTCTCTGGGGAGATAGTTTCTTATTGCTCCATTAGTGACTGATAGCACCTTTCCAGCTCCTCTGGAAAGGTCTGATCAAGTCTATACAGTCACTTTCACTACTAATACCTGGCCAGCCCCTCTGGTGAAGGACTAGTCTGTATTTTCCTATTCTCTCACTGTTTGTACCTATTCCAGCCCTTTGGAAAGGTCTGTGCTAGTATATACAGTCAGTGTACTGATAGTACTTTACCAGCTCCTCTGGTAAAGTTCCTCTCTACTATTAAAGTTACGGTTGCACTAATACACAACTCTGTCAGTATCTCTACCAGCTATACTTGCATTATTGGTGATTCTGCAGATCACCACATAATCAGGTATAGTGTCTGTATTATTGGTGATACTGCAGATCACCTATAATCAGACGTCTGAGTTGCAGCACCCAACCGTTATACTAACCTACTTAGCACCTTTGGGTGTGATAAGCAGGGTGCTAAGTAGGTTAGCACCGTTTTGTGAATCACATCACGCGCAAAGTTTTGCGCGCACAGCGAGGTGTGCACGAAACATCGCATAGAGCTGAATAGGCACCATGCTGCGCGCTGCGGGACATTGCGCATGATCAGAACTTATCACGCCTAAACGGAGCCACCAGCGCTACTACTAGCACCACATCCGTCCCATTTGACAATTTGCAGGAGTTATTTGGTGGGGAATTAACTGATTCACAGCAACTACTGTTACAACAAGATGAAGGTGCTAAGCAAGTTACACCACCTCATATGTCTGAGGCGACACTATGGACGTAAGGTGTGAGGAGGAGGATAATGGAGTACCTGCTGTTGGTGCAGTTTATGAGGTGTCTGAGGCAAGCGAAGCTGGGCAGGATGATTATGATGATGACGATGATACGGATGTCATGTGGGATCCTAAGACACAAGATGACTAAGGGGACAGTTCAGAGGGGGAGTCAGAGAGGAGTAGGAGGAGACGAGTTCCTGAAAGAAGCAGGGGGAGCTCGTCATCAGAAACAGCTGGTGGCAGTGTCCGGCGCCATGTATCGCCACCTATGGACAGCCAGCCAACATGCCCTTCAACGTCAGCTGCTGATGCCACCATAGTGCCATCACCCCAGAAGGGCTCAGTGGTTTGGACATTTTTTAGTGTGTCTGCCTTAGATCAGAGCAATGCCATCAGTTCTCTCTGCCTCCAAAAAGTGAGCCGTGAAAAGGCCAACACCCACGTAGGGACAACTGCCTTACGAAGGCCCAAACTGCAATGGAAAGAGCACCAGAGGAAAAGCAGCACACAAATGAAAAGCCACCCTCCTCTTCCTCCTTCAGGTGTAGCATCTTCAACCGCTTTCTCCCTTGCACCTTCACAATCACAGCCACCTGTCAGGAACTGGCCCCGTTTGACCAGATCGAGAGGGGAAGCCGAGCTACCACAAGGCTGTGACCCCTCAAACACTTCTCACTGCCACCACTAGCTGCCGCTAGACACTTCCACTCTGCTGTTGAGTGATCTGCATGCAATCCGCATTTTCATATTCGGGTCAGCTTTGCGCTTTAGGCCGAATAAGGGAACGCCATGCACACACACATACACAGTACAATCATAAAGTAGCAAGGCACAATCAGGCACTGACTTTGTAATGCAAGTTACACTGCAGTCTCTTCTAGGCTATGAGCGTTAGCTTAGTACAGCAGAAGTCAAACTTATTAAATAACGATTTAATATTCCAGAAAAAAGTGAAACAATGTAGAAAATAATATATACAAAAGATTACAAAACAAAGTAAGAGTTACAAAGATAAAAGTTACAACGATACACACAAGGATATTTGCATAAAAATAAAACGGGAGTCATAAAGAATATTAAAAATAAATAAATAAATTAAACAGGAGTCAAACGTTACCAGCGTATGCAGAGCGTTGTTTGTGGGAGAACGCATCTTCTGGTCAGACCCGGATAGCGTTTGCTATCTCCAAAGAGCTACCAGTTGTGAAGGACCTGTGCAGGTTCTTATAGGCCCATTTGGGGCCTGAGGGTACAAGTCCAAACCTAATGCAATCTCTCAGATTGTCATATTCTTTCTGTGATGTGCAACCTTCAAAGCTTTCCTATTTTTACACATAGACATCAAAACACTTCCCCCACTTCCAGTAGGCTGTCATATGTAGCTTCCAACTGTCCAGACTGGATTGTATTTTGGGGTTGTTTACATAGACACAAAGTTCAAAGCAATGCACACCTTTGCAGGGTACCGGACAAAAGACAGAAGCTGCCATGCAATTACCTGTACCCAGAGGAACTGAATGCAAATGTAGTTTCACAGACAATCACATCTGAGACAGCAGATCAAAGGTGACTGGCTAGTGGCCTAATGAGCCATTTCCTTCAGCTATACACCTCTGAAAGATACACAGCAGATAGAAAGTGAAAATTATGGCTTCCACAGGATACAACATGGCTGCTATGTTCTGCCTATTACCGTACATATCATCATCACCACGATATATCATCACACCACCCTCCTCCACTCCGCCTCTCACCTTGAGCTGTTCCTGCTCCTCTGCCCACAGCAGCACTCAGGTGTCCGTGAGGGAAATCTTTGAGCGGAAGAAGCCAATTTCTTCCAGTCACCCCCTTGCCCGGCGTCTGACAGCTGGCTTGGCGGAACTGTTAGCTCGCCAGCTGTTACCATACCAGCTGGTGGACTCTGAGGCCTTCCGTAAATTTGTGGCCATTGGGACATCGCAGTGGAAGATACCAGGCCGCAATTATTTCTCTAAAAAGGCGATACCCAAACTGTACCATGAAGTTGAGAGGCAAGTGATGTCATCTCTGGCACACAGCACTGGAACAGCTCTCCTGGCTGCTCTGAACAATCAGGTGGATCAGTGGCTGACCCCACACCAACTGGAGATCAACAACGTGGTGTGTGACAATGGCAGCAATCTCATTTTGGCTTTAAATTTGGGAAAGTTGACACATGTACCCTGCATGGCACATTTGCTCAATCTCGTAATTCAGAGATTTGTGTGTAAGTACCCAGGCTTACAGGACGTCCTGAAGCAGGCCAGGAAGGTGTGTGGGCATTTCAGGCGGTCTTACACGGCCATGGCACGCTTTGCCGATATTCAGTGGAGAAACAACTTGCCGGTGAGACGCTTGATTTGGGATAGCCCGACTTGCTGGAATTCGACCCTCCTGATGTTCGACCGCCTGCTACAACAGGAGAAAGCTGTCAAACAGTATCTCTACAAATACAGTCAAAGGACACAGTCTGGGGAGATGGGGATGTTCTGGCCGAAGTACTGGACACTCATGCGAAATGCCTGCAGGCTCATGCGGCCGTTTGAGGAGGTGACAAACCTGGTGAGTCGCAGTAAAGGCGCCATCAGCGACTTAATCCCATATGCCTTCTTCCTGAAGCGTGCCGTGCGTAGAGTGGTGGATCAAACTGTGGAGGATCGTGAACAGGAACGGGAGGAAGAGTTGTGGGATCAATTCTCAGCAGAAGCAGATGATTCCTCAACACCTGCGGCAGCACAGAGGGGGGAGGAGGAAGAGTCATTGGGGAAGAGGAGTCAGATGATGTGGAATGTGTTGTTTTGGAGGAGGAGGATGAGGCGGAAGAACAACCACAGCAGGTGTCGCAGGGGGCTTGTGCTGCTCAACTTTCCTGTGGTATTGTTCATGGCTGGGGGGAGGAGGAGAACATTAATGTGTTTCCCCGAAAATAAGACACTGTCTTCTATAAATTTTTGCTCTAAAAGATGTGCTAGGGCTTATTTTCAGAGGATGTCTTATTTTTGGGCAAACACACTGGTATTTTTCCTATACAAAATGTACATACTGTATGCCATGTGCAACATACACAGTGCTTGTGGTTTGCAGATATTGGCTCTAAATTCCAAGAAATTGATTCTGCTGATCATGTGGGTAAGAGTTTATTTCTTGCAGGCAGAAAACTCTTTCAGGCTCCCCAGATCTATGATAGGATAAGCTGTGTGTGAGTCCTGGGAAGAGGTGAAGTGCTGGTTATGCTTGTCATCACAGCAGATCAGAAGGGCTGCCTCCAACAAAAACACAAATTGCCTGACACATATATAGGACTGTGTAGAACTCACATTATACTGCTGCTCTCCTGTATCCAGGCTTTGTATTCAGCGTGACTTGCTGGTGGCATGTGGGCTGCTGCTAGGGCTTAAATTCGGAGGATGGCTTACATTTCAAGCATTCTTGAAATTCCTGTTAGGTTTTATTCTCAGGGGATGTCTTACTTTAGGGGAAACACAGTAGCTGACATCACTGAGGAAGAGCAAGAGGAGATAGTAAGTCTGCATCCAACTTTGTGCAGATGCCGTCTTTCATGCTGTCCAGCCTGTTGAGGGACCCCTGTATAAAAAAACTCAAGGGGAATGAGCTGTAATGGGTGGCCACGCTGCTAGACCCACGGTATAGTCTCAAAGTGGCGGCGATGTTTCCAAATCCCCAGAAGGCAGAAAGGATGCAGCACTTGCAGAACAAGCTGGCCACTATGCTTTACAATGCGTTTAAGGATGATGTCACAGCACAGCGAAATAAAGGTACCACTGCCATTAATCCTTCTCCCATGTCCACGCAGGCAAGGACAGGACGCTCCAGCGATCTCATGGTGATGTCGGTCATGCGGACATTCTTTAGTCCAACGCCTCGCCTTAGCGCTTCCGGATCCACCCCCCACCAACGCCTCGACCAGCAGGTAGCCGACTACCTGGCCTTAAGTGTGGATATAGACACTGTGAGCAGCGATGAACCCTTGGACTACTGCGTGCGCAGGCTTGACCTGTGGCCAGAGCAGCAAAATTGGGACAATTTGCCATCCAACTTCTGTCTTGCCCTGCCTCAAGCGTCGTGTCAGAAAGGACCTTCAGCGCAGCTGGAGGCATTGTCACTGAGAAGACAAGTCGCCTAAGTCAAAAAAGTGTTCAGTACCTTACCTTTATCAAAATGAATGAGGCATGGATCCCGGAGGGCTACTGCCTGCCCGAAGACTAAGTCAGTCCCCACACACAGCATCTCTGCCTGCATGCCCTGTGACTGCCCGCCCCATGACTAAGTCGATCCCCACACAGCATCTCTGCCTGCAGGCCACTTGACTGCCTTCTCCGCCACCACCAACAGGGTCGAGGACTCGAGGGGGATTCCTGAATTTTTAAGGCCACTGCTAGCAGCGACCGCTATAATAATTTTTCTGGTGCGTGTACATGCCTGCCTAATTTTTCTGGCTGCACTGCGGCTGCAACAACAAAACAAAAGGCATGTACATGTGTCAATTCCTCTTCGTGATCGTTACCTTGCCACGATGAAGGGGCATGCGTATCACAATGAAGCAATGACCGCTGGCTATATGAGTGTCTCGGGGGTGGCACTTCAAAGATAATAAGGTTGTTGCTTCATTGTGGACAGACCAAATTCGATCAGCTGGACAATCACTGTTGTTCTGTCATTGAGCTACCCCAGGCTGGCGACCATATGGGCTTGAAAACCGCTATCACCTGCACTCTCGCCATGGTGCGCACCAGTCCAGCACGGCCATCACAACACAAACAGCTTTTTGCGGTGTGTTACACAGTGAGTTTGGTGTGTCAGTTTGAAGCAGTACTCTAATTAAACTCCCTGATTGATGTATACACGTGCAAGATGTTTTAAAGCACTTTAGGCCTCCAATTTAGCATGCATTGTGATTTCTGCCCTTAATTAGCTGCTTTGCGTCAAATCCAGATTTTTCCCCGGGTCTTTTGGCGCCTATCCCACTCATCCATGCAAAAACTCAGATGTTAGACCCCTTGAAACATCTTTTCCATCACTTTTGTGTCCTAGGTTTCAAAGTTCGCCTCCCCATTGAAGTCTATTGCGGTTCGCGAAAGTTCACGAACATTTGCAGAGGTTTGCGAACCTAAAATCGGAGGTTCGGGCCATCTCTACAGACAAGCAGCTAAAGCAACAAGTGGAGTAACATTCCAGCACTCAAGTCATGTTTGAGAGGAGCCTACTCTGATGATCTATTTCCTGTTTGGCGGCCATCTTCATTGTTTACAAAAAAAATGAATAAAACAGTGATTTTATCACCAAGAAAGCAGTGGGGAGCGGCGAAAATGTCACAGATGGGGCTAGGAGAAGACAACTAACAAGCTGGTATGTTTATTTATGTAAGATTTTCACAGTACAGATTCTCTTTAAAAATTAGAGGCCTAAATTATTTCTAAAAATGTACCGCTTTTAGATTCATAAATCCAGACAGAAATGAACCGCCAGGGAGGTTAAGGCAACATCAGGGCCCAGGACAGAACATTACTAAAAGCTAGTTATTTTTAGGAATTGGGGCATAAGCTAGTTAGGGTAAGGAATCTAGCTTGGAGTGGCTATGATTTTGTTACAGCTGAATCTATAGGGATTATTTTTTATTGAAGAGAATATTTTTAATCTAACAAAAGTAAACAAAATAAAGTATAATTTTTCTTCTTACAGATTCACACTTATTGTTTGAATTCTCTGTAGAAATATGATCGTCGTATAGTCATTTAATACTGGCGCTTCTGTAAATGCCCATTTTTCTAGGCCTTATCTTTCATTAGCAGCACTCTCGGTGTGAAGCTATCAGAGGCAGGATACATGATATATGATGCATACATGTTTCCTCTGTCTTTACATGAGCCGGTGGCCTTATTATTTCTGGCTGCAATACTGAAAAGCCCCAAACATTGCTATTCCGGTGCTAGAATTATAATTGTCTTGTGGATAAACAAGATAATATAATGAATGCATTGTCATGTATCACAGTTGGAAGCCATCTATCTGTAAGAGAATTTCTCTTCATTTACTGTAGATGTAGGTGGAGATGTTTTGCTGTGTTTCTGTAGCAGGGAAGAACAAGTGAAATTTTCAAGTTCAGTTTTACAGCGAACTGGCCCAAATCTCGTCCAGCAAGATTTTCTTGTACTCGGCAGTCAATGTCAAGCTGTGACCATCTTAAAGGATGCCAGAGCCAAAAACATAAGGAGAAACGGAGGTTGCAGGCATGTCTGGGGAGCTGTCCTGATGGCCACCGCTGTCCGTTCTCCTCTGCCCCCCTCCTTTCTTAGCTAAGCCCCACTGGCAGCCTCTTCCAGGTCGCCAGAGTCAGTCTTTACTGCACCTGCACTGGCCTGGCTGCATGCGTCTTACAGTGTGCAACTGCGGCCAGGAACGATCTGCACATGGTGTCACGAATAAAGCATGCACAGAGCGCAGCCGGACCAGAGCAGGCGCAGTGAAGCCTGATTCCGGCAACCTGGAAGAGGCTGCTGGGGGGGGCTTAGGTAAGAAAGGAGGGGGCAGTGTAGAACGGGAGAGTGGTGGCCATCAGGACATCTCCCCAGACATGCCTGCTCCCCCCGTTTCTCCTTATGTTTTAGACTCTGGTATCCTCTAAGGCCTAGTGCACACCGGAGCGTTTCCGCTGCGGTTTGTGATCCGCTTGCGGTAGCGGATCCGCTTGGGTAATGTATTTCAATGGGCTGGTGCACACCAGAGCGGGAGGCATTTTGCAGAAACGCATACTCCCGGGCTGCTGCAGATTTTGGATTGCGGATGCGTTTCTGCCTCAATGTTAAGTATAGGAAAAACGCAAACCGCTCTGAAAAACGGCACTTCAGAGTGGGTTGCCAGGCGTTTTTTGTTACAGTAGCTGTTCAGTAACAGCTTTACTGTAACAATACATGAAATCTACTACACCAAAACCGCTACACAAAATCGCAAAACGCTAGCTGAAACGCTACAGAAAAAGAAGAAAAAGCGTTTCAAAATCTGCTAGCATTTTGCGGATCTGCCAGCGGTTTTTGGTATGCACCAGGCCCTAGTGGCCCAGGGGATGATCTGTCAGGAAACACTGGAAACTTCCTTGGATTTGCCAATAAATTCTTCCCACAGTGCACATCTTGCTCCAGCAACCAATCCTAAGAGATCATACCACAGGCCTTTATAAAGGAGAGGAGGGGAGGAGTTTTTAGTTCTGTCTTGCAGTTTCATGCTGTTAGGAAGGAGAGGGATCGAGAGAGACAAAGACCACGCTTTATCCGTTTCAAAAAAAGGTAAATAAGGGTGTATTGTAGATATAATTGTTTGCTGAGGGGATCCCTCTCACTTCAGGTTCCCTTTAATGATTGTTTGTATGCATATTGACCATTCCCCTCAGCAGCCTGCTTACACCCTAAAAATTCCAGTCCCAGCACCATGAAACATGGCTACCCTTGCTTGCAGAGGCGTTTTTAGACATAGGCATTCCAGGACACTGCTGAAGTGTCATTGGTCCTGGGGAGCCATGCCCCTAATTAAGCCCCACCCCAAACAAAGACACACCTCCGAAACCAAGCTACACCCCCCACAGGTGTTTCTGTCATTGCTTGCCTAGCACACCATTTCACCTTAATCCACCTGCCTAAGTTGCCTTGTGGATTATATGTGTGCACCCGTGTGTGCCTCCCTCTGTCCCACTGTGCCTCCTTCAGTCCCCCTTTGTGCCTCCTTCTGTCCCATTGTCCCACTGTCCATTACCGTCCCCCTCCTGCACTCCCCCAGTTCAGTATGTGAAGGCATAGTATAGCACAGCAGAAGCTGTGCTCTAACCTCCCCTCTGGAGTCCAGTGCTGTTCTTGTGTGACCTTCCTGTCTGTTTTCTGCTCCCTCTAGTGCTGGCACCTCACGCTACATGCAGTAGGAGATGCTGGGCACTAGGGCAAGTGGGGAGTGGACAGGTGAAAGCACAGCACTGGACTCCAGCAAATAGGTGAGAGCATAGCTTCTGCTGCACTATACTCTGCATTTACACACTAAGCCGGGGTAGTGCGGGAAGGGGGCGTGCAACGAAAAGCATCAGGATTGGTGGGTTATTTGTATCTCAGGGACTGCCTAATGCATCCACCCTATACGGCATCTGGTTTGCATTCTTTAGTGTGTGTGTGTTTTGTTTTTTTGTTTTGTTTTTTTTTGGGGGGGGGGGGAGAGGGGAGCATGCAATCCGGTACAGAATGGTAGTAGCATGCAGTGGAAACCTCATTGCTGCAAACATATATATATGACATACATATTAAAAAAAAGTGTTTAATTTTGGTAACTATGGGGTAGGGGTGAAAGGGGTTACACATGCACACACGCACGCACACACACACACACACACACACACACACACACACACACACCCTCTAAACGAAAGGACAAGCCACAACAGGTAAACGAATGGATTACATGGACAATCAGACACTCTGTAGATAATGCGTTTCACGGATCACAGTCTTAGATCAGTAAAAAGTGTCTTTAAAAAAGCATGTATCCTGCTGGGAGCGCTATGAGTGGCTTGTCCCTTCATTTAGAGATAAGCCAGTTTCATCTTAATAAATATATATATATATATATATATATATATATATACTTTTTGGGGGTGCCTCCTCCCTCCGAGTCTTACAAAATCAAACTCATTGTACAGATTTATATAACAATAGTCCCTGCGTGTCTTTACTTTGTTTTTGGGACTTCATCAGTCTGAAGGTGGGTGGGACCACCCAATGACTGTATGAAATGGAATTGACCCCGTGGGTGACAGTTCCTAACCAAGTGCTGCGTATTACTAGGTTACAGCCGAATGGCGCATACTGTTGCTATGGGGAGGGGAGGAGGGAAGATGGCGTTGCACATGATGAAGTGGCTTCCAGCGTATGGGTAAGGAGGATAACAATACCCTCCTCATTCCAGATTTTACATTATATGTCAGAGCAGCTGTACACATGCTAGATTCTCAGCCCAAATGGCCCCAACCGGCTGCCTCTGCCAAGTTTAGTCTAGTGTGTGTATGTTGAGAAGAAGAGTGATAGAATCTTAACAGCTTCCTGCTGTTTGAGCATATGATTATTTTGGTGAGAAATTCCAGCACCTGTCATTGTCAGTACAGACTATGTCCACCAGATGGTGCTATACTTTTATGTAATGGAGGAAGCCTAAAAATAGTGAGGTACTTTGTTTAAGACTTTAAGTAGTCAACTTGGCTGATTCCTTTATTATTTCCACTTCCCTCTCTGGTGACATGAAGATCATCTATGGCCATGAAAAGGCACTAAGAAGAAATGGTAATGACAGGCTTGCAATTCACCCTTGTTTTGCTTGAAATGTTTAATCTTTACATTACAGCACAGGTAAATCGTATTTCTTATTTACAGTACTTACATACCTGTTTTTTTCTTTGTTTTCTCTCCTGTTATGTAGTGGCTAGAGATAAACTCTATGTAGTAGCACTGAAAAGTATGGAGATTGTCAAGAGACACAAGAATTTAAGGCAGGGGTCATGACAAACTTCAGCAGAAATGCATTAAATGATGGTTCCTAGTCTATGGTTCCACTGAGATTTCCAGAGGCATTTGCAATTCCGCATAGCGTTCAATAAACATACAACCTGCATTATTGTCCTACACAACGCATGCAATTTTTATTGAAATTAATGGCTACTCTAAAAAATACATGTCTTAAGACAGCCCAAAACACACAATTGGCAAAACGCTTGCTGGGGGCATGGTCTGCAATTCCTGCAGGTGCAAGTGCGATCCCTCCCTAATTAACCAGATTTATTCCTATTTTGTAAGTATACAGAGATAACATCTGCAGAGATGTACAGACTATATAGTTATTAACCACCTTTGCCACAAATCTTGCGTGTGTGTGACTACACTTTTCCTTTCCTCATCCAACCACGAGACCGTCGGCTGTTGCGCTGTCATTCCTTCTCCCAAAACCACTGTACAGGACTCCGGCTCAGATTGTCTCCAGTACAAGCTTGTTGTCCTTGTACCATTTGCAAATGCGCTCCATCTCATTTCAGTATGCAAGTTATCCTTCTCCTCCAATAAGACTAAGGATGGTGGTGTAATCTGCAAATTTGATGACCTTGACAGAGTAAGCAGAGGGGGTACAGCTGTTTGTGTACAGGGAGAACAGGATCGGGGACAGAACACACCCTTGCATGGCACCTGTGTTGGTGGTTCTTTGCTGGGAGAAGCAGCTGTTAAGCTGGACTAGTTGTTTCTTGTTGATGATGAAGTCCTTTATCCATGTGCATAGGGTGGGATCGAGACTAAGTGGTGCAAGGTTCTCATGCAGTATGTTTGGGCAAACCAGCCCATTAATCAACATAGGCTATCAAAAGTAATGTGCTTTCACGTGCAGAAAAAACGTGACAATCACGTGTGGTGGGATAGAAGCCATAGTGTATATGTCAAAGCCAGGGCCAGATTGATCATAAGACGTTCAGACGCCTGATGATAGAAAGGTGGCTCACTCCCCTCCTCTAGTGCCTCCTTCTCTCCTTCTCCATGCAGAGCATAAATAAGAGGCTACTCACCTAGTTTTCACCATTCCACTGATGAGATCTCCCTTCAGTTGGGGGCACCACTAGCTTCTTAATACTGAGGGTACCTCTGGCTACCTAATGCTAAGGAACACCTGTAGCTGCTTATAACGGGCAAGAGAAATAAGGGAGAAGTGACAGCTGGTTCAGCCAGCACACTTGCAGTGCGGTTCGGCAGGGGTTAGTAGGTTCATGGAGGGTGAAGTCTAAGGTGCCACTACATCTGTGCCTATAGGCTCCTGTGAAGTAAATCTGGGCCTGGTGAAAGCTGATAGCTTTTGAGGGACACCTTTTTTAAAAGGAATGCTTAACAGATGCTATTCCTATCTCGTGCCAAAGACTTTCGCAGTTCAGGGTGACTCTCTTTTAATGGGCACCTGGAGTGAGAGGGATATGGAGGACACAATATATATATATATATATATATATATATATATATATATATATATATATATATATATATATATATATATATATACATATATATATATATAGATAATATACATATATATATGTATGTATGTATGTATATATATATATATATATATATATATATATATATATATATATATATATATATATATATATATATATATAATACCAGTTTCCTGGCATCCTGCTGATCTTTCATGCATCAGTAGCGTCTGAATCCACACCTGAAATAAGCATGCGCCAATCCAGTCAAACTTCAGTCAGAAACATCTAACCTGCATGCTTGTTCAGGGTCTATGGCTACAAGTATTAGAGGCAGAGGATCAGTAGGACGGCCAGGCAATTTGCAATGTTTAAAAGGAAATAAATGTGGCAGCCTCCATATCCCTTTCACTTCAGGCAACTTACATAGGGGACTTATGCAGGAAACTGTAGTAATATTGCCATGCAAAGACATTGCATGGCAACATTACCCTTACTAAAAGCACTGTGTACTGTGAGTTGCGCTATTAGCACGACCCGCAGTACCACACCAGCGCAACTGTTGCTATGGTAACACACACGCGTTACCATTCGTAATGCGAATTACCATAGTAACAGATACACTAGTTGAGTACCGCAGGTTGTGCTAATAGCATAACGCGCGGTACATAGTGCCATTAGTAAGGGTAATATTGCTGTGCGTGGCAATATTACAGCGCTTTCCGGCATCAGGCCCTATTTCCTTTTTAGCTGCTTGCCGACCGCGTCATGCCGATGGGCGTGGCCACAGTGCCAGCCCCAGGACCACCTAACGGCGATCGGCGTAAAGACATGTGGCTTCGTTTTACAGAAGATCGCGCGCACGCATCTCCTGCTTGGTAAGCGGAGTGAAACCGCCATCTAATTAGCATGTACAGCGCTGCAATCTACAGTAGCACTGTACTAGGGACAGCTGTGTGACACGGCTGTCCCCTACAGAAGCAGGGAAGGGATCGACTGTCATAGGCTGATGCCTATGACAGCCGATCGCTCTGATTGGCTGGCGGGGGGAGGGAGGGGGAATATATAAATAAAAAAAACAGGGAAATGTATTAAAAAATAAATACGGTAATAATAAATAAACAAACATCCAGGGGGAAATCTGACCCCACCAACAGAGAGCTCTGTTGGTGAGTAGAAAAGGGTGTGTGTGGAAATCACTTGTGTGCTGTGTTGTGCGGCGCTGCTGCTTGGCCTTAAAGCTGCAGTGGCCTATTTTAGAAAAAATGGCCTGGTCTTTAGGGGGGTTTAACACTGTGGTCCTTAAGAGGTTGAGTAGATGTTTGAATTTTTGAAATCAGTGTACACATGCAGACACACACACACACACATTCACACACATAGACACACGCATACATATAGGCACACAGACAGACAAATATAGACACACATATACACATAGAGAAACATACACACATATACAGGTAATCTCCTACTTACAAATGGCCCGCCGATACAAATTACCTGAAAATGTGAAACCTTGTAGCTTTTGAGAAAATCAATTTTAAAATATTCAAAGAAAAAAATGTTTTTTAAACCTGTAAAATTACATTTTGTTGCAGTACGCTGAGGGCACAGGGGCACAGAGATGACACAGAGTGGGACACTAGAGGCACAGGGGGGCATAGAGGAGGTACAGGTGACATAGATGGCCTACGTTCCGTATCTCGTTCCTTATCCAGGGACTAAATATACTCATACAGAAGCGCACACATATATACAGACCCTGAGACTTAGAAACGTACACATGTACACACACATACTGTATACACAGAAACACACGCCACTATTTGTCTATCTTTCTATGTACACAGAGAGAGAGCTGTTCTTATACGCCCTCTATATACACAACTGCCTCTATGTTGTCTACTTTTAATATGCCGATCAATCTAATCTGCCTATATAATCTAATTTTAAACAGGCTATCCGCCTCCAAGGCTTAACCAACAAGCATTATGTTTCTCTTGGGAGAGTTTGAACCTGGTGAGTGAAAATCCCATTACAAGATGCTGGTGTCCGTATCGACATACACTTCACAAACCTATGGGTAGGAGGTCAGTACTAAAACAATGTCCATTCCATTACTGAGAACTCTGTATTGAATTAAACCCTCTAAACGAATCCTTAAAATATATCTTCCCCTTTCTACCTGATTTGATAATGTGAGGCAATATAGTGAAGATGAGGTAAATCGATTGCATGTTGCAGCTGCTCACAACACTGACGCTCACTGCACAGGCCTGCTTTGTCAGTACCTCCATTTACAATATTACTGTGGCTTCAGGTCCTAACAGATAGGGAAGTCCTCCTGCCTGTAATTAATGGGGAGGGGGGGTGCTGTAATTATGTAGATTATTATCTAGTCAGTATTCATCAAAATGGCGACTGTACCAGTGACAAGCACAGCTGCCACTATTACTGCTGGTGAAAACCCCATTTCCCCCCCAAAATTGTGTATGCAGTGTAAAATTTAAAGTATACCTGTCCCAAAGTGAAGCTGTATAAGTACTGAGGGATGTTCATGCTGGATTCACATACCTCTGTGCATTGTCCTTTCCTTGTTTACTTAACTGCTTCAGGACCGCTGATAATTAAAGCTACATCACACTTGTGTCTGCCCACAGGACTGGTTTAACAGTGTGGAGACTCCAGGGCAAAGGTAACCTGGGGCCCCCTTCCAAGCCCGCCCCATTCCTCGCAAAGTCAGCTTCCATGGCCCCAAACTGGCTGATGCCCCCCAGCCTGCAGCATGTATCTTCACTGACCAGAAGATGCCGTCCAGCATCCACTCCTGGTGAAAGCAGGACACCTTTTCCCTCCTTGCTGGCATGTATGTACTGAGGTGACATCACATGCCTGCGTTACATAGGGGAGAGCACTGCTGTAGGCGGCTGTAACAGTGCAAGGAAGAAAGGTTACCATGGCTGCTATCGGACCAAATTGAATTTGAAATTAAGGAGGGTTGAATGAGGGATACTTGGGGGGCCTCTACAGAATCAGGGGGCTATTGCCCTCTTTGCCTGTATTGTAGCGCGGCCCTGGCTGCCCAAGCCTGATGTTGCGTAGTTTTAACACTGGTGGCACCCGAGCACAGGACGCAATAGCACGTTCCCGCCAACATAGATTTCCGCTGTCTAACGTGAGCTGAGTTCCGTACATCAGTAAGTCCGGAGCTGTTTTCATTGGCTCCTGACCTCCTGATCACTGTGAGCCAATGATCAGGAAGTGGAAAAAAAGGCTCTGGTCCTTAAACAGATCCTTTGGTCCGAAATCAGTTAAAGCATACCTGCGACAAAGCTTGCACAAGGATTCATACTTGCCTGGGGCTTTTCTAAAACAGCTTTAATTAAAGTGACCCTGAGATGGGGCCACAAAAAAATATACATACCTAGGGCTTCCTCAGCCCCCTCCAGCCTGATCACTCCCACGCCGACCTCTTCTGACTACCTCTTCTTCTGAAATTGGCCCCAGAAAGTCCTACGGTCTGGGGCCAACTGCACATGCGCGGCTAGACCCCATGCATGCTCCCGCCATGTTCACTTTGCCGGGAGCTCTCTGCGTCTGTGCAGTATTATTGTGCAGGCGCAGAACGTGTTTGGACTGTGCATGCTAGTGAGATAGCATAGTGAGGTAGCGCAAGCGAGAGGCAAAGAGAAATGTTTAAAGGTGACTGACAAGTAGCGGAGCGTTGTAGGTAGCTGTTAGATAGGAGTGATGAACATGTGGTATTTTTACCTGTGGCAAGGTATGTGTAGACTCAGGGCCTCCATGATGTGTGTGGTAAGAAGGAGGTGTTTAAGTTATTTAAACACCTCCTTCCCAATTGTCAATGATCGGCTATAATCGGGTAATTACTATGTAGTAGCCGATTGGCTACTAGTCGCATTGGGCACCTAAATTAAAGATTGAGTGCCGAATTACCGTAAATTTACACAGACGTCTATTAGATGCCTGTCGATCGCAGTGCCCAATTGACTCACTCCAAAGTCTGCATCTCCTATCATTACAGCTCTGAAGCTCCGTCCTGTAGGAAGGGCAGTTGCCACTGGATTAAGGTCCTTAGATGGAACTAGGTAATAGCAATCTAAGAGAAAGGTGCAGTGCCCCATACCATCAATCAGAAATGACTCTGATTCACACTGACTGTGTTAATCTGATTCCTGAAGTGAAAGCTGATTGGTTGCCGTGGTTTACTACACTCTGGGCATCCCGATTGCTCATCACACTAGTATTTTTAATAATCTTCCTTAATGTTCTTTTTCCTGCTAGGCTTTATGACTCATTCTGCTGCTTTGTAGTATTTGCCAGGTCTTTTTTTCTACGCACAGAGAACGGCGTCCAATAGTAAAAGCCACTTCTCATTTGGATGATGGCAGGAAGAGGCGATCGCTATTTTAAGGCTTTCCCTCTTAAAGATAGTACGCTGTCTTCTGTGCATAGGCCAGACAGGCTGATCCGTTGAATGTACTGAGAAATTCTTATAGAACAGCACACTCACTTCCCTCCCCCGGTTGTCCAGCTGAGAGCTGCCTTGAGGATGATTAATGTCCTGCGACCTCCCACTCCATCCCCAGGCTTGCTTTCCTGCCAGCCAGGCACACAACAAGCCATCGCTGTGACATCACCGCCAGCAGCTCCGTGACATCACAAAGAGCTAATATCGGCCTTGATGAATGTTGCAGCGTGTTCATCTGTGCCTACATCTCACTTGTTATTCTAAGACATACTGTGTAATACTGATAGTGAAAGCAGCATTACATACATAACGCAGGAGGGAATAAAATGGAACAGGAAGTCTATATTGACAAATAGGGGCATTTCTCGGCACAAGCCTGCTCTTCAGCATCAGGGCCAAATAGACATTTATTTATGGATTTTCCCAGCGCTTTGTGGAAAACAGAAAATATTAATGTGAACTGTTATGCCTGAATAATGGCTTTGTTGCTTGAGAGTGGTAGAGCATTTGTTTCATATGATTTGAGTGCTTTGTCGATGGTGACCAAATAGAAATTACATTTCCCTGATCTGTTTTGATTTTGGGCAAACGTGGAATGCAGCTAAAGCACACATCTAACTTTTTTGAGGATGATAGAAGAAAAGGCACCGTTTAAAGGGAATCTGAAGTGAAAATAAACTTACAATATAATGATTTCTATGTGTAGTACAGCTAAGAAATAAACCATTAGCAGCAGAGATATCAGTCTAATATTGTTTCCAAGTAGATGGCACCTTAAGCGTTTATTGGACCTGCAGCTGTGTGATACTCCATTTGTTTAATGCCTGATGAAACGGGATTGTGCCCGTGAAACACTTTGCGGTTTTGTTCGTGGAGTATGTGAATAAATTGTCTTTATTTCAAGCGACAGCATCAAGTCTATTTTTGAGTGGCCGGTCCACCACCGCCACCCGAATATTTTAAACATTTTAGCATATTTTATCCTTTTGGGGCCTCTGTACATCTACTTGTCAAGATATCCACCCTTGGTGGAAGGGTGATAAACCCTCTTTTCCTTCTTCAGAGAGCGACATCTTATTCCTGAGTGGGGACAGGTCTAATCCCCACCTGCCTATACAGTGGTTGCCTAAGCGGTAACCCATGTTTGTGAGTATAATACTTACTTGACATTATTCCTCCTTGTTCCAATACATACTACACTATACCGGGGTCTCGGTTCTTCTGTTTTCATTTTGTTTCCAGTACAGGAAGAGTTAAGAAACTCCAGTTGTTATATATGTTAAAGACTTATCTGAGCTCCATGACTTTTAAAGTCGCAGAAAGCTCTGTCTTATCAAGGTTATTATAAGTGTCTGTCACTGTATTTTATTTTTTCTGCTGAGTAAAGTTCACAAGTTCACTAGCCTGCTCTGTGAAATCATTTAGAATGCTGAGTATAGTGTGTAAACTGCAAATATTAGAGAATGATGCACTGTTATAAAAGAAAACTATATAACTGAAAATAAAAATATAAGACTATTTTCTTTGCTACTAATGTTCTATTAATTATCCGTACTACACATACAATTCATTACATCATATTTTTTTTTCACTTAAGTGTCACTTTAAAGCAAATGTGAAACCATCTAAAAGAAAGCTAAAGCAACCTAAAAAAAGAAACTTGCCTACGGATAGAAAAGGCTCTGGATACATAGAGCCTTGCCGGTCCTCTCTCAACGGTCTTGGGCCACCCCTGTCCCCTGGTGAAATTCTCTGCCTTTGCAGGGACTCCCGAATGTGTATTCAACCAGTTGGTCGAATAACTTTAAACGGGTGGACAGCGGTGGACCGAGGGCACGTAGAGAGGACTGGGGAGGCTTTGTGGGATCCAGAGCGTTTCCTCAACATAGTTAAGTATCAAATTATTTTTTAGGTTTTATTAATTATAAATTAGTCATTTTTAATATAAATGGCTGAGGCAGTTTAACCATTTAACGGCATTCTGACTTATTAAAACGGCAACAGGACGTTTTAATAAGTCGCACGTTCCCTCCGCACGTGTGCAGCCCGTTACCGCCGCCGTTTCCATCGGGATTCCCTGTTCAGCGATTGGGGAAGAGGACCGAGCGCTCCTCTACCCAATTGCAATGCCTGGAATGAATTAACGTGACTGCGAACAGCGGCCACGTCCATTCACAAAAACAGGAAACAGTCACAGTTAGTAAAATGTAATTTAAAAAAATTCTTAGCAAAATGTACTACCCACAGAAAGCCTAATTGGTGGCGAAAAAAACCAGGCAAAGATCATTTTGTTGTGATAAGTAGTAATAAAGTTATCAGAGAATAAAAGGGAGGAACACTGACAGGTGAAAATTGCTCTGGTCCGTTAGGGTAAATACCCTTGGGGATGAACTATTTATTTCTGGCAATTCTATGCACTTAAATGTAACAATTATATTGCTTCTCCACACGGTCCCCCTGGATAATGGTTTGCTGTGTTACTCTGGGTTGTGGAACTTTCCTGAATTTAACTTAATAAAATGGCTTTTTTCTTACAATATTCATTTATACATTAGTCAGTCAGTGACTACTGTAAAATCTTTCCTTACCCTCATTTGCATTCTTACATTTGTCACAGGTGGTGACCTGTTGGCAGGTACATCATTGCAGAATGTTCGTTTGTTGTGTGTTCCAAAGTGAGTAGAAACAACTGATCTCCCAGAGTGCACTGGGAGGTTTTGTGACATCATAACCTAGGCTAAACATTGTTAGGAGAAATGGATATCTAAGTGCATGCCTGCTGATAAATATCATTTTTACACACTTTGGAGGACCAGGGCCCATATGCAATTCATTTTTTCACCTGACTTTTCTCTTAGGTGATATTTTCACAACTTGTAAATACAATGCATTTTAAACCACCAGCAAGCAAGAAAATAATTTTGATAGCAGTTTTTCAACTACTTTTTGGTACTTTTTCAATTGGAAAATACTGAAAAGTTATTTTAAATACAAGATGAAAAATTATCTCCTAGGAGATAACTGAGGAGAAAAAAAATAATTGCATATGGGCCCAGGTGTTGTTTCTACTCACTTCGGAACACACAACAAACAAACATTCTCCAGTGATGCACCTGCCAACAGGTCACCACCTGTGATTACTTTAAGTATGTAAATCAGGGAGAGGAAAGATTTTACAATGGACAAACATTTACTAAATTTTATAAATGTAAAAGTTTGGATGTTTGTTACTCAATCATGAAACTATGGTTGAACGGATTTGAATGAAACTTGGCGCACACATAGCACATTAACGTATAGGATACTTTTCACCCCCATAACCAAAAAATGGGTGGAGACAAATACAAATTTCACTGGGAAAATGCAGCCATTACACTGTTAATGGTAGGGTGTTCTCAAACTTTGCACAGTTAGTCACTGGGTGACTGGGATTAATATTCAGAAAAGTGGGTGAAGCTTATGAAAGCCAATCAAAATTCACCTATTGATTTTCAAGGGGAATATTTAATTGCTGCCATCCTTGCACTGTGAATTGCACAAGCCTCAAACCTGGTACAATTGGTCATTGGGTGATTGGGGTTCAAATTCAGAAAAGGGGGTGGAGCCACAAACAGCCAATCAGATTTGTTTCATTTTTTAATGCAAATTATTGATGCCAAAGACCGCAAAGCTCACAAACTAGGTCATTGAGTAATTGTGTGTTAGGGTTAAAAAAAAAGTGGGTGCAGCCAACACCAGCCAAATACATATCCGGGCAACGCCGGGCCATCAGCTAGTATTATATAAATGAATAATGTTGTAACATTGTACAAACATTTTTAAGGTATAGCTAGAAGCCAGCAATCTAGCAGAATACAGTATAACCATTCAGATCCATTGCCTTGCAGTACATAGTTACATAGTTATTTTGGTTGAAAAAAGACATACGTCCATCGAGTTCAACCAGTATAAAGTACAACACCAGCCTGCTCCCTCACATATCCCTGTTGATCCAGAGGAAGGCGAAAAAACGTACATAGTACGTTTTACTATACTATTGGATAGCTGGAAAACCTCAGCATTAAATAATTGCAGTATTTGTATAGCGCCTTTCTCCTGTCAGACTCAAAGCGCTTGCGAGGCAGCCACTAGAGCACGCTCAGTAGGCAGTAGCAGTGTTAAGGAGAGTTGCCCAAGAAACTCCTTACTGAAATAGGTGCTGGCTTACTGAACAGGCAGAGCCGAGATTTGAACCCAGGTCTCCTGTGTCAGAGGCAGAGCCCTTAACCATTACACTGTCCAGCCAAAGCTGGACAGACACTGTTCTGCAAATATGGCTGCCCCCCTCTGTGTGGGGATTACTCGAGATCTAAAATTTCAGTATGCAATTGATCTTACTGCTCAATAAACACCCTTGAAACTAAAGTTGGAGATACACACACACCATGTGTACCATTTCATAGAGGTTCCAATTCTAAATACCTGTTTAGTTTTATCTCTGGAAACCTACCTGGATCAATAAACTCGTTTTTCCACTTTGCAAAAAAGTGGTAAGCTGTGTTACGGGTACACTTGGCTCCCATAGCAACACCTATCTTCATAAAAAAGAAGTTCTCATTGTGCCAAAAATAAGCACTAATGCATAATCTGAACACTTCATCAGAAAATCAGTTTACTCTGAAGAATAACTACTAGAGGTAGAAAGAAAGTGACAGGGCTTTTAAGCAGTAACATAGGAACCACCATGACAGCCATAGCGATGGCTAGGTGTTCATCATTCCTGTCATATTCAGTTCCTTTTCACTCTGAGCTCATCTGTCCAGGCCTGACAGTGGCAGCAAGAAATTAAGAACCACTCCTTTAGTCCAGTGCATCTCCATGGTAATCGCTGTGGGTATCTAGTGTCTCACAGCCAATACTGAATTGCAACTGGAGGGATGGCTGCGGAGTTCCTCTGAACAAACCCAGCTTCTGTATATCGCTATGTACATTGTGAGGTGAGCTAAGTTGTCACTATAGAGTTAGGAGGAGACCAGGAGTGGTACAGATCACAGTATGAGGGGGAGGCACACTTGGAGTATGAACCAAAAGTGTCAGGAAGCACAAGATGGGGGAGACATTAGAGTGTTGCTGTGGAGCCCGATTATTTCTAATTACGGTAAACTCTCACTCTGTGCAAGCTGACACCAATAGTATATTAAACACAATGCTCCTCCCTGGGTCTAAGACCCTGTATTTAGCAATTTGGTAGACAGAAAAATGGGAAGAGAGAAGTTATGAAAAATACAAAATTACTTTATTAATCACCAATCTTATAAAGTGTTATAAAATGACCAGAACACAAACACATGTGGGCATGCTTATTTCTAAGGGCCATTAATATGGTCCTAACCGCCAAGAGAATGAAATAACGATCATATTATGATGGAAATTGGCCAGTTCAATAATGAGGGATCCCCTGTTAGTTACAGTAATACTTTTCCACAATTGTTGAACCAATTGGATATACTTGGTATCTTTGTAAAGAAATTGTATAATTCCAGAGTATGCAGGACCATCCACCCAACATACTGTTTACGTGGTCTTTATATAGTGAAAGAGCACTTTATACAGAACGATTAAACCATGGACATAGTGATTTAGGTGTCCCCCAGGATACAATCTGTATGCAGATTTATCCAGGTAGCCCTGTGTACAATAAGTTGTAGATTGACAGAAATCCAGTCTTCCCAGTATAACACAGATCTGAAAACCACGTTGTGGATGTTCAATCTTTCTAATAAAGCAAGGCAAGCACAAAGTTTATGGTCCACATATGTACTGCATTTGAGGATGGAGTATAGTTCAATAATAGTCCGCCAGGATAAATTCCTTATGCAGAGTCATCTCCAAAAAGAAAATGCAGTGCACAGATCCATAGGTAAACAGTATGTTTGGTGGATGGTCCTGCATACTCTGGAATGATCCAATTTCTTTTCTTTTGGCAGTTCGGACCATATTAATGGCCCTTAGAAATGTGCATTCCCACATGTGTTTGTGTTCTGGACATTTTATAAGATTGGTAATTAATAAAGCAATTTTGTATTTTTTATGATGACCTCTCTCTTCTCACTCTGTACAGATGCTTTGTAAAATCATATGATACAAGGTCACAGCAGTTGAAATGGTGTATGCAAGCATTCTGATGGGATTCTTCAGAACACCTGCATTTTTCCAATCACAATGACACGCACACAGTAATGTAAATCGCTTACGAACTTTACACAAATGCATGTGCATTCAGGCCCAGATTTACATCACAGGAGCCTGTAGGCACAGATGTCCTGGCACCCTAGACTTCACCCTACATGGACCTATAAACCCCACCATACTGCACCGCAAGTGTGCTGGCTGTCCCAGCTGTCACTACACTTGCACATTAATAAGCACTACAGGTGCCCCTTAGTATTAGCTATAGAGAGCTATCCTCAGTATTAAGTAGCTAGAGGTGCTCCAAAGTATTAGGTAACTAGAGGTTCCCCTGACTGAAGGAAGATCTGGTCAATGGAATGCCGAAACCGGGCTGAGTAACCTCTCATTTACATACCGCTCGGGGCTCTACATAGGGAAGCTGGGAGGGAATCACTAGGAAATAGGAGTAAGCCACCTTTCCGCACGTGCCTACAGTGCCTTATGGTAAATCCGGCCCTGTGTGCACTGGTTCTACACTTTTTGAGTGTTTGTGTTTCAGAAAAGTCGTAACAAATGCATTCAAAACGTGGCTATGTGATTTTGTGATTCCTGTTTTAATGTTATTTCTGTAGCCAATTAAAAAAAAAATCCCAAATGTAACAGCAAGTTTCAAGTGAACCCGAGGCATGAGGAATATAGAGGGTGCCATATTTATTTATTTTTTTAAACAATACTAGTTTTCTGGCAGCTCTGCTGATCTGTTTGGCTGCAGTAGTGTCTGACTAACACTAGAAACAAGCATGTAGATGATCTTGTCAGATCTGACAGTAATGTCAGAAACACCTGATCTGCTGCATGCTTGTTCAGGGTCTGTGGCTAAAGAATTATGCTGGTATTACAGGTTACGTTTTTTTGCAAAGAATCGTTCTGATAGATGCCGTCGATGATAAAATTCTGACATATCCGATGTTCCGCTCGATTCTTTTTCGCTCGATTTCTCATACAGTAGAAGTGAGTGGAAAAAAAATAAGAAAAACGAGTGCAAGATAAGAGAATCGAGCAGAAAATCGAATGGCTAATAGATCGCGTGCCGAATCGAACGCAAAAAACGTAAAGTGTAATCCCACCATTGGAGGCAGAGGATCAGCAGGACAGCCAGACAACTGGTAGTGCTTAAAAGGAAATAAATATGGCAGCCTCCATATACCTCTCTCCATGGGCTCACTTTAAAGATTCTATAATAAAAAAAAAAGCTTAAAGGATACCCGAACTGACATGTGACATGATGAGATAGACGTGTATGTACAGTGCCTAGCACATAAAAAACTATGCTGTGTTCCTTTTTTTCTTTCTCTGCCTGAAAGAGTTAAATATCCGTTACGTAGGTGGCTGACTCAGTCCTAACTCACAGGAAGTGACTACAGTGTGACCCTCACCTTATAAGAAATTCCCCTTTTTACCTCTTTCCTGCTCTCAGAAGCCATTTTCTGCTAGGAAAGTGTTTTATAGTTGGAATTTCTTATCAGTAAGGGTCACACTGTAGTCACTTCCTGTCCAGAGTCAGGACTGAGTCAGCCACTTACATATCTGATATTTAACTCTTTCAGGCAGAGAAAGAAAAAAAGGAACACAACATGGTTATTTGTGTGCTAGGCACTGTACATACACATGTCTATCTCATCATGTCACGTCAGTTCGGGTATCCTTTAACAGTTGAAATTAACAAAAAAATTGCAATGGCATCACAGCACATTTGCGTTTCACATTGGAAGCAGGCTCTTAGTTGGCCCAACAAGGCAACATAAAAGGAAAAGTGAGTGCAAATTGTACATATGATTGAATGCTGCTGATCTTCCCCTGCTGCCCTAGGCAATGGCCCATTAGTAACTTATGACAATTATACCACTGATGCGCAATAATGAGTGCAGCAAGGCATCATAAAACTATGGCATGTTTAACTAATCCATCAAGCTAGGAAACCTGTGCTGCCTGAGTGTACAATTTTCAGGAAATCGCTTTTTTTGAACTGAAAATATATTTCCAGCCAGCTTGTCACATCCTCGGCGGTCTGTGTCTATTTCCATAGATTTAAACTGTGTACAGGAACCATGTGTGACTGCATTGTGTGCACCAAGCCTTTTTACGCAGAGCACATCCCTTTTTCTGCTGCTTTGACTACAATTGGCACCAACCAGCAGCATAAGTTAATTAGCAGCTAATTATTAATCAGGGTCTTGCTAACTGGAAGCAGTGATTAATCCAGTGGGCAAGCGACTAAGCAAAGAAAATGACACCGGCTACTCTCCAGGGACGAGACCTATTGGTCAAATCACATACAGTACTGGAGGAACTCAGCAGTCCGTAGCCAACTGCATCCTGGGCTTCTCCCATCCGTTACAGTCAGACACCATATGACACAGTATAGAATGTGCTTTGCTAATTAACTCATTTGCAGCGTCTCCAATTTCCTGTATTGCAGCCAAACAATTGCCAGGCTCAGTATGGATATAGGAGCAAGAAATATCATTCATGAGGCTCTACATCCCCACATTATGACGTTGCCATCATACCTTAATACCCCCATGAAATTTTAAATATGGCTCTAGCTGCTGAGGATTCCCCCCCCATGCCTAGTTTAAAGGATAATTGTGCTCTTGCATGTAAATAGAGTTACTTGTTTACCTCCAAAGAGCATCAAGAAAATTTGATGATATCCCCTAGAATGTCTGGATACAGAGATTGCTACTTGAGGCACACTTGAGGCTTTTCAACCTGTGGTACGTGTACCACTGGTGGTACTTTGCTGTTGGCCAGGTGGTACACATTAGGTTTGCCTGCCACTTTATTGTCCGCCTGCCACTTGTCCTGGTCCCATCCTGCCTCCACAAAGTTTAGCTCCCCCTCGCTTGTTCCCGGCTGTGCTGTCTTGCGGCATACCTCAGATCCGCAGTAAAAAGACAACCAGGCGAACAATTCACAGTGAGTGACAGCGTGTATACAGGAAGTGACATTATTACGCTGTACATAGTATATAGTCTAGTCACTAGTCACTAACTGTCCCTCAAAGGAGCGCACAATCTAATCCCTACCAGAGTCCCATGTCTGTATCGTGTAGTGTATGTATTGTAGCCTAGGGATGTATTGACATCACTGCTCCTTTCCTGTATTTGAAGTATACGCGCCGTTACTGTGCACCGTTCGCCTGGCTGTCTCTTCACTGCAGCCCGGTTACAGCTTATCTGAGATCTGAAGTATGCCGCAGAGCAGCACAGCGAAGAACAAACTTTGTGGTGAGTCACTGTCCAGCTCTCTAGTGGCGGGTGGAGGCTACCTATATTGAACATGAGGGAGGAACTGGAAAGGCTACCTATATTGGTAATCTACCTACAGATTGCCAATAATGGCAATCTGTAGGCTAGCAATCTAATTTTAATCCTTTACCCCAACAGTGCCTGCTTCTACTCCCCTCCCATGTGCCCCCCTTTTCTCAAAGTGTTCCTGTAAGAAAGAAGTGCTCCTGGGGGTACTTACCTTGAGAGGGGGAAGCCTCTGAATCCTAAAGAGGCTTCCCCTTCCTCTTCAGTAGAGGGTATCCAGCGCTGGGACCCCCCAAAGATCTCCTTGTTGACGTGAGCGCATGTGCAGTAGCAGCTCTGGCTGAAACAGCCGAGCCTGATCTGGGCTATACTGTGCAGGCACACTGGTGGTAGTGCACGTCTATGCAGGCACACTGACAGTACTTGAACATTTTCAGGTGAGAAAAGTGGTACAATTAGAAAAAAGGTTGAAAAGTTCTGCTCTAGATGATACTCGGCTGAGGCGGGTGTTCAGAACTGTTTCAGCTTAGAAGATGTCATCATTTAGCTCATGTTGGTAGAGAAGATCATAGCATAGAAGAGACACAACATACCAGCCAGTGAGGGTTTTAGGGTTAAAATAAAATAATACACCTTTATTGTCCAGCCAAACAATATCCATAAGAAAACAATATCCCACGGGGATGCGGCAGTTTAGCACTAGCTGTAGTGCTTTACATAAATAGAAGTTAAAAACGCGGATTTAGACTCGCTTCAGAGTCTCTTTAAATAGTGGTTGCCGGGACCGTGTAATCAAAATTTTTCATTTACAAAATAAGTTTTGTAACAAATATCGATTAGAAATTTGTTTTCACTATCGTTTAACTTTTTTTTAGCATTTTAAAATTCATTTTTGGGAATTTTTAGGAATACAATGCGTAAATTATCATTTTGAAGCTTTTTAGCTTACATATATATCACTTTTTGAATTAACCTGGTTTTGGGAATTTCAATGCGTAAATTATAGTTTTCACATGTCACTAATCTAATATATTATTTTTTATAGTAACGTTATTTTATGATTTTTTTAATGCGTACACTATTGTTCAGCTTTTTATGCTATTAGAAATATATAGCTTTTTATATTCATGTTATTTGCGGAGAAGTAGGTGGATTTATAGGGTTAGGCACCAAAAGGGGGGTCTAATGCTGTAAATACACGAGTCAACCCGGCGGCTCGATTAGCCGCCGGATCAACTCCCGCCGTGTCCCCGCGTGCGCCCGGATCGAGTCCTGCTCGTCACCACGGGTGCTCCTTATCAGCCGCTCGTTTTCTCTCCATTGTCCGCCCGTGGGAATCGAGCGCAGAATCGATCCGGGGAGGTATCGGACACGTCGGAAATTATCATTCGAGCCATCAGCGGCTCGATTGATAAGGACTAAACGACTCGTGTATTCCCAGCATTAGGGTCAGACACCACTAGGGGAGTCTTAGGGTTAGGCACCACCGGGGGGGGGGGGGGGGGGTTCTTATGGTTAGGCACCACCAGGGGAGTCTTAGGTGTAGGTACCACCGGGGGGAGGGTTAGGGTTAGGTACAGGGAGGGTTCTGTGTGAGTGTAGGGTTAGGTTTAGTTGTAGTAAAATGTCAGTAATATTTACTAATTTTTTACTATAGTTATTATGAATGTACTTATATTTTTTTTTTCATTTTTATAAACAATATTTTTAGATTTTATTACGTGGAAAAATGATAAAAAAAAAGAAGGTTATAGACAATATTATACAATTACATTTATACATATACTGTATTATCGTTTTCAGTGTCATAAACGATATTTTCAGATTTATTTATTACAAGATGAAACAATAAAAGAAGTTATGGACAATATTATACAACTATTATGATTAAACATATAATATCGTTTTTAGTGTTATAAATTATATTTTCAGATTTTTTTTTAATTACAAGTAGAAATGATAAAATATGATTATAGACAATATCATTACATTTTGGCTACACCACACACCCTTTTTTCCAGGCGCCCTTTTTTTTGTATGCACATACGATACACAGCCTTCCGCTTCTGTAACAACCCTACCACAGGTTTTCTTCGGGGGTCACTGCATACCCCCTCTCTTTTCCTATTCACCAGCCTCAATGGCTTCTGAGTGACCAGAGATGGCCACACAAGAAACTGAACACTCTGCTTGTGTGCCAACCCCCACCCAGGGTTATCTCGATGGTCCCCACTCTGAGTCGACACTGCCACGAGTCTAACGGCTCTGTCTACCACTCAGTCACCTGCATCGCCTGTACTAGAGTCCCACTCACTCCAGCATTTTGGTAGCTTCTCTGCAACATCTGACTGTGCAGCCTCTCTCTGCTGCACAGCTCTTCAACAGCTGCCTTGCTCCACACACACAGCCCACTGCATACTGAGAGCTGCAACCTCTTATGCAAACTGCAGGTAAACCTATTAACTCGCCCTCTGCTGGACTCAGGCCTGGACTTGGAGGAAAGACGTGTAAGGCCCACCCTTCTCCCCATACACACCAATCCTGGATTCCAAAACACTGTCCTGGACCTTTTCCTCCAAATCCATTGCAGAACTCAGCAGATGTTTGCTGTGAACCTTACAGCACCTTTCTGCCATTAATCAAGTATATTTATGGATGCAAGTTTCTGAAAACAGCCAGTTTATTATGTCAAACTTGATGTTATAGATTTAAATGCAAATTCGCAAACGTATGTACAGGGCAGCTAAATCAAGCTGGAGCCATGTGGTTCAGCCATCTGTGTGAATTAGGCCTTAATGATGGCATTTATTTGACGTGCTTTATAAAGCCCTGCAGAAAAATTAGTCATCATTATATAAATGTGTAAGTAATAATAAAATCAACCTAATACCTAGATCGGAGGTGAAATCTGATCTAAACCACTGTTAAACATTGGTTTTGCTAGATATATTATACAGCCATAATTCATATAAGCCATCACAAGGAAAAACAGAATTTTGGGATTCATTAATTGATATAAAGCATATAAATTCAGCTAATGGGTGAGGCTGGGGAGGACCTAGCTGTCATAGTGCAAAGTCTCAAACATAACAGACATAACCATAAACTCATGGAATTCATATTTGATATTCTTCTGATGTAGCACACCATATAAAATAAATGGCTTACAGCTGGGAACATCAGACTTGGAGAAGGACTTGGGAATACTGGTTGACAACAAGTTACATAACCGTTTACAATGCCAAGCAGTGGCAGCTAAAGCCAATTAAATTCAGGGATACCTAAAACTGGAAATAAATATCTCGAGATGCTAGTATACTACTCCCCTTAATCATTTGTGTCCCATGACAAACACTGGAGGCCAAATACTGGAGGCTAGGTAGCAGGTACCTTTCGTGACCACCTACACACCCGGTCTCTAGTGTTTGGCCTCTAGTGTTTGTCATGGAACACAGGCAATGGGGAGAAGAGACAGGTTGGAGCTGCTGGGGGGCATTGGAGTGAAGGCATGTGCGGGCAGACAGGTGAGCACAAGCTTCCCTGCCAACACTCTGTGCGTTGGTTGTCCCAAAATCGAATGCCGCTACTGATGTGCTTCTGACCTGCCAACGATCTAGCGATAACTTCCGTCCGGTGGTTGTTCTTTATAAGGGCCAAAACAGCTTACAGTGAGGTACATGCATCATCATCAGCATACAACAATATTTTTTGTTCAAGCCTACCAATTCTAAGCCCCATGATCTGTGTGGACCACCTGATTAAAATCGCTGCTGGCTCTAATACAAAGCACAAAGAGCAGAGGGCGTTAGGGGAGGGAATGTGGGCAGATGTGTTGTTGTGTACCCCTTCGTAACGCCACAGCAGAGGATAATATATGATAATATATGATTGGGTTGAATCCAAGCTATAGGGCTTTGGTACAATAACCTCACCATCTTGAAAAGCCAAGGACCTAATCAAAATATATGCAGGACCTCCCACAAATAACTCCATTCCACAGCATCAAAGGCTTTCTCAGCATCAAGAGATAGTATAATCCTAGACCCTGCATTATCACGAAGGACCATGATATTACAGCCGTGCTCCTGTACAAGAACGGGCACTCCTGCACTGCGCCTGCCTAGTAGCACAGTCCTGCTCGGGCTTTGGCAGAAAAAGCCAAACCCCATTGTGTCCATGGTACTGTGCATGTGCAAGCCGTCGTCAAGAGCTTGTCAATGGTTTTCCAGAGGACACAGCGCTGGAACAGGCTGGTGGAGGAGGACGGGGGAAAACCGAGAGGCTTCCCTCTTGAAGTTAGTACCCATTTGGACACTTTTTTTCTTTACAGGTACACTTTAAGGTCTTTGCCAGCCTTCAGAACTCGATTAATAACAGCTTCCAGCCATGATTGCAGTGGTTTATTTGTCTCTATAGCAAGCTTAATAACTTCACAGAGGCAGGGGGCTAGTCTCTGCTTATAAAGGGCATACAATTCATTGGGAAACCCGTCTAAACATGGGGACTTCACAGACTGTAATGCAGAAATTGCATAATTAATCTCCTCCACCAATATGTCTTCCTCCAGCTCTAATACTGCATACTTGCTGTATGTCACAGATGGAGGAGTGGGGGGCTGACTACAACTGATCCCTCCACTTTGTACCTATTGTAATCCCCTATTAGTTAGTTTGGCTACCCATTCCAGTTAATCCTGCTAGATTTGGTACGGCAGGCAAAGGGTGTGTGACAGTACACCTGATTGGCTGACTGGCGCCTGCTGACCAGATAAAGGTAGGAAATTGCTTTAGGTGGGAGTGAGCAAATTGTGTGTTTTGCAGTTAGCTTTCAGGTCAGAGGCAGAGGGGGTTAATTCCCTGGGGGTGAGAGGACCAGGACCCACCCACACTTCCCTCTGGGTATCGTATGGTGGTTTGGGGGCCCCAGCCAGTGAGAGACTGGGGCACCCGGCTGTTGTGCGAACCAGTGTTTGCCATTCCAGTTATAGGCTGAAAATGATACATGGAAAGTAGGAGGAAGCGCAGTTTTCCTAATTAAAATGAACTTAAAGTGAGAGGAATACAGAGACTGTCATTTTCATTCCCTTATAAACAACTGGCTGTCATGGTGAACTTTTGGTTTTTTGGCTCATTCTGCGCCAGTGACTAGTATAAGAGGCAGAGCATCAGCACAAAATTCGGGCAACTGGAATTGTTTATTATAGAATGAAGATGGCAGCCTCCATATTCCTCTCACTTTTCCTTTAAATTATAGTTCCATATCATTCCTACGGACTGTTCAAATATTTTATTTTTAAGAAAGCACACATTGCTTTATGTGCAGACAAACCGAAATACAATGCGCTGTGATTTTTTTTATAGTTGCTTGCTTCATTATATCCTGAAATTTTGAACTTACATTTTCAGCGGGACTGTCGTCACTTTTCCCACCAAGCACCGATTTCTGTTTTTAAGTCGGGGTTACAGGGATGCACTGCTGCTGATGTCACATCCGAGTGCCATCTCTCCTCTAAACAGCTTTCTCTGCTTATTTTCTGCTGCGGTGGAATACGTCTATTGAGCGTACAGAGAACAAACTCTGAGCTCATGTTATTGTAATTTTGAGGCTTCAAAATACAATTTAGATTTGTTTAGTTTAATGTCTAATATATTGTTTTTGTCTAATGCAGTGGGGGGAGGGAATCAGAGGTAAAGGACTCTGGGATATTGTCCTCACTTTAAGCATGTCTTATCTCATTAATGCAGATGGCATCGTCTTGGTTTTCCCTTTGCACAGTGCAAGAAAAATGCTTTGCGTTAGATTTCCTTTATGATTCTTAAGTTACATTGTGAAAGGAGACCGCACTAATTGGATACTAGGAACAGAAGTTGTATGTGACTGTCCTACTAAAAGGTGTATTACTGCCAGGCACACCCGATTTCCCTCCACTTATGATGACTTTTGTGCAGTGCTACTAAGCAAAAACAAGGCCACTGTGTGTGCAATGAATAAACTAATGTCTCTGTGTACCGAAAAAACTAATGTCCCTGAGTATGGAATAAACAAAAATCCCTTCCACAGACATAGACCAGGAGGGAGGCCATTTAATGGTAATGGTATACAAACTTAAAGGAAACCAGAGATGGATTACTACAAAGATTTGTTACTTACCCAGGGCTACCTCCAGCCCCATGAGCAGCATTGCGTTCCACGCCATCCTCCCGCATACCTCCGTACAGCCGCAAACAGCCCCAGTAACTGACTCAGCTGCACCAGTCGGGCTCTAATGCGCATGTGCTGGAGGTCCAAGCGTGCGCAGAAGAGCTGACTGGCATGACTGAGCCAGTTTATCAGGAGTAATTGCCGCTGAACGGAGGCACGCAGGAGGATGGTGTAGGGCGCATCACTGTTCACAGGGCTGGAGGAAGCCCGGGTTAAGTAAAAAAATCTTTGTAGTAATCCGTCTCTAGTACACTTTAAGTCTTGTACACGTGCTAGATGGTTCTTAGTCAAGATAGATAGAAGGGGCCGCCACCGAGAATCAAGCATGTGCAAGCAGCCTCAACCTCCCCCATTGTGGTAGCCAGCAATGAGGTTGGCAGATAGAATAGAAAAGGGATGTCAAACTTAATAGACCAAGCAATGAGGGCATTGTTCTCCCCATTTACCCCTTGCACTTCTCTGTGCTCCATCATGCACAACTCTGTTGGCTCTCCTCCCCCCTGCATAGCAACATAAGGCTAGGGACACTTCATTACAGCTTCGGGCTTGCACTGTCACCTGAGCAATCAATCAATCCCTCTCTGGTGACAGTCATCATACATGTGCCAGGCTTTTAAATGGCTTGATAGGACTAGTAACGTTCACCTATCACTAGGAGTGTTCAGCGCCACTGCCTTCCCCACTTGTGAACAGCCCCTTGCACACTGGGATGAAAAATCTTGCAAAAAATGTATTTAAAGCAAAATTGTGATCCAAAAAACAAAAAAGTTGATACTTACTTCAGTAGACGAAAGCCTCTGGATTCGTTAGAGGATTCTTCAGATTTTAATGTCTTCCTCCTGACCACCGATCCAGTGTTGAGAACCTCTGAAGTGTGCACATCCCTCCCATACATGAAAAGGCAGGGCCGCAATGCACATGGAACAGGACAGCATGCACCTGTGCAGAAGCAAGGAACCACCACTCAGGCTTGGCAGAAAAAACAAAGCCTGCTTGGCTCCATGCCACATGTAGGTGCAAGCCGTCTTTGGATTGTCTAGATGCTTCCCTCTACCATTTGGTGCATTTTTTTCACTAAAAGTACTCTTTAAAGCAGGGCCAGATTTCTGGAAAAGCCACAAAGGCCCAGGCCTTGGAAGAGAGATGCGCATGGAATGGGAGGGGTGCTGCACAAGAAAGTCGAGCCAAAACATATTTGGCCTAGGGTCATAAAAAGTGTAAATCCAACCTTGCTTTAAAGAGACACTGAAGCGAAAAAAAATGATGATATTATGATTTGTATGTGTAGTACAGCTAAGAAAAAAAACATTAAGATCAGATACATCAGTCTAATTGTTTCCAGTACAGGAAGAGTTGAGAAACTCCAGTTGTTATCTCTAAGCAAAAAAGCTATTAAGCTCTCCGACTAACTTAGTCGTGGAGAGGGCTGTTATCTGACTTTTATTATCTCAACTGTAATTGAACTGTTTACTTTTCCTCTGCTAGAGGAGAGTTCATTACTTCCAGTGGCGTAGCTAAGGAGCTATGGGCCCCAGTGCAAGTTTTACATAGGGCCCCTCTTTACATAACAATTGATACGGCACACCAAAACCTGCCAAGGACAACCACAGTGTCAGAGGTGCAAGAAGGGGATGGGGAACAGCTTGTTAATGATTACAATTAAAGTATTTATAGCATCTATAGAAGTGAGTATTATCAGCACAGGACCAGTAGAGAACTAATACTGTGTTTGAGGGAGGGTCCCATGGGGCCCCTCTGGCCCAAGGGCCCCGATGCGGACGCTACCTCTGTAACCCCTATTGCTACGCCACTGATTACTTCACAGACTGCTCTGAAAGACTCATTTTGAATGCTGAGTGTTGTGTAATCTGCACATATTATAGAATAATGCAATGTTAGAAAAAACACTATATACCTGAAAATAAAAATATGAGAATATTTTCTTTGCTGCTAATCTTCTAGTAATCATTCATAGTACACAACCAATTCACTATATCATATATTTTTTTTCGCTTCAGTGTCTCTTTAAAGACCTTTGGGTAAATATTTGCTGTACAGTACTCCAATAAACTTTACATGTACATTATTTGTGTAACTTGCATTATACCTGCAATGCCTACGTTGCCTGCTGTAAAAGCAATGTAGGTGTTCATGCCTGATGTGAGTTACTTGAATTAGGCAGCATATTGCATAAATGGAATATGGGCCGGGAGACTTTACATGCGTCACCTGCACAGGGTATATTGAATATAGCACCATATTTTCTCTTTAGGAGAACAACACACAAAAACAATGAAGTTGTAACTGGCTAAAGTAAGTGAACACAATAAAAACATGAAATTTGCAGAATGTATTTGGCAATAAATGACCTCCCTGATTGCTTCCCCCAGGAGAGGTTGCATAGTTATGTGATAGGAGCATTGTCCCTGCATCTTCCTGCTCTATAATGAAACACTATAGCGGCCTTCAGTGGATGGAAATAATGAAGAGTGTATACAGTGCTGTGCATATGTGCTGGTAATGTTTATTTCCCTTGGGCTCCTGCCTGGGCTACTATCAGCAAGTGGGCCTGGGGCAGTGATAAAATTAGAGAGTCTCTCTGGCCTCTATAGAACAGAGGGATGTATTTTGGTAAACAAGGGCATGAAGAGTATGGGCCTTTTTTTAACCTTGTTTCAAGCATAAAAGTATAGACCTGTAGCCTACTTCATTTATTAACAGATTAAAATACCATTTTCTGTGTTTTAAAATCATCGAAATGACCTCTGCTAATTTAGTCTGGCTGTGTCCTGAGCTCTCTCCCTTTCTTCATTGTTGCTATACATGCTATACATTTGTTTTCATTCCCCAATAACCAGGATGTCATGGATCTCTGCAATAGCTATAAAATGATAGCTTCAGTCTCACCAGGATCCATCTTGTCCATAGCATTTAAAGGGTTAAAATTGTTTTGCTTGACATCAACTATGCAAATTCATTATAATCAAATAAAATATATTCTGCCATGAAGTACCTACACAGGACCAGAAAGACATCATCAGTCAGGAGCTAAACTCCAAGTTAACTTGATTGAGATGTTGAATTAGAAGGTCCATTAACCATGGTTTACAATGTTGTTCAATTCAGTTTTAATATATGGGCCCATTTTCAACTAACTTTGTCTCCCGAGTTTTCTCCTAGGTGTTATATTCACAACATGCCAATAAAAAAACCTTTCAAACTTCCAGCAAACAAGGAAATACGCAAAATAATTTTTGATAGTACTTTTTCATCTGCTTTTTGGTACTTTTTAAATTCAGCAAAATGCTGAAAAGTTATTTTAAAGAGAAGATGAAAAATTATCCCCTTGGAGAAAACTCAGGAGAAAAAGTTAATTTCATATTGGCCACAATATTGGTTTCTTAACATCTGTCTCATTTCTAATTGCTGCAGAATGAAGAGTGCAGTCTTGCCAAGATCCATTTTGTCCATGGCAGCCTAAGGGTTAAAATTACTTTGACGTCAGCTATGCAAATGTATTATAACTTAATACAATGAGTTCTGCCACTAAGTACCCACACTAGGAACACATCATCAATGTGTACTTACACTCCAAGTAATGCATAGCCGAAGACTATCCATACATGCATGCATAATCATGCAGCATTAATTAGTTCCAACATAAAGATCATTTTTTATAATTATAGGCAGTGTTGACACAATCATGACCAAAGAGAGATTTACATCTCTCCATCTTAATTCTCTACCCAGAACCCCTTTCCTTCTGCTCACTCTACCTGTTGTAGTACCCTTAATACTTCTAAATCTCTTCCCAGAGAATGGTTCTCATATACTGAGCAACAGAAGAAAGACGAGATATTCCTTCGGGCATTGTTTGTCACTGCCGAGCCTCGTGGAACAACAGATATTTACGCATACCAATTAAAAGTTACTGTTTATTGATTTCTGTCTAAAGTAAAGCACTGATTTGGATCTGTTCCCTTACAGAAACATGAATGAAATGTAGTGATCCTAACTTCCTGCACATCTAATGGAGCATACTTGCCTATCACTTGGGTGACTGGTAGAATCTGTAAGGCAGTTTGCAGGCTTTGTTAGCTGCCCCTAGGTAGCTTCCACAGGAGTCTGTTACCTTTCGCTTTATGTGTATGTTTCCCTGTTGAGCACAACCAATTAGGCATTGTATTTTAGGGGCATAGTAAAGGTAGCATACACTAATAGGGGCACTGGAGATCAGGACACACTACAGAGGCCCTACAAAACTGAGAAACCTGGGGAACCCCGACTCCCCCTGCTTTTTTGTACTTGCAAACTACAGAGATTGGGACCATGATGCTACAAGAAGTTGGGGAACACTGACTGAGTTATAACTTAAAAGTATGGGGGGGGGGGGGTGCAGGTTAGGCAGAATTAGAATGAGGATGGTTAAATGTGACAGGTAGGTGAGTTTATGGGGGAAGGAGAGGGATGTGCTCTGCTGCTGGTGTAGAATTTTAATAGTTGTAGAATTCTATCCCTATCCCAACCCTAATCCTAGCCCCAGACCTAATCTTAACCGCTATTTTAGTCTAACCCTAACCCCAACCTGACCTGAATCTATGACCTACGCTGTTCCCTATTGCTGTTTCAATTATCATTATGATCATTTCAATGTATCATGATCATTATCTGCTTATAACTATTCTTGCCCCTTTATTATTATTATTATATAATTGTACCATACTATGAATTTGTTATGAACTAAGAAGTGATTCTATATATTTATTTAAGAGTATGTATTTATAGTTATAACCGGAAATGCTGTTAGTAATTTTTAATGCTTATTATGGTGACATATGATCTTAAACAAGCTTTTAATACTGTATTGTTATTGTTATATTGGCACAATTCTTATTGATCTGAGGAAGCAGGCTAATCCTGCGAAACGTGTTGTCTGGTATCGTGCAATAAAAGTGTTTAAAATAAGTATACAATTGCCTCTTTTCATTTAGAGAGGCAAGCCAACTACTTCATCTCTTTTTAATCAGTTTTTAAAGTGTTTTATTCCTTTTTGGGTGCCTCCTACCCAGGGCCGGATTTCTGGAAAGGCCACAAAGGTCAAGGCCTAGGGCGATAAAATTCAGCAGGGCGCAGGACTTGGAGAGATAAGAGGTCACATGTCAAAGTAAATCACTTCTGCTTTGCTCTATTCTGCCTGAATTCCAGAGATCCCTGTATCTCTCTCACCGCAGAGTGTGTGTGATGACAGCATCTGTTGTCATCTGAGGATCTTGTCCTTAGTATAATGAGTGGGGACATACAAGCTGCTGTGAGAAGAAAAATATATGGGTTAAAGTAGTAGAACTTTTGAGTTCAGATTAGTTTCTTTATGCACGCATTCAAGGACAGGAATTATCAGCTCTCCTCTTCCCCTGACTAATGTTTATTACTTGGTCAGAGCTGTTAAAGACCTGAGACCTGTTGAATTTACGGTTTGTTTTTATTTCCTAAGGAATGACAGCAACATTCTCTCTGTGCTACAGTTTAACTCTTTCCTGACATGTTTTAGATGCAGCAAAGCATTGTACTGTGTTAGCCATCAGTGAAAGCAGGATGTTTTGAAACAGAATGACAACTGTATTACATTTATTTATATTTACAAAACAATGTATGCATCTCCTGCTGACTGTATATATAACTGTATGTCCTAACATCTTATATACAGGAACAAAGTCTGAAGATGGCTCATTAGCCAAAGGCTCACTGTTTTCTTTTGGTTAGCCAATAAATATTATCATTCTATTACAAAACTTAAAAACTTCCTGCTGACTGATTAAGATCTGTCTTAACTTGCCCCAAGTGCTAAATTGTCACTGTGTAAAGTACACCTGAGCTTATGCTAGATACACATGATGCAATTTTCTGACAGATTTACTGTCAGATCGACTATTTCCAACATGTCCGATCTGCTATCCGATAGGTTTTCTGAATGATTTTTGTCATAGAAATGAACGGGAAATCGATTGAAAAATAGATCGGATATCAGATCAGACATTGGAAATAATCTATCTGACAGTAAATCTGTCAGAAAATTGCATCATGTATACCTAGCATTACACTACATCTATGCCAGCGTGTGAAGTGTTGGATCCTTCTACTTACCTGTTCTGTTTTGGATGGGTTTCTCTCCTTTGCGCTGCACCATCACCTGTTTGTGACTCTGACTGAAGCAAATCGCACAAAGGACAAAGAAGCAGTGCATACTCTGTCCTCTCTGGCTTCTTGTTATTATGCACTCCTGTACTGATGTGCACAGCAGCCGAGGCTTGGAGTGTTATGGGTATGTGTACTTGACAAGTGCTGCTCATATATGAGCATCATTTCTGAATTATGCAAGCCCTGAACACTATCGCCGGCTGTGCATCCAGGCTGGAGTGCAAAATTACATGGAGTGGACAGAGCATGCACTGCTTCTTTGAACAGGGGGGGCAAAGCAGCAAAACAGACAGGAGTCCATGTAACCCAGTGATCACTAGTCAGAGTTGGACAGAATGGGGAGGAGGGGGGGGGCGGTTGGTGACAGCCGGCCTAGGGCGCTGGAAAGTACAAATCCGGCCCTGCTCTTACCCACCAGTTATGGAAGGTATATGTAATTGCTCAATGGGTCTGCTGTGGGGGTCTGCTAGTGACTACAAGAGGGGATGGCAGTCTGTGCTGAGAAAGCTGCTTTTGACTCCTGGGCTGTGCCGAAAAGTAAGCACGCTCAACACTGATGGTGGGTTGTACTGTGCAATGGACATTCTCTGTGTCAAGATCTCTCTTGTAGCATGTTCTGTCGCTTGCAGTGGAGCTGCAACTGGGCAGTTCTGACTTGTCTGCTTGCATTCTGTTGCGCATTCGCAGTGAGTCTTATTGTCATTTGCAATCACTCTGCAGTTCGGAGCAGTTCAGGATGCTGTTAGGATTCCTCCTATGGTTTGCTGCAGTTGAACTCCAGCCAAATAGCTCTGGATTTCCTGCATGATTGTTGTTGCATAGTACTGCATGCATTTGTTATATTAGTCTTTCATCTAGCAAATGGTAATCAAACCAGCTCAGGATTGAATGATTACCATTCAGCTGTGTGGGAATTTGCATACCTGCATCCATTGGCTGATGCCGGCATAAAAGTCTGCCTCTTATTTCAGACCCCGCCCGACATAGCATTCAGCTCTCTGAGTTGTCGTTGGGTCTATGCTGTTAAAGTTGTTATTGTTAAATATAATGCCTTGCTCTGTATTGTCATTTCTGCTGGACGTTTGCTAACCTGCGGGGGTCAGTGAAGTCCTTCTGATCCTGATAGTTAGATTCTGCCAGCACCACGTTGGTGTCTGGTAGTATTCTTTCTAGCCTTGTTCTTGAGGACGAACTATAGCAGCGGTTGCCATTAGTTCGCTCCTACCTGTTAGTCTTGTCTATCTCAGTGTAAATGTTGCCGTCGCTGAAACAGCGATTAGCATTCTGTCTGTCTATTGTCTGTCTTGTTAATTGTCATTACTTGTGCTTTAGCTAGTGAGTTATTTGAGAGCTACATTTCATATATTGCGCATCAGCACGATATATATGTACTCTAGTCAGTCAGTATTGTATTATTGTAATATTGTATTGTGTACCGACCTTTGCCTGCCTTTCCACTACGAATCTGCCTAATCCTTCCAATACGACTGACATCTGAATTAATGTGTATTACCCAAGCCTGTTACTGACTACGTCTGTTGTGTATTGTATCACATAGCATCTAGCCTGATAGGCGGCTCAGAGCTGCAGTTGCTCTGGGCAATCTTGCTCCCTTGTTTATTACTCCTGTGTCCATCTGTGGAGCCTCTTCCATTATCCAGCTACTTAGCCTTGTTGCGCTGGGTGGTCAAAGTATGGCCCCCCAGCATTTCACTCTGATAATTAATGGTACAAGGGGGAAAACACCAACATCATTCATATCTGGAAGATGGTAGTTTACCTGATATACCACATATCTGTTTGGGTATGGCAGTGGCATACCTAGGGTATTTGACACCCATTGCTGATTATTTCCAGGCACCCCCTATCAAATAATTTGTTAGGGGGAGTTAAGAGGGGCTCCTGCTAATGGTACACCCCCGTGTGACTGTAACAAGCATGGATCTGGCGGCTGCTGACTCGCAGGGGGGGGGGGGGTCTGCAGCCGCCTCTCTCCCTGGCTCTCAAGCGTTATCCGTTCCCTTGGCGTCTAGCACGCCGGGAACGATGTTATCTCCAGCTCATAGGGTTTCTGTCTCACGCGAGCGCGCGCGGAGACAGGACCTTTTTGCAGGCAGAAGGCGCGCCAGCTGACCTGCCGGTCGGCTGACGTCACTGATGGCTCTCACCGCGCCGATTGGCAGATTCCGTGGTGGGAATGACTGGAAGCGCGCTTCCGCTTCTTAAGCCTCCAGTCTTCATTCGTTCCCTGTCTGCTGAGCGCTCAAACCTTAGACTAGTGCCAGGTGTTGAAACCAAGGACTTCACACCAAGACTAGGATTGTTGTTATATTGTATTTGATTACCTGTGTATGATTCTGGCTATACCTCTGACCTTGCTTCCTGCTTAACGCTTCTGTACTTCTGCCTATCTGATTAGTTGCCGAACTCTGCCTAATTACTGATTACTCTTCTGTCTCACGATTCTGTACTGATACTTATCTCTCTGTTGCCGAACCTTGCCTGCCTGACCTCTCTACTCACCAGTGGGCCCTCGCCACTGGTGAGGTACTATTGTCTCACCAGCTTCTCTGGGGAGATAGTTTCTTATTGCTCCATTAGTGACTGATAGCACATTTCCAGCTCCTCTGGAAAGGTCTGATCAAGTCTAAACAGTCACTTTCACTACTAGTACCTGGCCAGCCCCTCTGGTGAAGGACTAGTCTGTATTTTCCTATTCTCTCTCTGTTTGTACCTATTCCGGCCCTTTGGAAAGGTCTGTGCTAGTATATACAGTCAGTGTACTAATAGTACTTTACCAGCTCCTCTGGTAAAGTTCCTCTCTACTATTAAAGTTACGGTTGCACTAATACACAACTCTGTCAGTATCTCTACCAGCTATACTTGCATTATTGGTGATTCTGCAGATCACCACATAATCAGGTATAGTGTCTGTATTATTGGTGATACTGCAGATTACCTATAATCAGACGTCTGAGTTGCAGCACCCAACCGTTACAGTGACATCCTCAATGGTTTAGTGATACCCTCCATATTACATTCAGCCCCCCTGGTCCTATATAGCTTGCCTGGTGGTCTAGTGGTACTGCCCCTGATAAGTCATTTATGATGAAACTGGTAGGGTGGAGCTATAGACAGAGAGGGATGAGATGCCATACACCTCCTATGACCTGGTTTTATTTATATGCGCATTTCTATGGATGTTTGTAAGTGCACTACTTTTGCTTTTAAGACATAATAAATGTTTTACGCTATGGAAGCCTCTTTTAAGTTTTGGTAAGGTGGAGAAGCAAGTGGCAGCAAATTTCTCACCGAAGTACACACAAACGATATTGACTGGTCTGTGAGGGGTCAGCGTAAAGATTTGGCGAGCGCATTGTTGTGCCTTGTGCAAGTGGCTTTTTTTCACACTGGGGGTGATTGGATTTATGGTCACTTTCACATGAGGTGTTGTATACCGCAATAATTGAAGGTTTTTCACTATATATATATATATATATATATATATATATATATATATATATATATATATATGTTCATTCCCTATGTGTATTGCTATAAGATATTGAGGATTGAGCCCAGGAAGGAATATTGCAGGGATCGTTGGGTCCATACATGAGCGATTTAAGCTGTCTGACACCGATCAGCAACAGCATCTGGTGAGCGTAATTGGTTGCCTAGTTCGGTGGAGGAGTGTTATTTCACATATTGATTAACACAGACACTGGAGGAGGATTGCACTGATGTGTATAATTACAAGGAGATGATTGGACTTCACTATGTGCATTTCTTTTTGTCTCTTTTCTTATGAGGGTTGCTGAGGCCCATACCGCCCTGGATTTCTGAAGATATCAGGAGGATTGACTATGAATGAGTATAACGATTCCTAATCATCAGACTGTGAACGTAGAGCGCTTCGTATATTTTTTCATTATTATGGTCTAGTAGTATGCCACAGGGAGGGGGCAACATCATTACTCTCACACTTTCTGTGGATCCCCCTCATGTGTTACCCTATAGAGCAGGACACAGGGTTATGGCTTGTGAGCCTCGATAGCTTCTGCCCAGGTGTCACCCCTTCCATGTTGACACTCTGTGCGCTCCTGCACCCCCCTCCCCCCTTAGAATGCTTCTGGTGTAAGGGCACTTTAATCTTCACTTTTTTGCCCGAAATATGCATTGGTTAATGCACCTCACAATATATTATTACTTGTGAACAACTGAACAATTCTGTGGATATATACTTCATGGCCTTTGAGCAACACGTCAGCACGTACAGTAGCTCAGAATCCCACACAACACCTCTGAATAGGGGCCACCTTCTTCTAGCTGTCAGTGGAGAGAAGTTCAACAATTAGCCGAAAGAGACATGATTTATTTACTTGAAAAATAAATTGCATGCCTGTTACTTGTCGTTATTTCGAACAGAACACCTAATAGCTGCTATTTTCTGATGGTGGAAGATACATGTGTATGACACGGGAACTTCCTGCATTTATGAAGTCAGGAATTTTTTTTTGCCTCCAGCCCATGGAAGAAATGAAGTTTACCTTTCAAATTGAATGTCGAAAGTTTTTTCCTTTTTCAAAATATAGTTGTTTAGTACTAAAAAGTAAAATCAAATATTTTTCCATCATGTGAATATGACATATTACAAATCAATATATATTTATTACATGCAGCCAAGGCCTGTTCTATTTACAATTAGGCTCTCGAGGGGCCCATTCTGTGTGTGAGTGTGTCTTCAGAAGTATATTTCACTAAAGCACAGTGGCAAGATGTTATGGTTAAAGTCAATATCAGAGAAAAATGTAACCCATACTCTCTGAGTAGAAAATGCTATACTTATCTCTCTATGTAGTATGCCTGGCCCTCCTCTCTTTTCTTTTACGGGAAGCCTACATCTCCCCGACACAGCTTGGAACCTCTGGCAAGTAATGGAGAGACCTTACGGCCTTGCAGCTTTTGGATGTGGCACTGGTAAACTGATAGCCACCTTGTCAATCAAAAAAACTTCCCATACAACTTGTATCCAGCATGTGTACAGTGCCCCTCCCTACAGTGCCCCTCCCCCAGGCATTGGCAAGTGATCAACTTGGCCTAGCACTGGCCAAAGGCATTGTTCTACCCGCTCACCCTGCTCCTTTTGAAATGCTCCTTGTGGACCATTCCATTGATTCATTTACCCCCACAAAGCAACAGAACCCGTAACAAGCCTGGAGGCCCTGCAATGTTGCCTGAGGGATTAAATCTTGATCTTCACCAGGCAACATGCCATGTACATGTGTATGAGGGTTTAGAAATCCTGCTTTTGCGTCTTTATTAGTTTTTTGTTATGGGCAGTGATAAATCTTTTTGTATGGATGTGGGACTGGCTACCTGTTGAACTTTTTAATGTAGGCTTTTGTGCTTCTCAGGAAAGTATGGGGGGGGGGATGCGGTAATAAAAACACCAAGAAGGAAATAATCTCGAGTTATGACACTTACATGCTGTTTTACATATTCACCAACTTAAAATTTTACCGTTTGGCACATGATTTCTTAGATTTCTGTAACCTTTTCTAAAATATGCTGAAATCTGATCATTGCTGTTTGTACCAAAATCATTTAGCACCAATAGTGGTTGATGTGCAGGGATCCAATCCCTGGAGTCAACGGTGAATGTAGTCCTTATTAGGAATCCACAGGGACTGCAAACACAGAAGACAGCCAATCGTCTCTCAGCATTCCTGAATAGCATCTGAATAGCATCTCAGGTGTTTATGCGGAGATGCTATTCAAGAATTCTGAGAGGCTGAGATTGGCTGCCTCCCGTGTTTGCTGTTCCCCATCAGGTTCGCTCCTTTGGCCGTATAAGACGCTGTATCATTTGCGATGGCTTTATCTGGGGAAGATAACTTACCTAGAGAAGGTATTTATGAATATGTATTTACTGTATGTTTATTAGTAGTGTGATCAGTCTTCTATTGGGTCCACTCCTAGGATATAAAAAGGAGCGTGCCTTGAGAAGTACATGTAGTGTGTTCATAGTCATCTGAGAAAGAACTGTGCCTCCAAAACGCTTTGCGTCACATCAGACCTGGCACTTGCTTTTATACTGTGATTTTAGGAATTTTGCAATGCAGTTACTTTTTTGAAGATGGTGCGAATCCCTGTGGATTCCTATTGAAATCTAGTCATTGACGGCTCTGCTGTTGCCGTTAGCTGAGAATCATTCAAAAAGTTCCTCCCCTTCAAACTGATTGAATGTTTGGAAACACAAAGTAGAACTGTTGTATTATCTATTCACTGAAACCCAAAATTCTTCAAAACGTTCATTGTTTTGCTAGTCTTGACTTGCTGTCAAGACTAGCAAGACAATGAACGTTTTGAAGAATTTTGGGAATTGATTTGGTTCACCGACTAAAGGGCACATTGAAGTGGAGGTCCAGAAAAGTGTTCTGTTTTCGTACGACAAAGCACTTGCTGTGCTTTGTCGTACGAAAACAGAACACTTTTCTGGACCTCCACTTCTCTTTCAATGTGCCCTTTAGTCGGTGAACCAAATCAATGTAGTATTGTTCATTATCCTTCTGAAGAGGGTCAGCATTCAAATATTCTTCCTTACCTTATCCCAACCCTTGCCCTTTCCCATCAAAAAAAAAAAAAAAAAGTGGCTATGACTTTTCATGCTGATATTTTGGATCTTGAATTCTTTTTGGCCATATACTGCCTGAGTGACGCTTCTACGGCTTTTTCTTAGTTTCAAAAGGTTTTTGTTGAAATCATCAACACATTAAAAACAACAACATCAGTAAAACCCATGCAGGGGTTAGCATGATGCAGTATTAGATCATTACAATAAAATTGTACAATTATGTAAGAAAAAATGTCCCTAAAGGTTTAGGTGGATATACGTATGACCCAAGGGTGGGTCAAACTTCTACCTGTGAGCTTTGCCACCCATCAATGAGGTTAAGGATTTCAGTGTAGAGGGAAAAGGGAGAAATGTAAAGCATAAAAATATTCAAACATTTCAAACAGGTCAGTCACGTGGGCTCTCATACTCCAAACTGCAACATTGGGGTAGTCAACATGAAGCTACAAGGACTCACATTTGGTCTTTGCATTACTCTGGTGTGCCCAATGCTCATGTTTTCTCATCAGTGATGAGCAATTATCACAAGATAGCTCAAAATGCTGCAAAATTAACTTGGAGGTGTGTGATTTTGTGTTTCATTGGCTTTCACACATTTTGCTACCAACTTGGCTGACAGCTTCTACATACCCAATTACTCATGAATTATACATCCAATACATTATCTGGATACCAGGAGCACCTCAGCATTAATGTTAGCCAATATTCACTGAGTTGACAAAATCCGGTTGTAAACATTATCAACAATATCTGAAAGAGGTACTGTAAGGGTCTACAGTGCTCACCACCTGTGTGTAGCTAATGTCCACATTATAGGGGAAAACCTGGCTTTTATTAGCATTTGTATTGTATTTATTTAGATTTTCCCCCTTTAATGTTGAAGCCACGCCCACCAGATCCTCAGCTCCGCGGCAGCATATTAATTAGCCCTAGCCAGATTGCCTCATGGGTAGTGACGTATGGAGCTGTCATAAGAAGCTCTTGCCGAGTAGGGGGAAGGAAAAAAAAGCAGAGGAAGAACGGATCCCTGCACAGCTCAGAATGCTCGCTGTCTGTGTGATCAGCTGAGCTGATTACTATCTCTACTACATGACAGGCAGACTTGCCCAGACGCTCTCCCTTCCCCCTTACTGCTAATTTATGAGCATGTCCTCTGTTCCAGCACAGTTGGATGTCTTTGTCCACTCTCTCCTCCTGAAGCCTGCAGCAGCGTCTGTCTCCCTCCTGCTTGCAGCAGAGTTCAGTGTATACTTCTGTATATTGTGTGTATAATGTGTCGTTTCTCCTCTGCTCTCTAGCTGTCATCAGCTGCCTGGTGTATTGTACTAAATGCAGCTATAAAGCATGTCATTTGAGGAACTCTGCAGCCAAGCAGATTAGGAGAGTACACCAGGCTGCTCTGATGACAGCAAGTGAGGAGAAACGCAGGGTATACAGGAGTATACACTGCACTTTGCAAATAGGACAGGAACAGATGCTGCAGGAGGGGGAGTGCAATTGCAATTAGCATTGGGCAAGTAGGAGGGATGCACAATGGCTGTTAGCTGTACTTTATACAAGGAAGGGGGGGGGGGGGGGGGGTGTTAAACTGTGGCCACATACATATAGGGGGATGGATCTCTAGAGCACAGGAATAGTTGAAGAGAACCCGAGATGGAGTCATATGGTGTACTTTGGTCTTCCTCTAGCCCCATGAGGTTTGGGGGGGTCCCTCTTCAGCCCCTCCATTCACTTGTAATAGCTTCTGGTAGTGTAACCACTCGTGGGGTTCTGCGCATGCGCGTCATGGTGCACCTGCATCCTCTGTCATGCTCCTGCAGCCGGAAACCTGTGCCTGCGCAGTAAGGCTGCACAGAATGTTCCTGCGCACAGGAGCCTGTTGTGGGGGGCAGGCGGCCATGCCGCGCATGCGCTCTACCCCACAACTGCCAGATTACCAGGAGCTATTGCAAGTGAACGCAGAGGACGGCAAGGGACCCCCACATCTCATGGGGTGGAGGAAGACCTAGGAAAGTATAAACACACCATATGACTCCATCCTAGTTACTTTAAAAGGAAGCATCCAAGTACATTAAAAAAAGGAGATCTACTTACCTTGGGCTTCCTCTAGCCCCTGGCAACCGTCCTGTGCTCTCGCCATATCTCTGGTGGCTCCTGGTCCCCTCCGGTGCAGGACCCCTATAGATGCTCAGCAGGCCGTCCTCTACTGCGCCTGCGCGAGCACCGCTGTCAATCACGCACATGTGGTCCAGAGTGTTCTACGCAGGCACAGAACTATTGCGCTTGCACAGAACACTC